>NC_083110.1:55129096-55436056 GCF_949774975.1 Lagenorhynchus albirostris
TTGCTGTGCACGGACTTTAGCTGTGGCGAGCGGAAGCTACTCTTTGTTGTGGTGCGCGGGCTTCTCATTGTGGTGGCTTCTCCTGTTGCGGAGCTCCGGCTCTAGCTGAGTGGGCTTCAGAAGTTGTGGCACGTGGGCTCAGTAGTTGTGGCTCGTGGGCTCTAGAGCACAGGCTCAGTAGTTGTGGCGCACGGGCTAAATTGCTCCACGGCATGTGGGATCTTCCCCGACCAGGGCTCGAACCCATGTCCCCTGCATTGGCAGGCAGATTCTTAACCACTGCGCCACCAGGGAAGCCCCTATTCCAACTTTTGACCTTCTAACATGCTATATAATTTGCTTGTTATACTTACTGTTTATTGTCTTTCTACCTACCCATCTCCTTCCCACCAACCCCCACTTCCCTGCCAGAATCTAAGCTCCATAACGGCAAGAATTTTTGTCTCTTTTGTTTACTGATCTATCCCAAGAACCTGAAACAGCGCTTGGCAGAAAGTAAATTGTTTTTGAATGAGTACTTATTTCACAGATGCAAAACCTGAGACAGTGCAGTTAAATGACTTGTACAAGGTAAGTAAGCATTAGAGCCAGAATTCAAAACCAGCAGTCTGACTCCAGACTAGTGCAACACTTGCTTAACAGAAGAGTAAAGAAAGTGAGGGTTCTAAGACTAAGCTGGTACCCAGACCCTTTGATTTCCCATGTAGTTACAGGATGGCTAGTTAGAACCAACCAGCACCTCTCCAGGGTGAGCTTCAGGGTGATTGAGACAAGGACAGTTGGGACCTGGCACAAAGATAGGGGGGTGATCTTAGAATCTCAAGCCTAGTACGTCCCTAAATGCAGCCCATTTAACATCCATACATGTAGCAGATACCCTTGATATAATGTATATCATGCTTGGGTAGCTTTAATGAATGGCAGATGTTATTAGCTATGTGCAAGGCCCTAGATCATCGTTTCTCAAACTTTCCCTCCTTAGACAGAGGAGACCCCTGAGGGAACCTGGAGATAATGCCAGATCTAGCCTTTTTTGGGGTTTCCTGTATATGTGTATGCTCTGAAATGGGAAGGGAGTAGCCCACTCTCTACTGCCCAAATCAACAGTAGACACTTGAGACAGCTTTCCTAGTAGTGACTGAGGTAACAGGGAGCCACTAATGGAGACTACGCAGCCTTCAGAATTAGGCTGAGCAGAAAGCTATAAGCACACCCCATGGGCCAATGATAAGGTGCCTACTCCCTGGGTCATAGGTATTATTGTGCCTACTTTCCAAAAGAAGGCATTGAGGCTCAATGAGGTGCTGAGCAACTTGCCCACGGTCACACAGACAGTAGGCGCTAAGGACCTGAACTCAGTATGTTAGACAGAAAACCCATGCTCTGAATCACTTCTGTAACGAACTTATTAGCACAGAGCTTGACACCAGAAGATGCTCAATTAAATAAAATACACTCTTATAGATGTGTGTGTATAATCTTCACTTTTTTTTTTCTCGGTCACGCTGCACAGCTTGCGGGATCTCCGTGCAGGGATTGAACCCCAGCCCAGGAGTGAAAGCACAGAGTCCTAACCACTGGACTGCTGGGGAATTCCCAATCTTCATTTTCCTAAAATAAAGAGCTCTTTGATTCTTCAACTCTCTTTTAGAAAGTTCTTTTTTTTTTCTCTTCCTTTTTCTCTAATTCTTTTGTAGCCAAGCTCCATGTCATTTGTGGCTCCCTTCCCTCCTTATCCTTTCCTTTTAAAATCATCTGCAGCAGATATTTGTCTAGGCATAGCTCTCTCTGGGGCCCACAGAGATCATCTTCCTATTGTCATCCTTATTTCTTCCACTGGGGGTACCTTTCCCTTTCTACCTTCTCTTCCAGATGAAGAATAGGCATGGCTTATACAAGCGATCACTATAGGGATAAACTCTTTGCTAATCAGAAGCCCACGAAGCTCCCCACGGGGATGGCTCTTGTCTCTTTTCTCCCTAGTCTATCTTTAACATCTAGCGCAGTGCCTAATATAATAGGTGCTCAATAGATATCTCTTGAATGAATATAAAACATAACAGGGTGACCCCACAGAACCACCCGCTTTCTTCCTTTGGCTGAAAAGACCATAAGCAAAAGACCTGAAGCATCTACATGGTACTACAAAAATGCTCAGTAATAGAATATGTGCTAAACATCTGTATATTCTATAGCAAGACACTCATAAACAGAGAGATTGGGAGGGATCACAGAAAGACAGAAAGGGAAGGAAAAAGGGAACTCACATTTTTGTGAGGACGCAATATATTGTGTGTACTGTACAAAGTGCTTTTCATGCATTACCTCATTTAGTTTTAACAATAGTTTTGTGAAGTAGGCATTAACCCTATATTATAGATGAGAAAACTGAGCTCTGAAAGATTTACTTTCTTCCCAAGGCCACAAACCTACTGAGGGTCAGAGGGATTCTGTCCAGGCCTGTTTGACTTCAAAGACCTTGTTCTTTCTACGAAACCATAAGGTGCAGCTCTATAGGTTCTTCCCTTCCAAAATAGTGTTTTAAATAAGTTTTAGCACTCTTGTGAATCACATTAAGTCTTTTTCTCCAAATGAAGTCCACATTTCGTCAGCACTTGTTTCTCTAAAACTGATTATCTATGTGATGGATTCCTTCGGCTTTTTCTTTTAAGCAGAATTCTTGCTTAACAAGTCATTCTAATGTCTGGTCACCCCTGGAAACATTCATGAATTTCCAATAGACGCTATTCTCAGAGTCATTTTGCTCACGTTTAATTATATTGTGGGCAAACCCATAGTTGCCCTTACAATGACTTCTTAAAAATGTTCATTTTTATGCTTTTAAATATAGCTAAAAATCTAAATTATAAAATTGATATCTTAAAATTGATCTATTTAAGCCTACAGCTGTAGTATACATACCATATTTCGTTTTTCTGCAACAGCAGAAGTGAGGAATGAGGTATATAAGTGCAGACTAAGACCAAAGAGAGAAAAGCGCTGACGTTCATATAAGAGAAAAACTTATTGAAAACTAGATGACTTGAAGCTCTGACTCTGACTACAAGGGGCAGGAATTCTCTTTTTTTTTTTTTTTTTTTTTAAATTTTTTGGCTGCATTGGGTCTTCATTGCTGCACGCGGGCTTTCTCTAGTTGTGGCGAGCAGGGGTTACTCTTCATTGCGGTGCACGGGCTTCTCATTGCAGTGGCTTCTCTTGTTGCGGAGCACGGGCTCTAGATGTGCAGGCTTCAGTAGTTGTGTCACGCAGGCTCAGTAGTTGTGGCTCACGGGCTTAGTTGCTCTGCGGCATGTGGGATCTTCCCTGGCCAGGGATCGGACCCATGTCCCCTGTATTGGCAGGCAGATTCTTAACCACTGTGCCACCAGGGAAGTCCGGGGCAGGAATTTTCTAAAAGCTAATTCCCAGGGCAATTTTTCTTACATCTTTTCTCCCATTGACATGTCAGAAGAGAAGGTACTGAAAAAAGTTTTATGCCAAAAAATTCAGTGATGAATATATTCTTAGAAAAAAGGCAGTCATCTTCTATGGCTGTGGTTCTCAAGTTTAGAGCACATCAGAATCACCTGGAGGGAGTGTCAGACCACAGATCGTTGGGTCCTGTTTCAGTGGGTCTGGAACAGGACTTGAGAATTTGCATTTCTCGCAAGCTCCCAGGTGATGCTGTTGCTGCTGGTGGTGGTCTAGAAGCTGTATGCTGAGTGTGCTCTCTGGAGTTTAAGTGCCGAGGGGCTATTGATGCTCAATCAGAAGGCTCCAGGGCAGTAGTTCTCAATCCTCACTAAATGTCAGAATCACATAATGAACTTCTTCAAAATACTGATGTCTGGGCTGTAGTTTTTTTTCTGTTTGCCTCTGGTGAGGCCCAGGCATTGAGAACACCTGGGTTTGTCTAAATTGATAAATATGAACATTGATTTCATATTTTAAAATTAATTTTTAAATTTTGTCTTATTAAAAATAATCCTAGAAGAACAAAAGAGCAGACAGCAGGATTTCAGGTTAAATATGGTGTTTTAAAAACAGGCATTTACGAAGCTCGCTCCCAAAACCCCACTAAAACAATGGTAATGGGACAAAAAAAGAAAAAAGGCATTAACCCAGAAGGTCTAAGAGAATAGGATAGGAAAACACCACAATAAAAATGTTGATATTAGAAAACAGAAGAGTGATAACTGACTTAGCTAACCAGAGGAGGCTGAATTCTACACCCATGAATCCTTTTAGGGAAACCTAGAAGGAGTTTGCTTCTTGCTGTGGAACCCCAGAAAGTCTCAGGAGCTGGAAGCACCAGGTGCCTTTGTGAATGGGGGAGAAAGGGGGGCTGAAACAAGAGAACTGAGAAACAACTAGACCCTCAGATCCCTACCCTCACTCTATATCAGTGGTTATTAGAGTATGGTCCAGGGACTCCTGGGATACCCAAGACCCTTTCAGGAGTCCATAAGATCAAAGCTATTTTCATAATAATACTATGACAATTATTCGCCATTTTCACTCTCATTTTCTCACAAGCGTACAGTTGGGTTTCCCAGTATCTATATAACATGTGACAATGTCATTGCTCTGACAACTAATGGAATGTATGCTTGTATATTCTTGTTTTCTAGACTTTTCTAAGGTATGATTTTTGGGGGTATAAATATGTATGTTTTCAAATGTTAACTCAGTTTGTTTTCAATACTTCTACTGTGTTCTTACAAGCTTTTTTTTTTTTTTTTCGGTACGCAGGCCTCTCACTGTTGTGGCCTCTCCCGTTGCGGAGCACAGGCTCTGGACGTGCAGGCTCAGCGGCCATGGCTTACGGTGCCCAGCAGCTCCGCGGCATGTGGGATCTTCCCGGACTGGGGCACGAATCCGTGTCCCCTGCATCGGCAGGCGGACTCTCAACCACTGTGCCACCAGGGAAGCCCCAAGCTATTTTTATTATACCTGCTATGATCTGTGTAACCTTAAAATCATCCAATAAGTTATTTTGAAATTCTAATGTTTTTCTTACGCCTATATGAAAGTAAGAACATTTTGTTGTCTTATTTTGCAAGTAACATTTTAAAATTATTCTGAAGGATTTTCTAAATTTAAAATCTAGAAAAATCTTCAAAATAATTTTAAATTTAGGAAAGCATCTTATAGAGTAGCTTATCATACTGCATTGGCTAGAAAGGTACACAAGGTAGCTAAAGGAGCGATAGAGGCTTCTACAGTTGACGTTGCTGAATGCCTGCTGGATGAAAATCAGTAAAAGTTACCAAAAGAAATCACCCCAGGACCATTTCCCAACAATACATTGTTAAAGATTTAGCTGAAAACATGAAGACAAAGTTAATATCTCCGGATATTAATATCTTGATAAATCTACAGACATAGCTTTTTTTTGTATCCATCCAACATAAACACCAACTAACCACTGATAAAGATCTTCTTTTATGTGAATAGCAGTAAAATACACTTGGTGTATTGGTACTAAACACAAATGCTTGGCACTAAATACAAATGGTGATGAAATACATGAAGTGTTAAATAATTTATTTGACTCTCATGGTTTCTTTTGGAAAAACTATTTGACATTTGGACTGATGGTACCAAAACAACAGTGGGCAAAAGAGCTTAACACAAATCAAGGCAGGAACGTCAAACTGTGCTGGTGGTCATGTCATATACTTGCAATAAAACAAAAATGTCAGTTTTACTTAATAATTCCCTTGATAAAGTAATAAAAATTATAAATTTAATTAAAATTTAACCCCTGAGTACACATTTTAAAAATATTCTACATGACTAAATGAGAAATATACATAAAAGGTGTCACTTCCACAGCCAAGTACGATGATGGTTGTCTCGAGGATAAACACTTACATGATTGTTTGATTTGCAAACTAAATTAGTCATTTTTTTCATGAGTAAAATTTTTACTTGAAAGAATGACCGACAGACAAATTATGGTTATTCAGACTTGGGTATTTGGAAGACATTTTTCTCAAAAACGAACAAAATAAGCCTGTCACTTCAAGGATAACAACTGATAGAACTTGTTGCTGATTATAAACTTCTATCTGTTAAGTGAAAATTAGAATTTTAGAATATTTGTATCTGCCACCATGAGGTTGTCAGCTTCCCAAAACTTAAAAGACTTTTTCTGATTAGGTCAGGGGTGATATTAATAAATGTGCTTTTTTGATGTTTCATAATAAAATGTATCAACATTTGGAAGACCTGCATAACTCACAACTCAATAAAACAATATTTTCCAAATGATCAATGCATGATGTTAAAATCATGCATGGGTAAAAGATACATTCAAAATGCAAAACCAAAAAATTTAATGCATCAGAGTATGAAAAGTTCATAGATATGGCTTCATAGTCCATATTGCAACTAACCTTTAGGAAGCTATCACTTGTTGAATTTTGGTGTAGTATCTGAGAAGAACAGCCACAATAAACTGAAAAAGACTATTTAAATACTCCTCCCTTTTTAAGCTACATATCTCCGTGAGGGCAAATTGTCTTCATATTTTTAAACCAAAACAATATGTTGTCACAAAACATAGAAGATATAAGAATCCACACATCTTCAATTAAGCTAGGTGTTAAAGAGATTTTCAAGAATATAAAATAACGCCACTCTTCTCACTAACCTTATTTTTTGGAAAATATAGTTATTTTATAAAAATACATTATTTGTGGTAAAATGTAATGAATTTATTATTTTAAAATAAATGTTTTTAAAATTTCTGTTTTAATTCTAATACAGTAGGTATCTATAAATATGATCCACTACCCTACATAGTTGAGAAACTGTCCCATTTCTAAGAGAGCAGAGCATTGGAGGTTGAGCTAGAGTCAGGGTCATCAAACATAGTTGAGGTGGGGGCAACCACACTGAAAACAACAGAATTAAGTGAAAGGCTACATACTAAACAATGAGATATCCAGCTCCTTTCTTAGATATGAGGATGCTAGCAGATTTATACTTCCAAGTTGGCAGAAGAGAGAATTCTTCTCTGGAAAAACTAAATTGCACATAAGAAAAGACCAACAGATATGGACAGTTAGGAATCCCCTAATGTAATAACCCAGGCAGATCACCCTACATAGACCCTCAACTAGTTGAGAAGAAATGTCCATGAGGAAAAAAAACATCCAATCAGTTTTTCGTGCCTCTCTCTCAAATAGGAATAGAGATCTAACCATCATTTGACATTTGAGGAAGATCTTTAATATGAAAGAAAAAAAAATAAAGAAGGAAATGGGGGGAGGAGGGAAGAACATAGAGGGAAAAAAGTTTAATGAAGAAATCATAAGAAAAGTATTGGAGAAGAAAGAAAGGAAAGGAAGGGAGGAAGGAAAACGGAGGGAGAGAAAGAGGGTGAGAAGAGAAAATAAGAAAAGAAACAAAATAAACAAACACAACTAAAATTGATATCTTCAGAGAGAAAAATGATCCAGAAACAAGAAAAGAAGCCATGAAAAGGAAGCTTTGAAAAATAGTTTTTGGAAATTAGAAATATGATAACAGAAATGAAAATTTCAACAGAAAACTTAGATTATTAAGGAGATTTAGCAGAAAACAGAAGAAAAAAACAAGGGAGAGAAAAATATATAAAAATTAGACTACTGTTTGAGGAGTTCTGATATCTGACTAATGGAAGTTCCAGAGAGAGAGAGAGAGAGAGAGAGAGAGAGAGAGAGAGCACAAAAAAGAAGAAAATCATCAAAGAAAAAAATTTCCCTAAACTGAAGGGTATGAGTTTCAGATTGAGAGGGTCCACCACATACCTAGTAAACAGAATAAAAAGAGAGTCACACAAAGGATCACTGAGGACAAAAAGAAGATTTTACGAGTACCAACAGAGAAAAAACAGGGCAAATAAAAGGAATGGAAATTTAAAAGGATCAGATTTCTCAATAGTTACAAGAAAAGCTAGAATAAAATGGAGCCAAAGCATCAAAATCCACGGGAAATCTGTATGCATCCAAAATATAAATCAAATTCTAATACAAGGTCTCAACAAGTTTACCTCTCATTTATCTTTTCTCAGGAAGTTCTTGGAAAAAAAAAGTTCCACCAAAATGAGGGAGTCAACTTCATAAAAAGGCATGGATCCAACAAATAAGAGAGCCAAAAGGAATCCCTAGGACGATGGTGAAGGGAGATCCCAGGACAACAGCTGTGCAGGAAGCACGGAGATCAATTAGTCCAGATGGGACCAGAGGAGAGACTGCTCCAGGAGAACACCTCCAAGGACAAGATGAAACTGATGGCTACCTGGAGTGTTTGCACAAAGAGAGAGATCTACTCCTCTGGTACAGAATTTAGGCATGACTTAGGGAAAGACTAATAAGAAATTAAGCAAATGATAAAGAGTTATTAACTGCAGGGAAAACAAAAAGTTGTGGAAGAAAGAAAATGTAATCATTGCACACACATTCTCTTCTGTGAGTCATATTTACATAGGAATAAAAATATGAGCATTGAACTCTGATCTAACCAATACTTAAGATATAAAATATTGGAGGATGGGGAAATGTAAGTATGTTTAAGTGTGTGATGAGTTAGGGAGGTATGAGAGCTAAATTCTTATCTTTCATAGTAGGAAATTAATAGATAATATTTAAATTGGAAAAAAATTTAAAATACCATCAGATTGTTATTTAGAAATATGGAAACAAATATAACAAGTGGCTAAAATTGTGATGATTGCTTCTGGGGAGGGGGAATTGGAGTTGGGAAGGGTGGAGCTGGGTATTGATGGTTTCTATTATAAACAAAAATAAGGATGTAATAAGGATGCAATAAATACATCCTTATTACAGAAAAATTGGAAACTATAGAAAAGTAAAGATGACCATAAAAGCATCCCTATACTCCTTACATCTAAAGGTTAATACTATTAACCTATTAGTAACTTTTCTTTGAGTTTCTGTGCATTTTTATATTATTGAGGTATGAATTGTATATTTTATTTGATTCACTTAAAAGGATTTTCTTATTTATTTTTCATAACTATTTTCACAACAGTATATTATTTAATATTATATAATATATTTAGGTATAACAATTTAGGCTTTTTTCCTATATCTTATTATGAAAAATTTCAAACAGAAGCAGATGGAAAGAATTGTAGAGTGAAAAAAATATATTCACCACCTAAGTTCTACCATTAACATTTTGCTACATTTGCTTCATCACACATTTATCAATCTATCTATCCCTCTATCCATCCATTGATCCATTTTATGTTTTGAGGCATTTCAAATAAGTTGCAGACTTCAGTATAGTTCATCCTAAACACTTCATCAATCATACTATTAACCAGAGTTCTTTAATAGAGTTCTCTAATATCTGTTATGGTTCTTTTTCTTAAGTAAATTTTACATACAATGATCTGTACAAAACTTAAATGTATCATTTGATGAATTTTGACAAAAGCATACAAAATCCTGTGTAATCCAAATCCCTATCAAAGTGTAGAACATTACAATTACCCCAGAAAATTCCCTCTTGTGCCTTTCGCCCCTGATCCATGTCTCTACCCCCTACACCTACAGAGGCAATTTTCTAATTTTCACAATCTATTCTAGAACTTCATATAATTGGAAAAACACAAATATGCTGTTTTATATAAGGCTTTTTTTGCACTTAGCATAACGATTTTGAGATTCATTTATGCTGTGAAGTGCATCAGTACTTCGTTTTTTGATCTTGCTGAGTATCATTCCTTTATACAACTATACAACAGTTTGTTTAATCCATTCTCTTGCTGATGGACACCTGGGCTGTTTCTAGTTTTTACCTATCATTAATAAAACTGGTATGAACATTCTTATAAAAGTGTTTGTGTGACATGTTTTTATTTCCTTTGCGTAAATACCTTGTGATGGAATTGCTCTGTCATAGAATAGGTTTATTTTATTTATATAAGAAATTGCCAGATATTCCAAAATGAACCAGATATACTATAATGATATCAAGAATTTTTAATGTGTCATTTTTTATTTTCTATTTTTTTTTCCGGTACGCAGGCCTCTCACTGTTGTGGCCTCCCCCTTTGCGGAGCACAGGCTCCGGACGTGCAGGCTTAGCGGCCATGGCTCACGGGCCTAGCCGCTCCGCGGCATGTAGGCTCTTCCCGGACCGGGGCACGAACCCGTGTCCCCTGCATCGGCAGGCGGACTCTCAACCACTGCGCCACCAGGGAAGCCCTAATGTGTCATTTTGATGTTATATTTTCAAGGAATTTGTCCATTTCAATTGTCAAATTTGTTGGTATAAAGTTGTTCATAATGTTCCCTTATTATACTTTTAATATCTATGTGACCTATAGTGAGAATCCCTTTTTTATTCATGATAGTGGCAATTTCTGTTTTTTCTTTCCCATTCGCTCTTTCTCTCTCTCCCTCTATCTTTCAATCTCTCTCTAAGTTTTCAAATTTGTTCACCTATTCAAAGAGATACTTCTGGCTTTGTAAATTTTCTCTACTGCTTGTCTGTTCTATGTTTTATTGCTTTCTGCTTTTACCTTTGTAATTTTCTTTATTTTACTTGGTTTGAGTTTAGTTTGTTCTTTTTCTAGCTTCTTAAGATAGAAACTAAGACAGGTCATTGATACCAATGTTTCTTCTTTTCTAATATAAGCATATTGGAATATAGATTTCCCTCTAAGCTCTGTTTTTTCTGAATTCCACCAATTTTGATAAAATATATCATCATATTCATTTCAAAATATTTCTTACTTTCCCTCATGATTTCTTCTTTGATCCACAGATTATTTCAAAGTGTGTTATTTAATTTCAAAATATTTAGGTATTTTATAGATATTTTTCTTACTGATATCTAACTTAATTTCTTTGTCATCAAAACAGACACATGAAAAGATGCTCAACATTGCTAATTATTAGAGAAATGCAAATTAAAACTACAGTGAGGTATTACCTCACACCGGTAAGAATGGCCATCATCAAAAAGTCTATAAACAATAAATGCTGGAGAGGGTGTGGAGAAAAGGGAATCCTCCTACACTGTTGGTGGGAATGTAAATTGGTGCAACCACTATGGAAAACAGTATGGAGGTTCCTTAAAAAACTAAAAATAGAGCTACCATATGACCCAGCAATCCCACTCCTGGGCATATATCCAGAAAAGACGAACACTCTAATTTGAAAAGATACGTGCACCCCAGTGTTCATAGCAGCAACTATTTACAATAGCCAAGACATGGAAGCAACCTAAATGTCCATCAACAGATAAATGATAAAGCAGATGTGGTATATACATAGATACACAATGGACTATTACTCACCCATGAAAAGAATGAAATATTGTCATTTGCAGCAACATGGGTGGACCTAGAGATTATCATACTGAGTAAAGTAAGTCAGACAAAGACAAATATTATATGCTGTCACTTATATGTGGAATCTAAAAGATAATACAAATGAATTTATTTACAAAACAGAAACAGTCTCACAGACATAGGAAACAAACTTATGGTTGCCAAAGGGGAAAGGGGGAGGGATAAATTAGAAGTATGGGATTAACAGATATACACCACTGTATATAAAATAGATAAGCAACAAAGATTTACTGTATAGCACAGGGAACTATATTCAACATCTTGTAGTAACCTGTAATGGAAAATAATCTGAAAAAAAATATATATATATAACTGAATCACTTTGCTGTACACCTGAAACTA
The DNA here is from genome assembly GCF_949774975.1 of Lagenorhynchus albirostris. NCBI lineage: Eukaryota > Metazoa > Chordata > Mammalia > Artiodactyla > Delphinidae > Lagenorhynchus > Lagenorhynchus albirostris. The sequence goes on from NC_083110.1 coordinate 55,140,816, forward strand.
ACACAATATTGCAAATCAACTATATTTCAATTAAAAAATTCTGTATGATTTCAATCCTTTCAAATTTATTGAGACTTGTTTTATAGCTGAGCATATATGATCTATCTTGATGAATGGTTCCATGGGCACTGGAAAAGAATGTATGTTCAACTCAGCCTACAACTGTCAATTAGGTCAAGCTGATTGATAGTGTTATTCAAATCTTCTATATCCTTTCTGTTTTTAATCTAGTTGTCCTATTAATTACTGAAAGAGACGCTTTTAAATCTCCAACTATGAAAGTAGATTTATCTATTTTTCCACCGTTTGTTCTTTTAGTTTTTTCTTTGGGTATTTTTTCTTTGGGTACTTTGAATCTCTGTTATTATGTATTGTTTCTATAGTTTTCTATTGCTTCTTTAAAAGATTATCACAAACAGTGGCTTAAAAAAATCCAAATTTATTATCTTATTGTTCTGTATGTTAGAAATTAACATGGATCTCACTGGGTTAAAATCAAAGTATTAGGAGGGCTGTATTCCTTCTGGAAGTGCTAGAGAAGAATCCATGTCCTTGACTTTTCCAGCTTCTAGAGACTGCCCTTATTCCTTCACTCATGACCCCTTTCTTCCACCTTCAAATCCAACAATAGTGGGTCAAATCCTTCTCACATCATATCACTCTGACTTCCTCTTCTGTAGTTAAATCTTCCCATGCCTCCTCTTTTCTGACTCCCTCTTCCACTCTAATGGTTACATTGGGTCCATCTGGATAATCCAAGATAACCTCCCTACTTTAGGTCAGCAACCTTAGTTCTATCCACAACCTTAATTCTAGGAATACAATTTCACAGTCTTCTTAGAGTAAATATTGTATTACTTCACATTAAAAAAACTTGGAACAGTATAACTCCATTTACAGCCTCCTCCCTTCATCATCCTTTGTGGTATTATTGCCGTATATTTTTACAACTCTGTATGTTATAAACTCCATAATACAATGTTATATATTTGTATTAGAGTCAGGTTTTTTTTAAAGAAATTAAGAGAAAAGATACATTTATCTATAAATTTACACTTTCCAAAGCATTTCATTATTTTCTGAGATCCAACTTTCCTTCTGATGTTACTTCTGTCTGAAGAACTTCCTTTAGTATTTCTTGTAGCACAGGTCTGCTGGCTTTCACTTACCCAAAACATCTTTATTTCACTTTCATTTTAAAAGAATATTTTTCTGGATAGAGAATTCTGGTTTGACTTTTTCTTCTTTAGCACTTTAAAGATGCAGTTCCATTGTCTTCTGTTATCCATTTTTTCAGATGTCAAGTTAGCCATCATTTGTGTCTTTGCTCTCTATGTAAAGTGTCATTTTTATCTGAATGCTTTGAAGATTTTTTTCCATCCTTTTGTTCTCAACAGTTTAAATATTATGTCCAGGTGTGATTTTCCTCGTATTTTTCCTTCTTAGGGCTTGCCTACCTTCTTGGTTCTAAAAGTTAATGTTTTTCACTAAATTTGAGAGAAGTTCAGCTTTGGTTTCTTTTTTTAAAAAAATATGTATTTATTAACGTATTAATTAATTAATTTTGGCTGTGCCAGGACTGTTGCGGCATGTGGGATCTTTAGTTGCGGCATGCGGTCTCCTTAGTTGCAGCATATGGACTTCTTAGTTGTAGCATGCAGACTCTTAGTTGCAGCATGCAAACTCTTTGTTGTGGCATGCATGCGGGATCTAGTTCCCCAAGCAGTAATCGAACCTGGGCCCCCTGCATTGGGAGTGCGGAGCCTTAGCCATTGGACCACCGGGGAAGTCCCCAGATTTGGTTTCTTAAAAAAGTTTTCTGCCCCCTTCTCTCTCTCTTGTCCTCTGGATTCTAATTGCACAGATGTTACTTGATATTGGCAATGAGGTTGCTGAACCTTTGACAATTTTCTTCCCAATATTTTTTCTCTGTTCTTTAACTGTATAATTTCAAATGATCTGTATGCAAGTTCACTAACCCTTTCTTCTGTACTTTCCAATCTCTTAGTAAGCCCATCCAGTGAGTCTTTCATTTCAGTTATTTATTTAGTTATTTATTTTGGTCGCACCGCATGGCTTGTGGGATCTTAGTTCCCCAACCAGAGATCGAACCTGTGCCCCTTGCATTGGAAGCATGGAGTCCTAACCACTGGACAACCACGGAATTCCCATCATTTCAGTTTTCTATTTTTTCTTTAATAATTCATTTGGTTCTGTTTTATATATATATATATATATATATAAAGTTTCCATGTCACTGCTGATATTTCCCTATATGTTCACTCAATATGGACATTTTCCCTTAACTATTTGAATATATGTGCAATAGCTTCTTTAAAATCCTTGTCAGCTAATCCTATTATCTGGGTCATCTCAGGGTTTCAAGTCATAGATCATTCTCTTGGCCATGGGCCACATTTTTCTGTTTCTTTGCATGTCTAGTAATTTTTAAAATTGTATACTGGAAAGTGTGGTTGATATGTTGTAGAGACAGAAGAGTGTTGGTCTGGGATCTAGCAGGCAGTTGGATGAACGTCTGGTCATCTTGTTCTTGTAGCAGCTGCAGTTCAGACTTCGTTAGGGTGAGTCTGTTGTGGTTACACATTAGACTTAAGGCAAATCCTTAGTCCTGGGACATAGACTTTACTCCTGAGGCATGTCTTTTAGTTTTCACTGGAAAGCACAAGGTGTTTATCAAGCCCCTCAATTTGTGAGATTCAAATTACAATCTCTGTCCCTCATGTGACAGACAGCAGCTGAAATTGCTGTTCAAATTTTTCAGGCTTCCAGCTGTTGTTTTCTCCCAGGCTCCTTGAAGTCTCCCTTAAATATGCACAGTTCAGGGATCAGGCAAAGATTTGAAAGGAAGTTTATATGCATATTTGGTGTTTTTCCCCATAACTCCATCTTTCTGAGATTTCCACCTTCTGACTTTTTTTTTCTGACACCTCAAATCAATATGACCATGTATTTCTTTTGAGTTTAAAGCCACCTCATACTGTATGGATTCTTAAGTAACCACAGATCTCACCAGTGCCATTCACTTCTTTCAGGAATTGAATAACTTCCTCTAGCTTTTGCTGCCTTTTGATCACTCTTTGTGTGTGTGTATTTAATTATTGTCCAGATTTATCATTGATATCTGATACAAGCTATTCCACCATTCCTGTAATTGGAACTTCATCTCACTAACTCTTTCTGGGTTTTCTGCATGGGTTGGAGGGAAGAACCAATCATCAAGTCGTGTATCTTGGTCCTGAAAATCCAAGAGCATGAAAGTCCAAATCAAAATAGTCTAACTATATAGATTTATTTATTTATGACTTCAGACTCAGAGTTCTGGTTGTTCAAGCTCCAAGCTCAATATCCTAGTATTGAATTGATTCTTTTGGCTAGATGTATACCGACAAATTCTATTCTCCTTTTTTTTTTTCCTGACAGTGACTCTTGATTTCCTTTACATTATTAAGAAATTTTCACCTCAGCATTTCTCAGGGTTAGAGAAACATGGCATTTGGCTTTAATTTTCACTGAGTCCTCCTGGCCAAGATTTCTTGGAATTGTTCCATGACTATTCCAAGTCTTGACTGAAAATTATGGCTGTAAGGAATAAATGGTAGAGTCCAGGTGCTACTTGTTGTCCCCAAATGAGTGCTGATCCTGGAGCCAAAAGAAACACAACCCCATGCCTGCTTTGGGGGTATTTTTAGAGTAGTTACAAACACATGATATTTATCTTGAGAGATGGCCAATATTTTTTTAAATAGCTAATAAACAAACTGTATTTACAAAAATGTATTTCTCCTTTATAAAAAGAAAAAATACTGTGCTCATTTCACTGCATTTCTACTATGGAGAGTGCTTGAGTAGGGGAAAAAAACTTTCTCTGATCCCTCCCTGTCAGCCATGATAACTGAGCAATGCTTACATTCTTACCAACTAATTTTTGTACACTGATCTCATTACTCCTCTTTATAAACACTATAAATTCTCCAGTCTCTTGTCTTTATGCTACATTATCCAGATAGCTTTTGGTGAGGACACTGAAGAGGATTTGAATTACACCAATAGAATGTAATATTTCCAGTATAGGATCATTGTCTTGTTACCAAAGCCATAACAGTTAAGAGAAGCCCATGGAGTGAGACAGAACCAACTTCAAGTCCAAAATCTGCCACTTTCTGTTCGATTTTATACACCTTCCTCTAAGTTGTAGAAAAATATAGATAAAAACAGTCCTGACCTCATTTGGTTGTTCTGAGGATCAGATATAGTAAGACACATAAAGGTTCCTGCCACATTGTTATTATTATCATTGGCGTTATTTTCCCCCCAGTAAATGCCCAATTAACAGTTGCCTAAATAAGCACTTGTTGAACTGAATAAGTGCTATTCTGGTAAAAGAGAAAACACACAAATTACAAAAACAAGTATAAAAAATAGTAATTGTAAATTATGGTAAGTACTATGGAAAAACGAGCTAAGAAAGACAATTAAATAGGGGGTCTACTTTAGATAGGATCATCAGGGAAGGCCTCTTGAAGGAGGTGACATGTAAGCTGAATCTTAAGAGATGAGAAGGAGTAAGCTACACAAAATATGAAGATAACAGCATTCCAGGCAGAGGGAATGACACATACAAAGTTCTTGAGGCAGACATGCATGTGAACCCTCTACAAACTGAAAGTCCTCACCAGTGTGTTGGGACAGAATGAGTAAGGGCAGGGTGGCATCAGACGAGAGCAGAGGCCAAACACAAAGAGCCTTATAGGCCAGAGTAGAGAGTGTGGCTTGTGGTCTACATGCAAAGGGAAGGCACTGAGGGTTTTTTGTTTTTTGTTTTTGTTTGTTTGTTTGTTTGCGGTATGCGGGCCTCTCACTGTTGTGGCCTCTCCCGCTGCGGAGCACAGGCTCCGGACACACAGGCCCAGCGGCCATGGCTCACAGGCCCAGCCACTCCACGGCATGTGGGATCTTCCCGGACCGGGGCACGAACCCGTGTCCCCTGCATCGGCAGGCGGACTCCCAACCACTGCGCCACCAGGGAAGCCCCAGCACTGAGGGGTTTTAAGCAAGGGAATGACAAGATCCTCAGACCCACTCAATCCATGACTCACAACGACAAACTGAAGGAGGATAAGAATTTCAGGAAATATTTGGAACTTGTTGTTTACAGAAACTAAGAGTATAAATGCAGAATAAAATATTTTTCATTATGATTAAAGTTACTGATTGCCAACAATTAATTTTGGAATTAGTTTTAACTTTTTTCTTGGAGCACGGAAGATAGTTTATTAAATTTCAGTTATAACTTCATGACAACTACTTATCTTTCATTTCACAGCATCTGATAATAAGTAAGAGCAAAAATGGTGAATACCTACTGTTGCCAGGTAACTGCATCCACTGTGTTTCCTGCCACCTTCATGAATCTGTAGGAAACAGAAAGAACAAAGATATTGCAACTTAAAGTAAACCATATCCCCAGGGTTAAAATAAAATAAGCTGAGACAGAGATCAGGCCAATCCTTGGGCAACTATGCTTTCTGAGAGGGCCCACAGCGATGGCCTATCCATAGGTATTGGAAGTTAAAAGGTACAGAAGGTGAAAGTAATCACACTTTCAGCTCTCCACACATCCTTTACCATCTGGAAATCAAGACCCCAAGACAGCATTATACCTACATCTGTCTTTCCAATCCCATGCCTGATGGCTCCCACATCACCTTCCCTGTGATCAGAACTTATCTGTCGCATTTCCTATTCTCTAAGGATTCTGAGATCTACTAGGAGACAAACGATAACATTTTCCAAGGATGACAACACAACATATGCCTTTGAAAAACCTCAGGCCTCTCCTTCTATAGAGAGCATGGGAAAACCCAATTTATTTATATAAGTATATAAGTATGAAGCACTAACAAATATGCCCTAGTGATGGGCTACCACAGCTGTCTAAGTGTAGAAACCTAAGCACCACATAGAGAAATTTAACCATTTCTGGAGCAGCTAAGTAGAGAACTGAATGTCTCGACCAGGATGCTCAGCTCAAAACAGAAACCAGACCTGTTTCCCTGCAAAGCACTCAGCAAAGTCTTGCTAGCAATTTGCCACCCTCCTGTGCCCCTTGGGATTCCACCAGAAACATAGTGACAGGAGAGAGTACCCAAGGCCACACAGATTCCATAAGGTATCATGAACTGCAGGTCTGTGAATAACTCAATTATCGACCTGCCTCCTTTTAGCCATCCACATGTTCTGAGGCCATGCGCTGTCATGGCTCGTGTTACTATTTGAGAGAGTTACCACTCAGACATAGGAAATCAAAAGGAACATCTCAGTTCCTTCAGATCTTACTTTCAATTCTCTTTCCTGAGACCCTGGAAGGGAACTTTTCCTCAGACAGAAACAATCTTCCATCAGTACTTCATAAACAAAGAATTTGTCCACTGAGAAGGGAGAAGGACGGTATTTTGTCAAGAATGCCCTACCCCTGCCCTACTCCAGCCTAACCTTGCCAGGAGGACACATGGGCAAAGGGCGTGCTTGCGCTGCCCAGACAGAGGCTCTGTTTTGCCCTGATGGTGGAAGAGGACTGAGTCTCTGCAGGACTGGGTGAAAGAAGGAGAAGGGATACCAGGACTACTGGTTTAGTAGCAGCGTGATGTTCATAAAAGAAGATGAAGAGGATGGAGAGTAGGGAGACAATGAGGAGGGGAAGGAGAAGGGGGAGGGAGAGGAGAAGGGGAAAGAACAGGAGGCGGAGGCAGCTTGGCTCCTGCCTGTATGGTTTTTGCTCTTTTTGTCTAGTACCACTCAGCAGTCCAGGAGCAAGAACGTGGGAAATGGAGCATAGGGTTGACTGAGGAATGAAAGTGGTTTGCTGAGCAGGACCAAAACATAAATGGGGATTGGAGGGAATATAACATTTACTGAATACCTATTTAGTACCAGGTATTCACATGTATTTCCTTCATATAATTCTCAAAATTGCTTTGCTTGGTGAGGTGGATATTATTAATCACATTATACAGGTTACTAACGTCCCTACTGGCTAGAGAAGTAGTATTTCCAGGACCCTAACCAGCTCATTTTTATGGGATCATGCCACTCCTCCTAGCAGTACTTCTTAGGAAGCAGGACATAGGAACCCTCTGCTTTTGGAGCCCACGGATTTCTCTTTCCCTTCTCCTCTCCTTTCTCCAGCCCAGAAAAATCTCTTGACTCTGGGAGGGTAGCTCCACTCTCCTCACCATTTCTAGCCCTATGCCCAGGATTCTTCCTTTAAAATTCAAAAGCTGGAAAAGCTGTGCATTCTCTTCTCCATCCTGTCAGGTGCCACCCCTGAGTCAATAAGCACACAACCAGCTATCTGCTTGAATAGACAGGAGAAAAATGGAAAAGTCCAGGGAGAAAGAAAACAGATTAGGATCCAAAATACTATACCTGCCACAGAAGCACCCTAAGCTGTGGAAACCTGATGGCAATCTTAGAAGTAGGATAACCCAAAAATTAAGAGGGGGAAACGAAATTTTGTACCCCCTCCCCAGGATATTTTAAAAATTAGAAAACCTAGTCAAACTTAGATACAAGTGTCATTAATATATATATATATATATATATTTACATGGGCTTTACTCCTCCAAAATTATTTCTAAAATCTGAAAAGTAAAACTGCCTCCATTTACATATAAAAATAACCATAATAAAAATTACAATGACATTTAGAGTGCTTTCTTATAAAATTTTTTTCAGCTTCTTATGTATATAATTTCACATAACTCTCAAAACAGCCCTGGTAGACAGATATTTCTAATTTATAGTGGAGGTTGGTAAGTCTCATAGAGGTTCTGTGACTTGTTCAAATTCATAGAGTAGTGCAGACTAAACTCAGGTTTTCTGATTCCAAACCCTATGTTGCCTTCAAGCTGTTTACACTGAGGACAAGAATTATTAAAATGCAAAAAAATAAGTTGAATTTTTGCCTTGAGAAAACACTAGCTTATTTTTTAGAAAAAGAATAAAAGGCCTCAGCACCTTCTTTGCTCGTGGCTTCCTCTCACAGACTTGAGCATTTCAGTGTTATTTGTAAGACTAGGTGCTGGAGCAGGTGTCGAAAGGTGACTGACTCAGGGCCTCTGCTATAAGACAATCACAGTAAAGCCAAGAAGACAGACACTGAGACAAATTAGTCTCTTTGTGTTGCATTACTGGTGCAAACTAACTGCTGTGGGAGATCAGTCAAGGGAGTAGCTAGCTCTACCTTCTGTGATGTTAGAAGAGGGATAAGCATTGAGTAAAGCTTCACATCTCACAAGAGGCTGAATCTAGCATTTCAATCTAGCATTGAAAGAAGGGTAAGATTTTGCCATGAAGAGCAGGCCAGGCATAGAGCAGCTTGAGCAAAGCATGATAGAGTCAAGGTGAGTGTTTTCTCAGGAGTCCAGGATATCTGGATATCAGGGGAGAGGTAAGGGAGTGGTAGGAAGTCAGCCTGGTCAGATAACTAGTTGCTAGCCTGTGATGCTAACACATCTGGCCTTTATTCCTTAATATCTCGGTACAAGTCGAGGTCTTATTTATCTTTGTATGATTAGCACCCAACACAATATTGTAAAATACAGCTAGCTCCTCCTGCATGTTGGATTTATCCTGTGCTTAAGCAAGTGAGGGTGTGTCAGGATCAGACTTGAGTTTTAGGAAGATCACTCTGGCTATGGTAAAGGTGAAAGGTAGTGTGGTGTGGACAAAATGGAGGGAGATGACTGCAGAGTGATGGGAGGCTTTGAAATGTGGGAACGAAAAAAGACACAGTTGAAAAAAACACTGTTGGAGCACTCAAGAGGACTCGGTGGGTGAGTTTAAGTGAGGAAGCGCTGTAAGAGAGAACCCCAAAGTTTTAACTGTGGTAATGCCATTGCCTAAGATGGGCAGTCCAGGAATAGACTTTAATGCTGGTGTTGGTGAATGTACTCCAATCCTTCTGAAAATGCCTCAAAGAACTTGAAGTAAATAGTCATTGATGATAACAGTTACACATTCACAAGAAAATTAGGAGGAAAAAATAATCATCAATGCCCTGCCTGGCTAAAAGGCTCTGGACAGGCAATTAAGAACACATCTAATTTGGTGTCTTAGAAGCTGGAAACTTGTTATGTATGATACTATAATCTGGAGAGCCTCATATGCATTGAATAGTTTGTTCTGCTACAGGTTGATAATTAAGTCTTTAAATAACCTTCCATTATCAAAAGTTACATTATAAAAAGAATGGGAAAACTAGAGTTAGGAACATTTAAAGTAATGCTAATGTTTTCTCCCCACACCCCTCCCCCACCCGCAAAGAAAATCTATAATATCTATAATTAAATATGAAATATACTGGACCCATATATAGAATATTATATAGTTTACAGGGAAATATTTTTAAATTGAATATAGGAAAAGACCTACCATGATCCTGGATAGGAAAATCAATTTATTCTTCCTAACCTAATTTATGGGTTTAATGAAATCCTAATAAAAAAAATCCCATCAGATATTTTTGAAACTTTGCAAAATCATTCTAACATTCATCTGAAAGAAGCCAAGAATGTTCTGAAAAAAACTGTAATACTGAAAAGACATTTATCTGATCTACCATATATTAAAATATACCATAAAAACTGCAATTATTAAAACATTCCTAGGCATTAGTCAGGAGATCTTAGTAAAGAGATCAGGAATTAGTAAGGATATCTATGGAACAGAAGAGATTTTTTACAAAAATTTATATATAAGAATTTATTACATGGAAAAGAATTTAGTATGTGAAAAACTGAAGCATGTTTTTAATAGTGCTATGTGATTTGTAGCTATTTGGGAAAACAGTAAAGTCAGATCCTTACCTAAAGTCTTATTTTGTAAAAGAAATCAAAATAGTAAAATATACTTTCATTTCATTTTAATATTTTAAAAAATTTGTCAATCACTATTTAATACGTTTAGACCAATGATATTATTATCTTAACTTTAGTAGCATATTTAAGCAGTAGAAAAGTTGTTTTAGCTAACTTTATGGGAAAAAATTATTAAATATATGTTCATATGAAAACTGTTGTAAACTACATTCTTCCTTTTTCCCTCCTGGCAAAATGATGAGAACTTCAAACATATGGAAGCATTTCTACACTTATTCTGATGAGGAAGAATCTAATTCAGGAATAATGTTAAACAAAATATGCATTTCCGAATACTACCAGAATGACTAAACATACCTTTGTTTTTTTGAGAAGTGTATAAAACTCATTTAAAATGGAGCAAATGTTCTGTTTTCAGAAGTCTTTGAATGATTGAAAAAAAAAAAACTAGAAAAACAAAAACAAATGACAGAAATAACACATAAAGGAAGCTGATTAGACAAAACTCCATGGAATAGACATTATAGCCGGTGAATTTGGTGAATTCTCCCCAGCCCCATTATCCCTCTCTGAACACTAGGGCTCTCTGTATCTACCGTGTATCTATATCATTTCCATACTCTGTTTTTATATCTATATTGGCACTGCGGAGGACAACAAGTCCAAAAAGATTATAATTTTCTTTGTTCAAATCTAACATTGATGGATTCTTCTGCTCCTTAGTTTTGCCTGTTTCTCAGAAACTGGCCCAAACCACATAAATGAATAACTTCCACACAGCTGCAGAATGCTCAGCAACAGTAATATTAGAGGTGGAATAACATGCACACAGACTAGTGCTGTCAGGAGTGAAATACCATTGGGAAAGTGAAATTCTGTTTAGGGTCCAGTATTATCCAAGCGTTTTCAACCATCCACCTCCATTCTAATCCCTAGATTTAGGTCTATGAACGAACAAGTAAAAGATGACCCAGGATGTGAATAATGACAAAAAGGAAAGATCTTGGTTTTCCAAGGTTGGATGTCTCCATACCTGAATTATGAAGACAGAAATCTTGGAAGATTATTTCAGAGAATAGAAGATGTCTGCGCTCATGCTGACATCCAGTCACTCAAAAAAGGATAAGAGAGGGAAGGGGCAAGGACCTGTACCTAAGAAAATTGGCCAGTGCCAGGCAGACGTTTCAGTACTGGGGAATCTTTCCCACTGGAGCAAATATGCTGCTATGGAAAAGAACAAAATATCCCCTTTCATTGTGAGAGTTCCTTTCCTCCCCCAAGGGACCCCAAATCTGGGAGAATTTCTTTCCTTTGTTATCCACCTGCACATATGACGTATCTGCAATGTTGTGGAGCCTTCTCTTCCAGTGCATATCACAGCTCTCTCTTATAATAAGGCACATCTTTTTTTTTTTTTTTTTGCGGTACGTGGGCCTCTCACTGTTGTGGCCTCTCCCGTTGTGGAGCACAGGCTCCAGACGCGCAGGCTCAGCGGCCATGGCTCACGGGCCTAGCCGCTCCACAGCATGTGGGATCTTCCCGGACCGGGGCACGAACCCGTGTCCCCTGCATCGGCAGGCGGACCCCCAACCACTGCGCCACCAGGGAAGCCCAATAAGGTACATCTTTATTCATGGTCTTTGGAGTTTGATTTCTGCTTCTGGACCACACAGTGCAACCCTGAAAACTGGTTTCTGAATTTTGCTCCCAGGAAAGAGGATAAATCCTTCATGGGGAACTAGATGTCCAAATGACTACAAACTTCAGTAAGAGTGTGGCAGCCTGATCCTTCTTTTCCTTGTCCACAAGGAGAATCTTTGGTTATGTAACTAACATGAATAAGATGTGACAGCCATTCTACACAAAAGCTAGGAAAAACTTGTGAGGAAATTATTCATTTTGAGTTACAGCAAACCAGGCATCTTCTATTTGGTCCAAAGTCACTTACATTTCCATGGCTAATTATATATTAAGCTATACTAGGTTAACTATATATTAAGCTCTAGAAGAAATAAAATATTGATCTCTTTCTTCCCCACCCTCTCTCTCTCTCTTTCTACTCTCTCCATTTCTCTTTCTCCTTCCATTCCTCCCTTCAAGCCTCCCTTCTTCTCTCCCTCCCTCCCTCCTTCCCTTCCTTTTTCTCTCCCCACCCATATTTATATATAATATTACACTTGCAGCAGGCTGATAAATAGCATGGCTATATGTTCATTGACTTTAATGGCTAGTGCAACTCTCTATTTAGGCTTCTCTTCTAGCTTATAATTCCCTTAATTTGATAGATTTATAGACTTTTTAACATACAAGGACTTCTTGAGAGGGGTGAGACTCTCTACAGAATCTCTCTTGCCAATAAAAGTTACACCCATGAGGCTTAATTTAAGAAGGATCTTAATGAAGAAAGGAAAAAATAAGTTAGCTACCACTTACTGATTGACAGGCACTTGGTAAGCCGTTTACATAATGTACAATCTTATAAGGTAGGTATTATTACTTTCATTTTATAGATGAAGAAACTGTGCTCAAGATCACCCAACTAATGAGTTGCAGAGCTAAGAATCAAATCCATTTCTGACTTTAAATCCCTTGCTTTAACCATGCAGAGATGGCAAATTTGTGATATGTGCTCCCTTTTTCTGAACCCATGGTAGACCTTGGTAATAGATCTCAATACTCTTTCCCTAATCTCAGAATTGGCCTAAGAATCCTTCTCAAGATACGGTGCCAGGCACTATTACCTGGAACTGGCCCCCAAGATGAAGGCTATTTCATGCTGCTAATGGGGACTTGGGAGGAGGGAGGCTATAGAACAATGTCTGGAATAAAATGGAGGCAGATGTGAGACAATAATACAGAAAGGACAAAATAGGTTTGCTTGATTAGAATGAAGACAAATAGCAGGGGGTGAGAGATGGTGAAAGAATATGTTGAAACAGATCTGGAAGGCCATGGCTGGAGCTGGAAGGTGCTGGTTAGGGGAATATTATGACAGACATGTCTCAACAGTCTAAAATGTTGCTGGATTCAGGCAAAGAAGGCTATAACTGACCTGATATGATTTGTCCTGGCTGTGGAGCCAGGTGGGAAGGAAGAAAAATGCATCAAGATATTGTGAAGAATTTCACACAGAAAAGCAGACTTTCCAAAAGCTCAAGTCCCGGTATGAAGCTGAGTCTATGAGAGTGAAAACTATGGAACTAAGGTGAAGAGTATTATATATTTTTTCCAGTATGCTAGACCACATGGCTTCACTCAAAGATGAAAATTCAGGAAAACAGCACCACAAAGTAGAAAGAGCATGGGCCTAGGAGTCAGATAGATACTTGATTTCAGACCTGGCTCCACAACATATTAGCCCTGTGACCCTGGGTAAGTTGTTTAACCTCCCTGAATGTTTTCAAATGGAGAGAGCCTACTTCCCAAAGGCATTGTGAAGATGAACAAGATAACATACATGAAGAAACAAGGGTACTGCCAGGCACACTGCTGGCACCCCATAAACGTGAGCTTGGTAAATAACTTAGCGTTTGTGTACCTCCATTCCTTAATCTGTAAAATAAGATAATAAGACCTGCTCTGTCTATATTATAGGGCAGTAGTTCTCATACTTTGCTCCTTCAGTGAGAGAATGGTTAAACAAAATGTAGTCTACCCACACCATGGAACATTACCAGCAACGAAAAGGAGCAAACTATAGACACATGCAGCAACCTGGTTGAATCTCCAGGGAATTATGCTGAGTGGACAATCTAACCCTAAAAGGTTGCATATTATATTATTCCATTTACGTAACATTTTTGAAATGACAAAATTATAGAAATAGAGAACAGATTAGTGGTTGGCCAGAGTTTTAAGTAAAGAGCGAGAATGAGAAGGATGAAAGAGTGACATGAGATACCCCTGCGGTGATGGAAATGGTCTGTATCTTCACTGTATCAATGCCAATGTCCTAGTGGTGATATTGTCCTATAGTGTCACAAGATGTCACTGTTGGGAGAAACTGGATAAAGGGGACTCGGGACCTCTCTGTACTATATCTCATGCTGCATTTTAAAGAAGCTCTCCAGGTGCTTCCATTGAGGGAGGACCATGGGCCACACCTTTTACAGATTGTGATCTCAGCAGCACTTGTTAGGGTAGGTCATTCTTGGAGGAAAAGTAGGGTTCTTAGGGAAGGTAGAATGGGGAAGGGAGGAAAGGAATGGAAAAAAAGAAAGTGAGGAAGATATTTCCCAAGACCATATGTGTCAAACCTAAATCTATGTCCCAGGACACCCATCTCCTTCTCCAATGTTCTAACCCCCATCTGACTTCTCTGACAACAGAAGAAGAGAGAAACATCCTTCATCGTAATAGCCATAACTGATATCCCTGGGCTTGGGTCAGGAATTAGGCTGTTTCTCTAATCAAGAAAGAAGTCCTGTCCAGGAAAAAAAAGAAAAAAAAAGCAAATTTAGAAGTAAGCAGTCATTAGCATAATTCTCAGCTAGGGAGCAGACCTTTACAGTAGCCCATGCTTCCTTGTTAATTAGCACTGAACAGCTGCTGGGAGGCCCTGCCTCTCTCTACAGGCAGAGAAGGAAACTCTCTTCTTATAAACTGAGAGGGATAAATTGTTCTCACCTCCTGTAGTTTAAGTCATATACTCTTTCACAGGTGAAATAAAACATAACAATTATTAGGAATAACACTGTGATGATTTCTCTGTGCACCAAACTGTCCCCAGCTGTGCAATTTCCCACTCCAAACAAGAATGTGGTGTAAGCAGGTTTGTAGGCAGAAGCTGTGATCACCCTCATTATAATGCAATGTTACTTTAGCTAATCTTTCTAGTTTTCAATCTCATTCAGTTCTCTGAACTGCTTAGAAGGCTACATTGAGCCATAGGCAAAAAAGTCAGAAAAACAACCCTGCCTTTTCAATTTGAAATTCACTTGTCCTTAACAATTGTAGCCGACATTTCTTTAGGTGTGGATTGTGCCAGGAACTACACTTAGCACTTTCAATTCATTATCTCATTTAACTTCACAACAAGCCTAAGAAATAGATAATTTCATTAGCCTCATTTTACCAATGAGGTTTTAGAGAGATTAAATAATTCAAGGTGACCTAGCTAGAAGCTGATCTGGGTCTCATCTAGTTCTAAGTGTATGCTCTTTACATTCCTGCTATTTCCACCCTTGCCCCCAATCCTGCTATACTGACTTACTACAGTAGAACACAGAAGGCTGTTGATTTAATATGTCTTTATGGAGGAAGTGACCCACGAGGTCAAAAATGCCCAGGGCCCTCAAAAGTCGTAATGAGAGCCTGTGTATAGAAACATAGTGAACTTTCCATCCTCACCCATACCGCTTTCACTGTTGGTCTATGCTTTGAGTACCAGTGGAGTCTATAAATCAGCATTAGGTACTTAGTAGACGTTTTGGTAATTAGAACTAAAGATAGAAATTCTGGATATAAAAAGGCAATTTTTCTGTTTCTGTTTTGTAGATCATTGAGCACACAGCATACATAATGTGGTCTGCTGTGATGGAAAAGACCATTATTTGCTTCCTAATTCTCCTGCTTTTATCTTTTTTGCCCAAATTGGAATGCTCTCTGGGCCACCATAGGAGTTAAAGGTCCTGTCTAGCTTTCTGTTCTAACCTAGGTTCAGGTTAGAATATGCCACTAGCAGCTCGGTAAAATATGAGTATAACTTCCATTCTTCATTCAACAAATTGGAGCACCCACCGTGTGCTAGGCTTTTTGCCAGCACTGAATATATATTAGTAAATACAACAGACAACTTCCTGCTCTCATGGAGTTTATGATCTATAAGCAAAAAATAAACAGTAAATATGCAGTTATAACTTGTGATAAATGCCATAAAGAGAACTAACAGAGTGCGCTGATGGAGAATCACTTAGCTAGGCTATTCAAGAAAGAACTTTGATGGGTGAGGAGAAACCAGCCATGTGGCAAGCTGAGAGGACACTCTAGGTAGAAAGAAAAGCATGTGTTGTGCAACCCCCGCTCCCCACCAAAAAAAAAAAAAAAAAAAAAAGAGAAACTTAGCACATAGCAGGCCAGTGAGGCCTGAGTGAAGTAAGGAAAAGAGAAATCTGGAGAAGATAAGAATGAAGAGCTGGGCAGCAGCCAGACTGCTCATTGTAGAGCCTTGCTGGATGTGGTAAGGAGATTAAATTTTATTCTAAGAGCAATGAAAAGTCATTAAAGAGTCTTCAGCAAATGACTGACATCATGTGAATTATGTCTGTAAAAGATTTTCTGGCAGCTGAGTGGTGAATAGACTGGAGAGAACAAGAATGGAACCAAATAGACCAGTAATGGGGCTATTGAAATGGTCCAAGTCCTGAGTTCTCCAAATTGTAATTCTTTTGCTATTGTTTGCTCTATGGCCATATCTCACCTAAAGCAGGGCTCATATTCCAAGTCAGTGATGTCCAAACATGTTAGTGGAACACGAGTCCCTCAAGATACTCTTGGAAAATAAGACTACGGTCAAATAAATTTTTTAAATTCTGCATGCTAAATCCCCTTCTTGGAGATTCAGAATGTAAACTAATGTAATAAAGATGCTGGGAAGTGTTTCAGTATGTTTGTATATCCCAGTATTTCTCAAACTTACTTGACTATGGAAGCTTTTACTTTTTTCCGCCTCCACATAACGTTGTTATCCTGCAGAACTGATATTTTCCAGAGCACATTTAAGGAAATGCTGCCATAATTCATTCTAACCAAGGGTTAACTCCATGTGCGTGGTTTACTGGGCCTCCTCTTCTCCACATCTCAATTTATTATTTCAATGGCTTAGACAATATTTTCCAACTCCATACATATTATGAGAGGATATCAGCCGTGTGGGTCATATTTCTTCTCTCCATTTTTACCACCTATTTTCTGTCAACTGTCCCCTTAATTTTACATTGTAAAGGTTGATAAGGTTTTCATTCTTTCTGTAACCATAATTTTCTTCCTTGTTTCTGGATCTGGATATCCTATGAGACAGCTGCTGGGGATCCTGAACTGATCTTTTATACCAATAAGATTTCATCCCAAATTTTTTGTCTCTGTCCAACACTCTGTGTATGGGAGATTTCCTTGATTTTATCTTATAATTCTTTTATTGGACTCAACTGCATTTTGGAGATAAAATTTAATACCATATAATTCCCTCATTAACTGTACAGTTCAATATTTTTTATTATATTTACAAATTTGTGCAACTATCAACATAATCTAATTTTAGAATATTTAATTTCAAAAAGAAGCCCCATTCCCATGAGCAGTCACTCTCCATTTCCCTGAAAACTTCACCAGTCTAGGCAACCCAATCTGCTTTTTGTCTCTATAGATTTGCCTATTCTGGACATTTCATATAAAGGAAACCATACACTGTGTGGGCTTTTGTGACTGGCTTCTTTCAGTTAGCATGATGATTTCAAGGTTCATCTCTGACAACATGTGTTGGTACTTCAGTGCTCTTTATTTTCAAGTAATATTCCATTGTATAGATTTACTGAATTTTATTCATCCATTCACTGGTTGATGGACATTTGGGTTGTTTCTACTTTTTGGCTATTATGAATGATGCCACAATAAATAATTGTGTACAAGTTTTGTGTGGACATATGTTTTCATTTCTCTTGGGTATATACCTAGAAGTGGAATTGCTAAGTCATATGGTAACTCTATGTTTAACCTTTCAAGTAATTGCCAGTCTGTTTTCCAAAGTAGTTGCACCATATTATATGCCCACCAGCAGTGTATGAGTGTTCCAATTTCTCCACGTCCTCTCCAACATTTGCTTTTGTATGTCTTTTTGATTGTAGCCATCCTAGTGGATGTAAAGTGGTATCTCACTGTGATTTTGATTTGCACATTCCTAGTGACTAATGATGTGGAACATCTATTCATGTACTTAGTGGCCATTTGTATGTATTCTTTGGAGAAATGCCTATTCAAATCCCTTTTGGTCATTTTTAAACAGGTTGTCATATTACTGTTGAGTTGTAAGAATTTATATGTGTGTGTGTATATATATATATATATTCTGTATATAAATTCCTTATCAGCTGTATGACTTGCAAATATTTTCTCCTATTTTGTGTGTCTGTTCACCTTCTTGATGGTATCATTTGATGCACAAAAGTTCTTAATTTTTATGAGGTCCAGCTAATCAGTGTTTTCTTTTATCACTTATGCTTTCAGTGTTGTATCTAAGAAATCATTACCTTACATTTACTGGGCTTAATTTCAGCAATTATATATTTTGTTTTTAAAAATATTTTTTTGCTCTGTATACAAAATACAGTATATATAAATACAGTATCTTACTATATCTTTATAAGGATACTAATTATAGCTTTTTATTTTTCTAGTTCTGATCTTGAATTATAATTCTTCTTGGGTCAATTTTTAAAATGTATTTGTCTTGGTTTTTCTCTTTTATGTTACTTGTTTCCTTCTTACATCTTGTGATCTTTGCCTATCTATTTATTTTTTTAAATTGGGGACTAAATAGATTCTTCTAGGTAGTAGGTGCAGATTTTTCTAAGCTGTTGAATATATGGGGTTTTTTTTGATAAGTCTCTCCTTTCCCTGGAATCTCTATTTTATGGTCAGAGCTTGTTGACCAACACACTTCCCTTTAGAGAGGGAAGAGGGAGGGCACAGATAGCCTTTGGGCTAGGGTATCCCACAGTGCTCTACTCAGCATTTTACTATGCAGAAGCAACTCCACCTTAGCAATACTAGCTCATCCCCTGGTATTCCGGCAGTATTTTTTTGGTGAAGGCTCCTAACTATTGGTTTGGCATTTGCTAGGACATAACAGACTGAGCTGTCTTTGCTCTGTAGGCAGGGTAGGGGACTTAAAATGATGGAGGGGAGAGTTGAGTTGTGGGTGTAGTCCCTATGAAGACAGACTTTCATATTAACCCTTTGGCTGGTCTCCCTTTCCCACCTTACCCTCTCTGGCCTCTGAGCCTATCTGCAGGACAGATTCTCTATCTTTTCTCAGAGCCCAGGTTCTCTGGGTTGCCACTTCCTCACTCTGATTACTCTGTCAACAGGCTTCCATCTGTTTACTGTCTTATAGAAATCTGTCAGAAGTCTCTCATCTGCTAATGATCCCTCTTTCATGTGCTTGTTATTACAGAATTGTTTTTTATCAGTCTTTAATAGGAGTTGGGAGGATGTTCCAGAAGGAAATGGAGCTTGTGCTCAGATCACTATCCTGAACTTGAAGCACACCCAATGTAGTTGATTTATTTTTATTTTTATTTTATTTATTTATTTTTGGCTGTGTTGGGTCGTCGTTACTGCATGCAGGCTTTCTCTAGTTGCAGCGAGCAGGGGCTACTCTGCCTTGTGGTGCGCGGGCTTCTCTTGTTGCAGAGCACGGTGCATGGGCTTCAGTAGTTGTGGTGCATGGGCTTAGTTGCTCCGTGGCATGTGGGATCTTCCTGGACCAGGGATTGAACCCGTGTCCCCTGCATTGGCAGGCAGATTTTTTTTTTTTTTTTTTTTCGGTACGTGGGCCTCTCACTGTTGTGGCCTCTCCCGTTGCGGAGCACAGGCTCCGGACGCGCAGGCTCAGTGGCCATGGCTCACGGGCCTAGCTGATGCACGGCATTTGGGATCTTCCTGGACCAGGGCACGAACCTGCGTCTCCTGCATTGGCAGGTGGACTCTCAACCACTGTGCCACCAGGGAAGCCCGGCAGGCAGATTCTTATCCATTGTGCTACCAGGGAAGCCCGCCAATGTAGTTTAAAGTCATCTTTTGTTGCTCCAGAGATAGTTTCCTGAGTATGAATATGGTTCGTTTTGGTGTAACTTCTTTATGAAAACCTCCCTTTTCTGCATGTGATGGCTCTTGAAAGAAAGATGCTAACATTCAAAAGGTGGAAATCATCCTTTATTAATTCCTCCTATTCTCTCACCCCCACCTTGCTGGGATATCCATCAACAAACAAGTCTACCTTAACTTCTCTCCATCTCTTCTGCCATTACCTTAACCCAATCACACACACCTCATAGTGAAAACCCTCCTTACTGAACTCTTTTGATTTCTTACTTTTGCACCTTAAAATCTATTTGGCACACAAAACAGAGTAGACTCTGGTACATGTTGCTTCCCTTATAAAAACCCTGTAATAGCTTTCCATTGCTCAGAGAATAAAATATACAACCTCTTTTCCATGGTATGCATGGTTCAGTAATGATCTGGTCCTTGCCTGTCCATGCATTCTCATCTCCTACTGCTCTCCTTTTGCTCACTATAATGCCCATCTTTCTATTGGTCAAATGCCTTAACCTTGTTTCTGATTCAGGACATTGACAAACACAACCTACCACCTCTATCTAAAACTTCTTTCACTCTGATCTTTGAACAGTTGGCTCCTTCTTATTCTTTTGTTCTTGGCTTAAATAAATTGTTCCTCAGATAAGTCTTCTCTGATCACCTTGTCCAAATAAATCCTCCAACTCCAGGTATCTTGATCATTTCCTTCACAGAATTATACACAATTTGGGATAATTTGTTTTCTTATTTACTGTGGCTCTGTCTTGCTAAGCTCCAAGAGAATAAGAGTTACTTTGGCTTTATTCATCAATATAAACCCAACACTTAAGCAAGGATCAAACATGAAATAGCTGTTCAATAAATGTTTATTGAGAGATAATTTAGTATTCATCTCCCTATGGTTTAAAAGCCCCCCAAAAAGCCTCAGTAAACATGCTTTCAATGAATACCTGCTTTTCTTGACACTGTCACATCACCAAAAAATAGATTAGGTCCTTACTCTATAGTACATACGGCAATAAACTCCAAATAAGTTAAAAAGCCTAACATTGAAAATTAAAACATTTTAAAAAGGCTATGTGAAAATGAAGTAGTAACTTTATCCTAACTGTGTAAGGAAAGAAACAGAAAAGACAACCAACAAGAAAATGGATAAGAACAACTATAATAAAAAGTAACTTCTGAAGCAATAAAAACATATTTCAAAGTAATAAGAAAAGCAATACATTAAGATAAAATTGTCATTACATAGATGATGCATAAAAGTTTATAAAAGAAAAGCAGAGGAAAATAATAAAACCCTAAAGAACACTACTTATGCCTTTAGATAAAAATCAATAACTGGGAAGAGCCAGTTCCTGAATGAGGAAATGAAAATAATATAACAAGTATTTTATTAAGTACTTCCCATATTCCAGGCAACATAAGTAGTATCTGAAGACACAAACATGAAGATTCTATCTCTGTTTGTTCATATCCTAACTGGGAAGATAGTCCTATATAGTCCAGTAAATACCTAAGTAGTTTTAAGCTTTTTTAAGCTTAAAAATTAGTTTGGCTCTATAAAACTAAAGCTATTCCTAGATTCTGAAGGCTACAGAATCAATAAAACATAGACAGAGTCTTGACCTTAGTCTACAGTCTGTTAGGGGAGGCAGATAGGTAAATAAGTAAGTTATCATCAATTTGATAAGTGCTATAGCAGAAAAATAAAGTACTATATAAGGACAGAGGAGGTGATAAGAAATCCTGCCTGAAGATGTCAGAGAAGATCTATTGGAAAGAAAAAATAAGGGAAGAGAGTGGTATTCCAAAGAAAATGACACAAAATAAAAAGGTGCAAAGGTAAAAAAGTGTGGCATCTTCTAAGATGGACATATACTTTGATGTACTAAGTGTAGGTTGTGCAAGGGTGTGTAGCTACTGACTAGCTGCAAAGAAGGCACGTACTGGACCCTAAAGGCCAGGGGTACATGTGAAAGGGTTTGGATTTCAAGCAAGAGTGACTTGACCACATGTTGCATTTTAAAAATAACTACTCAGAAATCTGTAAGGAGAAATTAGAGTCTGAGACTAGATATGGAGAAATTGTTTAGGAGGAAAAATGATAAAGTTTAAAATAAAAATGAAAGGAAGATGGGATATGAGTGATACTAAGAAGTCAGAAATAACAAAACTTAATAACTAACTAATGGAGACTGTGAACAAAGGAGAGGAATGAATCTAAAATGACCTCCTGGTCTGTGCCTCAGGCAAAATGGTTATTGTGTCATTAGTCAAATGTGCAATAAGGGGAAAGGAGACAACATAAAGTTTTGGAAAATGTTTGGTTCTTTTCACACTTAACAGGATTCAAATTTAAACAACCATGAGGTACAATCTTGCATTAATTAAAACAGAGTAAATTAATAAAAGTAATACTCATTGTTGTAGAGTATTGGGAAAAAGATACACTAATACATTGTTGCCCTTCAACCTGGTGAAACTGTTCTGAAAAGAAATTTGGCAACAAATACAAGAGCCATAAAAATTATTATATACAGTACTTTGACCCAGAAACCCAGCTTTTTGGAATATAGCCCAAGGCTGTAATTCAAAAGAAATTTTTTAAAAACCTATTTGTATAAAGATGTTTACAGCTGTGCTATATATTACAGACAAAAACCAGAAACAGCCCAAATGCCCAGCAGTGAGGGAATGCTTAGCCAGAATTCAGTATATTAATGCAATGGAATATTTTACTGATTAAGAATGACAAATACGAGAACTATGTAGAAATAAGGAAGGGGCAATATAAAGCAATGGGCAAAAAATGCAGAATTCAAAATGATGCATATACAATGATCACAACTACGTAAAATTATAGCTGTATAACCAGGAGGATTGGAAAAACTACAGAGCTGGTAATTTAGAGTGCTGACATTTTTGTTATTGTTGGTTGAGTCACTGGGAATGTTTATGTGTTTAACGTTATATGTTTATGTGTTTAAAGTTTATGTGTTTAAAGTTATATATGTATATTTAGTACATATACATTAAGAAAGGTAAATACCCATTTTTTCTGGCACATAAAAGAAAAAAAATGTTCATCAATACCTTTCCTTCTTGCCCTATGTAATTTTTTCTAGTCTCTTGAGTGCTTTTAGTTTTCGGATGTATGGGGAAGTAGGCCTCACCACTTGTCACCACACCACCCAGTCACATGATCATTTCTTTCATCTGTTGCCAACTATTGTGTCCAAGTTCTTGACTTATTCACAACAAACTAGCATCTATGTGCCCAAAATTACACCATGTACACAAACTGGGATGCCTTAACTATACCTTATATACTGGGTAGAAGTGTCTCCTCAGTATGACTTTTTAATTTCTGACATAGAAAAATATTTGTTTCTTACTTCCGGTTACCATGGTATAATTGTCCCTCCATTTAATGAAGGCCAATTCCTCTGGATTCCATTTCTTCTAGCCTTAAAGAACTTCTCATTTTGGTTATATCCTTGATCTCTTGTATCATCTATCTCTTCTTCTCTCCTGGATAAGTCTCGAAATACAAACCTGTTCTGCTGTCTCCCACATTAAATTAAAGGGGAAAAAATGCCATTATCGTCCTTGACCCCAAATCTCCCTTCATTTTTCTACTTTCCTTCACAGTAAGAATTCTCCTAAGAGTTGTCCACATTATTGTTTCCAATTTCTCACCCTCCATTCACTCTTCAAACTAGTGTGATCTGACTTCTGTTCCACCACTCTGCTGAACTATATTTCTCAAGGTCACAAACAACCTGCATGTTGCCAAGTTCAATGGCACTTTTCTGTCTTTCTATTACTTGACCTCCTGGACTTCTAGCAGCACTCCCTCCTTATTTAAAACTTCCTTTTCTTGGTTCCTACACCTCAATCTCTCCCTTTCCTCTTACCTCTAAGGCTATCCTTCTTTTCTCACATCTCTAAATGTGATAGTTCCTCTGGGCTCTCTCCTAAGTCTCTGTCTCTTTTCTTTCCATATTCTAACAGATCTCTTATATTCCCATGGATGGCCTTAAATCCCATTTGCATGATAATGACCACTAAAATTAATATCTCTAGCAGAGACCTTGATCCCTTGACTCATATTCAAGGATATACTTGACATCTCCATTTAGATTCAAGCACAATAAACATAACATGAAACCTAAAGTCATGATTTTTTTCCCCCAGAACCAGTTATTCCCCCTATCTTCCCATCTTCGTAAATGATAATAAATCCACCCAGTAACTTACACATCCCTGTGTCACATCACCATACACTTATCCAATATATCAAGTCCTGTGGTTTCTACCTCCAACAATATATTCCACTGCCACAACCCAATTCAGGTTCCCGTCATTATGTGCACTCCTACAACAGCCTTCTCACCAATTTCCCTGCCTCCTCTCCAATCCGTTTTCCATAGAGGAGACACAGCATACTTTTTGTATAATAAGTCAAATTATTTCTCTCCCTACCTTAAAAACATTCAGTATTTGTCTCACTGCACTTAGAAGAAATTCTAAGCCCTTCACTATGCCTGTAAGTCCCTATATAATATGACTCCTAATTACTTCTCTAGCTATACCTTTCTTTAGCCAATCTGGCCCTTTTTTTATCCTTCGGGCCTTTGCACATACTTATTTTTCTTCCAAGAACACTGATACTGTTTACTTCTCATTTTGTCTAGTTAACACCTTACTCATTCTTCAGATTACACTTTATTTATTTTTAATGAATTTTTAAAAATTGAAGTATAGTTGATTTACAATATTACATTATTGCTGGTGTACAACATAGTGATTCAATATTTTTATAGATTATACTTCATTTAAAGTTATTGTAGGACTTCCTTGGTGGCGCAGTGGTTAACAATCCACCTGCCAATGCATGGGACACAGGTTCAAGCCCTGGGTTGGGAAGATCCCACATGCTGCAGAGCAACTGAGCCCGTGGGCCACAACTACTGAAGCCCAGGCGCCTAGAGCCCATGCTCTGCAACAAGAGAAGCCACCGCAATGAGAAGCCAGAGTACTGCAACCAAGATTAGCCCCCGCTCGCTGCAACTAGAGAAAGCCCACACGCAGCAACAAAGACCCAACACAGCCAAAAATAAATACATTAATTAATTTAAAAAAATATAACCCTAGACTGTCAAAACTGAAAAAAAATTTTAAAAGTTATTGTAAAATATTGACTATATTTCTCATGCTGTACAATATATCCTTGTAGCTTTTTTATTTTATACATAGTAGTTTGTTTGTACCTCCTAATCTCCTACCCTTATCTTGCCCCTTCCCCCTTCTTTCTCCCTGACTGGTAACCACTAGTTTGTTCTCTGTACCTGTGACGACTCTGTTTTTTATATTCATTCATTTTTTTATTTTTTATTTTCCACATATAAGTAATAACGTACTATATTTGTCTCTCTCTGTTTGGCTTATTTCACTAATCATAGTACCCCTCGGGTCTATCCATGTTGCTGTGAATGGCAAAATTCATTCTTTTTTATGGATGAGTAATATTCCATTCCACATTTTTATCCATTCATCTGTTGATGGACACTTAGGTTTCTTTCATATCTTGGCTATTGTAAATAATGCTGCTATGAATATTGGAGTGCATATATCTTTTTGAATTAGTGTTTTCATTTTCTTCAGATATATACCCACAAGTGGGATTGCTGGATCATATGGTAGCTCTATTTTTAGCTTTTTGAGGAATCTCCATACTGTTTTCCAAAGTGGCTGCACCAACTTACATTCCCACCAACAGTCTACTAGGGTTCCCTTTTCTCTACATCCTCACCAACATTTATTATTTGTGGTCTTTTTGATGATAGCCATTCTGACAGGTGTGAGGTGATATCTCATTGTGGTTTTGACTTGCATTTCTCTGATGATTAGCAATGTTGAGTATCTTTTCATGTGCTTGTTCTTCTTAAGTGTGACTCCTTTAGGGAACCCTTCCAACCACCTAACTTAGTCAAATCCCAGCACTTACAGTCATTCATAGTACCATGTACCTCTCCTTGGTACTGTTTTAGTCTTAAGATAAGTTGATTATTGTCTATGTCTCCCCTACCATATTATATACTCCATGAGGGCAGAGAAAGTGTCTATTTTTGTTTATTTTTACATTCCCAGTTCCTAACATAGTACTTGGAACATAGCAATTATTCAACAAGTATTTGCAGAATGAATGAATGATTGATACAGGGTCATGCTACTGAGAAGACTGTCAGTCCCATGAAAATATATTAATCAAATCATTAAAGAAAAGGTATAATCTAAAAGAATAACTATGTAGACTTAAGTGATAGTTATTTGTCTTTGCTTGATTGTGTATTATGAACTATGAAAATGTTCTACACATGTGATTCTTATCCCCTAATTAAAACATGTAAAATAAAACCAACTTCTCCATCACCATCCCCCCCCCACACACACACACACCACACACAGAGTAATTTCAAAGTTCAGCAAAAGTATGCAAAGGGAAGCCCAGAGCTGCATTTGTAGGTAGGAGTCAAGGTCAGAAAATTGTTCTGCAAGAGAAAACGGAAGTTCCTACTGAGAGAGAAGGAGAGAAAAATGAAGGATGGGGAAAGGATAGGAATTAAAATAAGGGCTTGGGGATTCTTTGTAAAGACGAAAATGCCTAAAATTAAACCTCAGGCTGTTAATGTTGTTACAGTGTAAATCCTTCCGGCTTCCCAAGCCTTCAATAATGTCTGCTACGTTAATTAGCTTAGATCAAGACTAAGCTACCACAAAAGGGAAGAGAGAGGGTCATAAGAGCCATCATCAAGCCACAAGGGCCATTCAGGAGGTTCGCCGGAGGTTTCTTCCTACTGGAACGTATCTGTCTATACTTGTACAGCATTTATCTAACCTTACTTGGGCTGTACACTTCACTGGAAAACATCTTACTTGTCTTTGAATTTGTAGGAATAACCATACCTGTCCCAGAATATGACAGGATGCTGCACAAAAGGTGTGCCTTGGTGCATACTCTGTATGTCACATGAACTCCTGCCTCTCCCAACTTCCGTGTTCCTACCCTCTCTGTTGTAGTTACGTATCCTCTTTGAGTCTTTGATTCAACATATATCTTCAGTCTTCCTCATGCTATTCCCTCAGACATCCACTCTAACCCTGCATAACTGGACCCAACATGCATATATGTTCCACTTATTTAATCTGGGCCTGGCCCACCAGCAGGACTGGGGAAGAGAGCATTAACATAGTGCTGCATCCATAACCACTGCTTAAAAAGTGATTGTTAGATTCAGTCAAAATTAAATAAATCACATGATAACAATTCTCTAGAATACCTAATAAATCTATCTGTTAAGCTGTGCTTTAATGTACAAGCATTTGTAGTGTTTCTCAACTTTTTAACACGGATCCACTGTCCAGGATTTTGTCAAGTTTTACCTTCTGTAAGAGGTCCCAAGAATACAGTAGATAATATTTTGCCTTTTAAAAAATATTAAGTGATGTTATGCAATGCTGTAATATTAAATGTGCTTTCTAAAACAACACATCCTTTCCAGCTGTTCTGGAGGTTGTGATATCCCTCCCAATCCCACCCTCTTCTGCTGACTGTGGAAGGCCTGGAGAGATAAGTTCTTCCACTGTTTGGTAGAGAATCCCTGATTTATGGTGGGAGATGTCACTATGAAAAAGTCTCTCTGCCCTTCTTAAGACCAGAAATAACCAGGAAAAATGCAAATACATTAATTCATTACATTTAATGAACAATGTTTTAAAAACTGCTAAATAATCTGACCTACCCATCTAGGAGGGTGATGACGTTCTTCCTGGGCCGCCCAATATTAGGGCCATACAAGCTGGCTCTGGAGTAAATCCGGATGGGTTGTAACAGGCTCTTCAGCTGGATGTAATCCTTTCCCAACTGGCTGCCATTTACTGCCCGGCCACGCATGGTCCGATAGTTATTTGGCTCTAGATTAAAAGCAGACATGCAAGTCAGAGTTGAGTAGAGTGAGGTTCTGCCAACTCTTTCCTGTCCACAGATCTCTCTGCCTTTTCTTAACAATGTAAACAAAGTAACCAAAAAGAGGGTGCAAGCTAGCTTAACTTGAGAAACTATCCCAACTAAAAAGTCAAGTGCCATTTTACCATTCTATTTATTTTCAAACTAATCTTCGCAAAAGATCAACTAATCCACAACAGAGAGACCGTACTGATTTTCAAATGATACTTTATAATAGATGGTGTACTGAGTTGAATAGTGTCCCTCAAAATTCATGTCAACCCAAAACTTTAGAATGTGACCTTATTTGGAAATAGGATCTTTGAAGAAGTAATTACTTAAGTAATTATTTATGATGAGGTCATATGGAATTAGGATGTGTTCTAAATCCAATGACTGGTGTCATTTTAGAGAAAGGAGAGGGAGATTCAGGTACATAGACCCACAGGGAGGAAGGCCATGTATCGATGGAGGCAAAGATGGAAGGGATGCTGCAATGCCAAGGCTTGTTGGCAGCTATTAGAAGCTAGAGAGAGGAATGGAATAGATTCTCTCTTAGAGATTCCAGAAGGAATTAAACCTGGCAATGCTTTGATTTCAGACTTCCTGAACTGTGATTGAAAAATACATATATTTTTTGTTTTGTTTTTTTTTTGGTACGCAGGCCTCTCACTGTTGTGGCCTCTCCCGTTGTGGAGCACAGGCGCCGGATGCGCAGGCTCAGTGGCCATGGCTCACGGGCCCAGACGCTCCGCGGCATGTGGGATCTTCCCAGACCAGGGCTCGAACCCGTGTCCCCTGCATCAGCAGGCGGACTCTCAACCACTGCGCCATCAGGGAAGCCCAATATTTGTTGTTTTATACCACTGAGCTTGTCATGATAGGCCTAGGAAACTAATACAAATGGTAAGAAAAGAAAGCTTCATAAAGATGGTCCTTGTATCAAAAAGTTAGAAAAACCTTAATGTTCAATAATAGCAAAGTGGCTGAGTGAAATAACTTAGAGCAAAATCCCCTCCCCCAGTTTCTATTAACTTGGTAGTTCTAAATAGACAAGTAAAGTCCTAAAAACCAGCAGCTCCACTGCTGGAGGGGGCTAACTTGATTCAGAATGAAGCACATATCCCAGGCAAGGCCAACATCTTGGCTAGCTTCAGGTTTTGACACTGGTAGGGGCAAGAAACAGACCAGCAGACTTGCAAGAAATGTAACAGGGAGATTTGAGGAATAAGAAAGCCATTGAGGATTTTGATAAGCCCACAAACACCCCCTGTAGTCTGGAAGGCTGTGCATGCTCAGGAGGGACTGGAGAGGGCACTAGCTATCCATGCATTCCCAGATGAATGTGAAACCTAGTACACTCATAAAGGAGACATGAGAAGGCATGTCAAAAAGTAAAAGCCAATCAGACTTGTAAACTGCCTAAATTTTGAAAGTGTTCCCAAACCCACACACAGATCTACTGGCAAAGGGTGAAAGCCTTATTAGCTCAAGGTAAACACAACCTCTGATCAATCATCATCTCACTATTAAGCTATGCTGACTCAGGGGCAACCCCTAGGAAGCTGGCCTTAAAAATAAAAAAAAAATTTAAAAATTAAAAACTTAAGAGATACTAGCAGCTACATGATGCAAGACTCTATGGGACTAGTCCAGGAAGTGACTAAACAAACAAATGAACAGAAAAGAAAAAACAAAAATAACCTCTGGAATGGAGGATTTGGAATCCAGATTTGCTCCAACATATTATCTAAAACGTATAGTTTTCAACAACAACAAAATTACAACATGCAAAGAAATAGGAGAGTGTGACCCATAAACAAGAAAAAAATAAAGAAAGAAAGAAACTATCTCTTAGGGGACCCAAATGTTTGACTTAGCAGACAAGGACTTCAAAACTGCTAGTATAAATATGTTTACAGAACTAAAGAGAAGAATAAGAAATTAAGAGAAAGTATGATTTTATTGACTAATCAAATATAAAGAGATAGAAATTACAAAAAAATTATCAGTTGGAAACTTTGGAACTGAAATGATTCTTCACATACAGAAGAACACAATGAAATTAGTAGCTGAATTTTTACCAGAAATAATGGAGGCCAGAAGAAGACAGTGGGATGACATATTCAAAATGCCGAAAAAAATGTCAACCAAGAATTCTACATGCAGCAATCTATCCTTCAAAACGGAAAGCAAAATTTAGACCTTCCCAGAAAAACAAAGGACAGAATTCATTGTGAGAAAATCTGCCTTACAAGAAATAAGAAAGAACGTCTTTTAGGGTGAAACGAAATGTCAGTAGATGGTGATTCAAAAGCGCACAAAGAAATAAAGAACACCAGTAAAGATAGCTGCACAGATCAATATAAAAGACAGTTGAAAATATTCATTACTCAGCTCTTAACTAATTTAAATGACAGCTGCATAAAACAAAACTATGAAACTCTATTGTTGGGCTTACAACATATAAAGATGTAATACTTAGAATAATAATAGCACAAAGGAGGGGGAAATGGAGTCTTATTGGAGCAGTTTCTACAGTTAACTGGAATTAAGTTAGTGTTACCCTAAAGCAGATTGTAATGAGTTAAGATGTATTATAATAAGAAACTACTAAGAAAATAACTAAAACAAAACAAAAAGAAATTAAAACGGTACCTTAGACAATATCCCTTTTGAATGAAAAGACAGTAAAGGAGAAACAGAGGAATAAAAAAAAATGAAATATATAGAAAATTGCAAGATGTCAGATGTCAGTTCAACCATATCAACAATTACATTAAATGTAAATGGATTAAAAACTCCAATTAAAAGCAGAAATTATCAGGCTAAGTAAAAAAATAAGATCCAACTAGAGAGACACATTTTAAAGTCAAAGACACAGAAGAGTGAAAGTTAAAAGGATTAAAAAAGATACGCCATGCAAATGGTAAACATAAAGGAGCTGGGATGACTATACTAATACAGACAAAATAGACTTTAAGACAAAAATGTTATTAGAGACAATGTGGGGCATTTTATAATGATAAAAGGGCCAATTTATCAGGAAGATATAACAATTACAAACATATACATACCAACAACAGAACACCAAAATAAATGAAACAAAACTAATAAAACTGAAAATAAAAATAGAAAACTCAATAATAACAGAAAGAGACTTCAATACCACATTCTCAATAATGAATACAATGACTAGAAAGAAAATCAGTAAGGATATAGAAAACCTGAGTAACATCATCAGCTAACTTTACCTGATTGAATTATCTTTGGACACTGCACCCAACATATTCTTTTCTAATGCATATAGAATATGCTTCAGGATAGACCATCTATGCTAGGCCATAAAACAAGTCTTGTATATTGAAAAGGATTAACTCATATAATGTATGTGCCCTGACCACAACAAAATTAAATTGGAATTCAACAACAGAAAGTAACTTGAGAAATCTATAAGTATTTGGAAATCAAACAAATAATCCATGAATCAAAGAATAAATCACAAGGGGAATTAGAAAATATTTTCAATGAAATGAAAATGAAACTATAATATATAAAAATGTATGGGATGACATCAAAGTCACGATCCATGAGAGAAGTAATTAAGAAACTGGATTTCATTAACATTAAGAACTTCTGCTTTGCAAAAGACAATGTCAAGAGAATAGAAGACAAGCTATAGACTGGGAGAAAATACTTGCAAAATACATATCTAATAAAGGACTGCTATCTAAAATATACAAAGAACTTAAAACTTAATAAGAAAACAAACAACCTGATTAAAAAATGGGCTAAAGAACTTAACAGATACCTCACCAAAGAAGATATACAGATGACAAACAAGTATATGAAAAGATGTTCTACTTTATATGTCATCAGGGAAATGCAAATTAAAACAACAATGAAATATCACTCTATACCTATTAGAATGGCTAAAATTTGTAACACTAACAACACCAAATACAAGCTAGAATGTGGAGGAACATAACTCTCATTTATTGCTGATGGGAATGCAAAATGATATGGTTACTTTGGAAGTTTGGTGGTTTCTTACAAAACAAAACATACTCTTACCATACAATCTAGCAATCATGCTCCTTGTTTTTACCCAAAGGAGATGAAAACTTATGTCCTCACTTTTCTGCACATGGATTTATGGCATCTGTATTCACAAGTCCCAAAACTTGGAAGCAAGCAAGATATTCTTCAGTAAGTGAATGGATAAAGAAACTGTGGTACATCCACACAATGGAATAATTTTCAGCACTAAAAAGAGATGAGCCATCAAGCTATGAAAAGACATGGAGGAAACTTAAATGTCTTTCACTAAGTGAAAGAAGCCAATCTTAAAAAGCTATATACTGTATGATTCCAACTATATGATATTCTGGAAAAGGAAAAAACTATGGAGATTGTAAAAAGATCAGTGGTTGCCAAGGGTTAGGAAGAAGAGGGAGGAATGAATAGGTGGAGCATAGAGGATTTTTAGGGTAGTAAATACTCTACATGATACTATAATGATGGATACCTGTCATTATACATTTGTCCAAACCCATAGTATGTGCTCACCAAAAGTGAACCATAATGTGAACCATAAATTCTGGGTGATTATGATATATAATGTAGGTTCATCAGTTGTAACAAATGTACCTCTCTGTGAGGGATGTTGATAGTGGGGGAAGCTGTGCACATGTGGGGCAAGGGATATATGAGAAATCTCTATACCTTCTCAATTTTGCTGTGAACCTAAAACCGCTCTTTAAAAAAGTCTTTAAAAAAGTTAATTTGAGCACAAAGAGACCTAGGCATGTGGGAAGAGGGAAGGCCATGTGAGGACACAGTGAGCCAAGAAGCCAAGAAGAGAGACCACAGGAAAAAAAAAAAAAGATCTGCTGATAACTATGTGTTAGACTTCTAGCTTTTTTTTGTTGTTTAGGAAAGAGAAACCCAATGCTTACAGGGAAATTTACAGCCTTAAACTCCTACATTAGAAAAGAAGATCTCAAATCAATAATCTAAGCTTCTATCTTAAGAAAGGAGAAAAAGAAGAGGGAGCTAAACCCAAAGCAAGAAGAAAAAATGAAATAATAAAAATTAGAGAAGAAACCAATGATATAAAAAATGGAGAAAAACGAATTAAAGTAAAAGTTGGTTCTTTGAAAAGATGAACAAAATTGATACAACCTTTGGCTAGACTGACCAAAAAAAAAAAAAAAAAAGAGAGAAGACACAGATGACCAAAGTTAGGAATGGAAAGAAACATCATTAAGGACCTCACAGTAATTAAAAGGATAAGGGACTACAACCTTATGCCAATGAACAACTTTATGCCAATAAGTTACACAATGTATATGAAATGAAAAAATTTTCAAGAAAGGCACAAATTACTAAAACCAACTCAAAAAAAAATCTGAATAGGCCTATAACAACAAAAACATTTAATTAGTCATTATAATTACTTCCACAAAGGAAGCCCAGACTCAGATGGATTAATTGGTGAATTCTACCAAGTTTTTAAGGAAGAAGTAATGCACAATTCTTCATAAACTCTTCCAGAAAATTGAGGAAGAGGGAACAATTCCCAACTTATTTTATGAGGTCAATATTCCCCTGATACCAAAGTCAAACAAAGACATCACAAGAAAACTACAGATGAATATTTCTCATAAATATAGATTCAAAAATACCCAACAAAATATTTACTAACTGAAACCAGCAATATATAAAAAGTATTATAATATCATGACCAATTGGGATTTACACCAGGAATGCAAGGTTGATTTAATACCAACACCCAACTAATGTAAAATACCGTATTAACAGAATAAAAGACCAAAACCACATTATCATCACAACAGATGCAAAAAAATCAAAACAAAACAAAAAACCATTTGACAAAATCCAACTCCCATTCCTAATAAATACTCTCAACAAACTATGAATAGAAGGGAAATTCCTCAATCTGATAAACAGTATCTAAGAAAAATCTATATACTTACCGGTGAAATACTGAATGCTTAATGGCAAAATATCATACTTAATTGAAATACTGAATGTTTTCCCCCCTAAGACTGGGAACAAGGCAAGGATGTGTGCTCTCACCATTTATATTCAACATCTGTATTAGAGGTTCTAGTCAGTGCAATCAGGAAAGGAAAATAATTTAGGCATCTAAATTAGAAAGGAAGAAGTAAAACTGTCTTTATTCTTAGACAACATATCCTGTATATGGAAAATCCTAAAGAATTCACACAGGTAGGGGAAAATAAACAAGATCTAAAAATCAAGTTCAGCAAGATAAAAGATCAATATATAAAATCAATTCTAAATACTAGCAATGCACAATACAAAAATGAAATTAAAATAATTCCATTCGTAATTGCATCAAAAAGAATAAAATACTTAGAATAAAGTTAATAAAAGAAGTGCTAAACTTGTACACTGAAGACTACAGAACATTGCTGAGAGAAATTAAAAATTAAATAAATGGGACGTAATCTATGCTCATGGATAGGAACAGTCAATATTATTGGGATGGCAATTTTCCCTAACTGAACTACAGATTCAATGTTCTCTGTTAAAATTCTAGCAGGCTTTATTGAGGAAATTTAACAAACTGACCCTAAAATGTACATGGAAATGCAAACACCTAGGAGAGCCAAAACAATTTTGAAAAGGAAGAATGGAGTTGGAGGACTTACATTTCCCAATTGCAAAACTTATTATAAAACTTGTAATCAAGACAATGTAAATAAAAACCATAGAGAACAGATTGGTGGTTACCAGAAGCAGGTGTGAGGGTGGCAAAATGGGTAAGGATGATCAAAAGATACAAACTTACCTTATAAAATAAATGTCACGGAGATGTAATGTACATCATGGTGATTATAGTTAACGATACTGTATTGTATATTTGAAAGTTGCTAACAGAGTAGATCTTAAAAGTTCTCATCACAAGATAAAAGTATTTGTAACTATGTGAGGAGTTGGATATTAACTGAACCTATGGTGATCATTTTGCAATAAATACATATATCAAAAAAAAGATCATGGTGATCATTTTGCAATAAATGCATATATCAAAAAAAAAGACAGTGTAGTCCTAGTATAGTAGTCCAAGAACAGACATACAGATCAGTGGAAAAGACTTGAGTCCAGAAATAAACCCATTTGTGGTCAACTGATTTTTGACAAA
Source organism: Lagenorhynchus albirostris (assembly GCF_949774975.1). Classification (NCBI taxonomy): domain Eukaryota; kingdom Metazoa; phylum Chordata; class Mammalia; order Artiodactyla; family Delphinidae; genus Lagenorhynchus; species Lagenorhynchus albirostris. Next base: position 55,175,737 of record NC_083110.1, read on the forward strand.
AGTGTCTCGAGAATTCAGTAAGGAAAGGATAATCTTTTAAACAAACAATGCTGGGACAATTTGATAGCCATATGCAAAAAGATGAATTTAGATTCTTACTTCTCACCATACTCAAAAATTAACTCCTAATGGATCTTACGCCCAAACGTAAGAGCAAAAACTACAAAGCTTTTAAAAGAAAAAATAGGAAAAAAATTTTGTGATCCTGGGTTAGGCAAAGATATGATACCAAAAGCACAAGGAATAGAATAAAAAATTGATAAGCTGAACTTTATCAAAATTCAAAACATCTGAACTTCAAAAGATGCCATAAAGGAAATGATAAAATAAGCTATAGACTGGGAGAAAATATTTGCAAGTCATATGTTTGATAAAGATCTTGTATCCAGAATATATTTAAACCTCTTACAACTGAATAATATGATAACCCAATTAAAAAGGCAAAAGATTTGAGTAGACATTTCACCAAAGAAGATGTAAGAACGTCTGATAAGCACATGAAAAGATGTTCAATATCACTTGTCATTAGGGAAGTGCTAATTAAAGCCATATTAATATACTACTTCAAAACCACTAAAATGGCTATAATCAAAAAAATAGACATGAACAAGTGTTTCCAATGATGTAGAAAAACTGTAATCCTCATTCATTGCTGGGGAAAATGTAAAATGGTACAGCTACTTTGAAAAGTAGTGTGGTAGTTTGTTTAAAAATGAACTTAAATTTACCATACAAACTAGCGACTCCACTCCTCCCCCAGGTATCTTCCTAAGAGAAATGAAAGTATATATCCACACACAGACTTGTATATGAACATTTACAGCAGCATTACTTATCACAGTCAAAAAGTAGAAACAATTCAAATGTCTGTCATCTGGTGAATGGAAAAGCAAAATGCAAGATATATATGTATATATAGGTAGACAGATAGATATACATATAGATATCTCTCTATGTAGATATATATATATATATACACACATATATATGAATATATATATTCATACATTGGAATACTATTCAGCAATTAAAAGGAATGAACTACTTTTACATGCTACAAAATGGATACACCTCAAAAACATGCTAAGTGAAGGAAGTCAGATGCAAAAGACTACATATTGTGTGATTCCAGTTATATGAAATGTCCACAAAAGACAAATCTATAAAGACAAAAAGCAGATTAGTGTCTCTTGGGACTGGAAATGGTTACAGAGACTGACTGAAAACTGGCATGAGGGATCTTTTTGGAGTTATGGAAATGTTCTAAAATTGGACTGTGGAGATGGTTATACAAGTCTATAAACTTACTAAATAGCATGAGAGTACTATGTAGATGGGAGTAGGTGGAGAAAGAATAGAGAAGATAAAGGTGAATGAAGGTGAGAAGCAGGCATGGAGAGGGAAAGGAGAAAAGTAATCAGGTAAAGAAACTATATATGTTTTCTCATCTTCCCTTCTCTTCCTCTTTCCCCCTCTTCTCCTTCCCTAAGCATCAAACTCTCTCCAACAAAAAAACAGTTCTCTAAAGCTATGGGCTATGATCTAGCCTCATAAACAATTGGACGTGTGTCTGAACACGGTGGCTCAACCCTGTGTTTGGCCTTCACAAGACTATACCTGTTATATACACACAAATATACATAATAAAACTGTATAAATGGCTATACATAAATACATCATACATTTATCCACACAAACACAGACTAAAAGCTTAATAAATATTGGGTTAATGAATCGATTAATAAAGCTGGGCTGCCAGAATCATCATCTCTAAGGGGCTAAGTTTTATAAGGTCATAATTTTGATTTTATGAAATTGCTCAGTAGACATCAGGTTCCAGGGAACTGATTCATATAACTAAAATCAAACAAGAATAATTGGTGAATGTATAGGTCAGGCATAGGTATAAATATATGACACTGATTCCGTAATTAATTACAGTGGCTTTTATTTGTTCTCAGAAGTGGGCAGATCAATTTGGGGAACATACCTAATTTGGGAAACAATTCATAATGTAGTGTTCAATTAGAGATGCTGCATTATCTTCAGAAAATTTTTGTTAAGGATAGCCCTCTATAGAACAAATACCATCTCTCCGGAGCAGAATTGGATTAAATTTCTTATTCTACACTTCCAAGATTTGAGTCTTGGCTTCAAAATTCCCCCCTGCTCTTCCTTACTTTAGATTCACCAATGATTAATAGAAATGCAAATAATTACAATCATCACCTAGTATTAATCAAATATAGAGTTTACAATTTATGACAGTTAAGGAAACATTTTATATCTACAAAACATAGTTGTTAAAAATCTTGTATCAAGAAAGTCATTCTTTGACTTTGACATCCTAAACTTTCTTAATCTTCACCTCTTGATACTGGGTATATTTTGCTTTCATGGTATGTAGCACACACTATTCACTGATTTTAAAGGAGAAAAAAGTTTAGATACTTTAAACTTTAAAAAAGTTTAGTCACTTTAAGTTTAGATACTCCAGGAGAAACAACCAAAGAAATATCTACTTTAGTTTTTCCAATGCCAGATTTGCTCTAGAGATAAAGTACTTGTTAACAGGATGTGGGTATATGGGAGGATGAGAGAACTGACCAGTTCTCTTGTCCCTCCCTAAATGTGTATATAATAGTTAAACTATTATGTCTGTCCAAAAAGATATGGTTACAAAAAAGAAAATGGATAAAAGATTGGAGAGACAAGTCCAAGCCAGGAGGATGATCAGATAATTTTTGAGGGGCAAGGGCCTAAATATACAACACAGAATCGTTGTGAACAGAATACAATGGATATCTTAAGGGATATGATGCTAGCACAAGAAAAACTATCAGTAGTTGTAAAATGAATTAGAAGAATCAGCAAAATAAATCTTCAAACCCTAAAAGGTGTGTTTATTTGGGCAAACTGCTTATTTGTCATATCAAAAAATAGAAATGCAGTTTTTAAAATAAAAGCAAGGGGGTGGGAAAACAGACCAACTCTAGTCTTCTTGACTACAGACTCAAAAACCATCTATATCTACCTTGATAGAAATGCTCACAGGAACATTACCAGATACTTTCTACCTTATTGAATTTTTAAATTCATAAATTTGGTTATTTTTCTATCTATTGCTATCTATATCCCTATCTATTTTCTTATCTATGACTGTGCCTTTTCTCCTCCTCAAAAATGATTCTTTGTTTTTGTTAATCCTTGAAGATGGATTGATGATGATGGGAATCAAGTGTTGTGTGGCTAAGGTGACTAAACAACATTTTAAAAATGTAATTAGCTCCATCTCTAAACTGTTTAGCATAATTTGGGGGAAGGATGGAAAGGGGCAGATTCTCAGTTATTTGGGACAGACATGTATACAGAAAGATGCCTATACTCTCCCCACCCCCACCAAACTACGTCAGTTATACCAATTAAAGGTTTATTTAATTTAATAAGCTCCCAAATTCAGAGATGCCACAAACCCTGGAGGAATTATCCCCATCAGTCATTTGTAAGTAAGTTTTAATTGCTTTGAGCTTATCTACAACCAGCTGAGATTCTTTTACAAACCAATTTTATTTAGAAATATTTTAGAAAGAAAACAAATGCTTGAGGCACAGCATGTATTCCCTAGCTCATCAGAGGCCCTACCACTCCTTACTGTCTTACACTGACCAGTTTTAAACATTACACCTAATTGGTCCCTCATGACAGGTATAATGCCCTGTTTGGGGAATGCATTGTTTGAAGAATATTTTGCTGTGTCTGGAGAAAAGAGCTAAGCTGGGTGGAGTCAGACACTGGAGCAGGGTAAGGTTAGGTGGGGTAGTCATGAGTAGACAACATAAAATACCAAAGAATGTCAAGGAGCATGAAATAGAAAATACGATGGGGAGGGATCAGTAAATGGCTTTGTCTACTATGTAATAATTTTGCCTCGTTCTAAGCTGATCACATCACTCTTGCTCTTGTCCTAGAACGTATGATACCTAGACTGGTTGGGAAGATGAAAAATCTCAGGCTACCCTAGTTATGCCCCCTGTAACCAAATTATCTTCAGTTCAGCTCAAGTCTCCATTTGGTAGCTAACTCTCCCCCAATTTCCCCCACTCCAGGGAAGGAAGAGAGAGCTACATTCCAGTTAATGGTTAGTGATAGGAAAAAAGACACTTGTTCTTATAAGATCCTCATCCCTTGCTACCTTAGGAGAACTTCAAATTCTAGAGTGGAGTGCATAAATACACACATGTGTTTGTGTATGTGTACACTGCCCCCCCAGCATACACATGGTGCTCCAAACAAACATGGGTTAGCTACAGATATACATGGCCATAGACAAAAATGTTATTATCAATTTGTAACAGTAATTTTAAGAGAATTCTTGGTTGTTTTATTCTAAGGTTTACCAAAATGTCTTTTTCTTAGGAATCAGAATATTTTCAAATTTATACTATCCATAATTTTAACTATAACCCATAGTAGTTGACTCAATAATATTGGAGACTCATGGAATCTACAGAATATCATATGCATCATACACACATATATATCACTAGGAAAAATACTGTGACTTAGGAACATTGTGTGTTCGATGGAACATTGTTCCATGAGATGATAATAGGTCTCTCTCTCTCTCTCTCTCTCTCTCTCTCACATACACACACACACACACACAGTGCAATAATTAAACAGGACTGGCTACATAATTTGCAGGGCCCCATGCAAAATGAAAACATGGATCCCTTTATTTAAAAATTAAGATGGCGATAGCAGAGCATTAAACCAAGCATGGGTCTCTTCTAAGCATGAGATCCTATGTGACTGCACAGGTTGCATGCCCCTGAAACCAACCCTGGTTAAATGATTTAAGAAATGCTGGGTTAAAAAAATCTTATACAGATTTTATTGCAACAGGACTTCTCAAGCCTTTTATATGCTAATGTGCATTATGAACCTTCAAGAAGTACATATACTGTAGACCAGTTCCCAAATATACTTGACCAAACTCTTTTTAATTATTATAAGGGTCATCTTGTAGGACCAGTGTTCTATAAAAGATTGTAAATTTCAGCTTAGGCTGAGCAGCTAGGTTGTATCTGGTTTAATATCAATTTGTTAATCATGTCACATTTGGCATTTCCCCTATATTTGGAATAAGGTAACTAGAGATAACTACAGATGCAAATGGTGGGCTTCACTAAATCTACTCTCCAACTGTTTGGCCTTTTACTATTTGGAAGGTCAACTCAGTGGTCAAACAACCCAAGTGTTTTCTGGGCCACTGTACTAGAGATGGCCTGAGCCATCTTATTTTTTACCCTTTATCTTGTCAATTCAGAGGAAACAACATCCTTACTTACCATTACCCAGTTCCCAAGAAATGTTGTACTTTTTACTGGCGCTGTACTTCAACAGACTCAGGGCACTAGAACTGTTCCAGGAGTTATTGGGATTACGACGCAGTGCATTTAGAGCAAATATCAGGTGGAGTCCAGAGCAATCAGCAAAGTTATAAAGTTTGTCTAGAGACCTGGCTGGGAAGAAGCAGAGAAAGGCTTGTAACTTTCAAATCAACATCCCAACAAAAGGAAAATATTAGCAACTACAAAAAGCCTTTCTATGAGCTTCCTACTAATAGGAATTACACAGAGGCTTCCAAAAGGGACTATTACCTTTTGGTTCAGGGTACATTTCAAGGTGATTTTCAAAAGCAGCACACACAACTCCAGATAAAGTTTGCATATTGACAACCAAATCTAGTCTATAGTATATTTTATCTGTTAAGAAAAAATTGAATTCTTAACATTTAGAAATGGGAAGATATCACAAACTAGCTAGATTTATAGTTTTTCTCAAAATATCAGAAAATCTGGCACTGCTGGATCTGAACTCCTTTATGAAATGATAGGAATAGTGTCAGGAGACAAGGCCAGGAAACAATGATTGGCTGGGGAGTCAGAAAATAGCTCAACCTAGCAGCACTTCCAAAACAAATCTCACTCAATTTCACATTTCTAGTATTTCTGAGAATGGAAATACCACAACTACTAATAGAAATATGTTCATTGTTAGGTTGATCCCAGATACCATAAATGCTATTTACCGTATGTCCCATACCCATCCCATTCCTTCACGCCTATTGCCACCATTCTGGTTCTGGCTCTCATTTCCATTTGCATGAATTATTACAAGAATGTACTTGCCTGTCTGCCTCTAGATTCTTCCCAGATCGCCAGATTCATCTTCTCCCAATCAATTTCATGAGTTTCACTTATTCCTCAAAACCTTAGTGGATCTGCAAGACCTTTGTTTCCCTTAGTTCAAGGCCCCTACAACTCAACTATAATTTTTCCCCAACTTCAGGTCTCTCTCTACTGTCAAAGAATTCTTTGCAGGTGTTATCCAGTTCTATTTATTATAGAATCCCCTGCCCCACTGGCCTTTGCTCTGATTATTCTCATTCGTCACGCCTTTTCTTTCTCTTTTAAACATATCCAGATTTTACTTGTTCTTTTATACAATGTTTCACAAAATATGGATGACATGATTTTAAGTGGTATACAGATTGAAAAAAATTTTTAGGTTAATAATTATGTACAGGAGTTCACATTATCTTAGTACTCATTATCCAAGTCCCTAGAGCAGGGTTTCTCAAATGGGATTCTGTGGAACACCATGTGGGGCTCTATAAGATATCATTAGGGGGTTCTGCAAAAGATGACACAGAGTGACCAAGGTGTCTCACAGCAGCTGTTATAGGTCTTTTAGTCCTACGAAGCAGGACCATGATCATTTGGTTGAATCCATTATCAGTTTTTGAAGTGGGATACAGGGTTGCTGCCATTTTTATCTCCATATATGTACAAGAAAGTGTCTTTTAAGAAGTATCAAGAAGAAGGACGGAAATTGTCTCATTTTAGTTGAAAATAAAATCCATGGGAACTTATCTCACATTAAACTCAGAATCAAGTAGCTAAGCAACAACAAACAGCATAGTTTCACATTAGAGAAATAAACTTAATTATTAAAAGAAAAGGAAATAAACTTAATTATTTATTTTTAGTTCCAAAATAGCAATTAAAATTAAAATGCATTTTTAGGCCTATTAAAATTATCATGAAACCAACACATGTGTATACTGATCTTATAATTATCTATATAATCTGACCATGCCACTCAGTAAAAAAATGGTTTCTTTCAAGGTCTCATAGAAAATGTTTTCTTAAGCTATAATTTTATTCATATTGCTTTGACATATAGTTTTAGTAACTTTACTATTCAATACTGTTTATTTTCATATTGAAAACCACATTAACACGAATTCATAAACCTTATTTAAATAACCTAACAAGCCTACCTTTAGAAAAATTATATCCCATTTTGGCTTAAACCAGTTAATTAACAAAAACATACTATGTTTGCCTTATAATTTTTCAAATTCATAAAAAGGAAAAAAGTGATTAATTTCAAGAACGAAAGTTAATTAATTGTTCCTTTCTTCTTTTCTAGAAAGGTTGTCTAAAAGGTCATTTTCAGTTTTAAATAGGAAGGAAAAAAAACTAAGCTTACAGCTTACCATATATCATGTACCATACCTCAACAGCATTTATATGAGAGAAATTTGTGATAATGTTTTAGCCTTACTTGGGTAAGGCACCAAAAAATCAAGTAGAACATTTTAAAAAGAAAAACTGAAGTTTATTCTAACCATACCACTGACCTTTTTGGGGGAACCTACAAAAGAATGGGCTAAAATGTCAGCCAAACTCAACAGATTCTCAGGAAAATATCACTCTATTTAAAAGAGCATTGGCAATTATTATTGGATTATAATATCTACAACTAAATGACTACACTGACAGACCATGAGCTTTATATATAATTTTTATCCACAAGTTCCCTGAGGCTTGAGAATATTTCAAGTGCTTCTCTGATATAAAGTTTGAGAAGGCTATCCTAGAGTTAAAGGATGCATAGGAAAATAAAAGTAATCCTAACACTAAAATATTCACTGTTGAGCTGAGAACTGACTTAAACATTCCTTCCACTTGGCAATATTCTCACTAACCAAAGCAATGATGTTTTTAGTTTCTCCAATATAAGGCAAACTCAGTACAAATCTGTTGCAAAGCCAAGTTGCAAATGTGAGAAAAAGACACAGGGCTTCGTGAGATCAATGAAAATAATGTTTGATAATTGCTTAAATCACATGCAAATCCACTAATAAGTAAGGATCTAGAAGAATTTTATCAGTTAGCTGAACAAGAGAAAACTCACAAGAGTGATAATAAAACAGGTTGCTCAAAAAATAATTTTATTAAAAGTTCATATGAGGTCTACTTTGATGTTTTTTAATACTTATGACTGTGCCACAAAAGTTAAATTATTTTATCAGAAAAATACTCAATATTCAATTAAATATCATTTTGTTCATTCAAATTGTTCATAGTTGCAATAACAGCTTATAATTTAAGTATAAAATGAAATACACTTATTTTCATAATTTTTAGTTTTATTTATAAACTAAAACACTAATCAAACTTTTGCATCAAAATTTCATATGAATGATATTCTTTTTAGGTAGATTAATCCCCTTTAAGTGGCCTTTTTCTAGACCTAATTGTCTCCATATGATGAGGATTATCTGTGTTTGTTTCATATGTAATAGAAAAACATATATCAAACACAAAAGCACATCAAACCTGTGATTTTATGGATGTGATGGTTTAAGACAAGGAAAATGGTATTTATCAAAAAAATGTCAGTATAAAGAAAAATGTGTAAAAATAACAATATAGACAGTTTGTTAATATGGCAAAAATTGAGAACTAGAGAGCTAGAAGTTTGGGAAATACTTTGTGAAGGATAAAGTTTAAGTCCCGCCTCCTCCATGAAGCCATTCCTCAGTGAACTCACCAATCCACCTACAGTGACCTCAGCCTTCTTTAAACTCAGGGTTTACACCATTTGTTGTCATCTGAGTGCCTTGTGACATTGTCTTACCTTGGGATTACCTCTTGATTTAGTCACTTCTCCAGAGTGAATGGCATGTTTACCCAGTTAAACTGTTAAGTTCCCTAAGGCTGGTACTGTATCTCATTATATCCTTCACAGCATCTATCAGAGAGCAATTTCCTGCCTTAAAATCATGCTTAGGAGTTCACACAGCCCAAATTCTGTTTGTTGCACAAAAATGGTCTAGTAAGAAACTGAAAGTTCCGAATGAAAGATATGCATAATAATTATTATTGCTAGTTCAAGAAATATACCCTGAAGTTTATTTTAAAATGATATATATTTGAATATAGAGCATTCAGTAGATGCTCAACAAATGTAATCTTCCTTGTAACATCTGTCAGGTTCCATCCAAGCAAGCAGATACTTAAAGATGACTTCTACTCTCTCCACCAGAGGGTGCCAATGCCTTTATATCCTATAGTCAGGTTGTCTTGGCATCTCACATGAACAGAACTTTAAGGAGTCTTGTCTAGCAGGCAATTAAAGATGAGGAGCTGGAGTCTTAGAGAGATGGAAGAGAGAGGCTTGGGAGTCATCTACATAGTGCTGAGAAAGCTGATGCTGTGAAAGTTCTTGAGAGTTTTGAAGGACAAAATGGTAGGACAAAACCTTAAGAAATGTCCACATATAAAGGTCAGGAAGGGGCTTCCCTGGTGGCGCAGTGGTTAAGAGTCCGCCTGCCGATGTAGGGGACACGGGTTCGTGCCCCGGTCCGGGAAGATCCCACATGCCGCGGAGCGGCTGGGCCCGTGAGCCATGGCTGCTGAGCCTGCGCGTCTGGAGCCTGTGCTCCGCAACGGGAGAGGCCACAGCAGTGAGAGGCCCGCATACCGTAAAAACAAAAAAAAAGGTCAGGAAGAAGGAAAAAAAGGGGGGGACAGAGAATAAGGAGGGGAACCAGAAATGTAGAATTAAGGGACCCAAAAGAAGACAGTTTCAAGGAGGTGCTGGTCAATTACAGTAGATGTTGGTGAGAAATTGAGGAGAAAAAGGAGAAAGAAGAAGCAAACTTACTATGGTTAATCAAAAAACGAGATTAGACTCTAGATTTAGGTTGGGGTATGAACTTAAAGAATGAGTGGTAGAGAAAAAAGAATAGACTCTGGTACACTGAACTTACTTCTTGAAGTTCTGTGGCAACAAAACGAAGAAAAGAAACAAAATAATGACTAGAGTAGTACCAGAGATAGGTTAAAGTAAAAAAATCAAGAACCAAGACTGCAATCTGTCAAAAACCATTTTTTCAATGAGGCTAATCTCAGCGCTAATCTCAGCTCTATATTACAAATGGATAAGGTCAATGAATTCACACTAAGATATAAATGATGGTCATTTTTCTCAGTTTCCTCAGCACTTCTCACTTCAAAAACAAAATAGACAAACAAAAATCGAAAGAACAAAAAATAGGGCTCCCATTAATCTAAGCAACGAGATGGCTGGAATTTCAAGTAGGATTCATTCATTTATTCAACAAATATTTACTGAGTACCTACTATATGCCAGGAAATATTATAGTCTCCAGGGTTATAGCCATGAACAAAACAGAAAATAGGTCCTTGCGCCATGGAGTTTACCTCTAATGTGGCTGTAGTGGGGATTGATGGAGTCTGTAAAGCGGGGTAGGGGATAGTAGAACCACTGGGGGTGGTATGTTATTTTAAATAAGCCTCATTGATAAGATTAACATTTGAGCAGAGACCCAAGGGAGGTTAGGGAGCAAGTCAAGGGGATAACTACGGAAAGAATTCCAGGCAGAGGGTATAGTAAAGGCAAAGGCCTGAGACAGGTAAGTGACTGATTATTGTGAAGTAGAAGCAATGGTGCCATTATGGCTGCCCCAGAATGAACATAAGGGAGAGAAATAGGAGATGAGGTCAGAGTGGCACAGGGTCAGATTGTGTAGGGCCTTACTGGCCATTGTAAGGGCCTTGGCTCTTATCTTAAATGACACAGAAAAACACTGGATGGTTTTGAACATGACCAGATTCACATTTCAAAAGCATCACCCTGGCTTCTGAGCCAAAAAGAGACTACAGGGTGAATAGAGGGCAAAGGTGAGAGCGAGGAAAGTAGCTGGGCATCTATAATGATAATTCAGGCTAGGGATCATAGTGGCTTGCACCTGGGTGGTAGCAGCAGAGTGGCGGAAGTGGTTGGATTCCTGGGATGTTTTAAAGGTAGAAGATTTGCTGAAGATTGGATATGGGGTCTGAGGGGAAAAAAAATAGTCAAGGAAAACTCAAGCTTTTGACTTGAGCAACAGAAAGATGAAACTGACATTTAAGAAAGAAGTGTAGAAGGTTGGGAGATGGAAGGAGAGGAAGGCAATCAGAATTTTGGTTTTGGCTACATTAAGTTTGAGATGCCTAACTGACACATTAAGTAAAGAATTTGAGTGATCAGAATATACAAATCCAGAGTTAAGGGCAGAAGTTTTGACTGAAGATATAAATCTGGTTAAGCAAAACATTTTGAAAGGTTGGGAGACATACAGAGCTATAAAGGAGGGAAAGTGGAACTGTCATAGGGATTTTCTAATTTCCAGATAACCACTGTCCTCAAAGCAGCATATCCCAGCCCCTGTTAATTTTACAGGAACAATTAACATTTTCTTAATCTTATGTAAAGTGCTGTCTGAACAAATCTTATAGATGTGGCCTCATCCCTCACTTTCCTAACTGATAGCCACCTCTAAACTCCTCTTCTATAGAAATTATGGAGGCACAAGTGTCACCTGGGAATTAAAAAGTGACTTGCTAAGTAATTTTGGCTTCCAATTTGTGCTTCCCCAGAATTCTGTCAAGATGAGGCATTAAAGTCTCTTCATAACTCAATACCTAGGAAAGCATCCCAAGTATTAACGCTACCCCAAACAGGCCCCTTTCCATTAAGTGCTTTTTTTCTTTGGAAGGTTGGGTGGGGCAGGAGGCAGCTGCCTCAGAGGATGTCCAAGTATCAACTGAGCTCTGCTCAAGTATGTCCCATTTCTACATTTTGTTTTTCATGAGATTTGATAATCTGTTCATATTTTCATGTGCTCACAATTAGAATAAGCTGACACTACGCTGTTGAACTCAGCACCAATTTCCCCTTTTGAAGTTCAGTACTGTCCTCTAAGAGCTAAGAGTAAGAAACACATGTGTAAATCCTTAGCCACACAGAAAAAGCACTCTCCCTTCACATGAAGTTTTCAAAAGAACAAATAGTTACAAGGGGTATTTTTGTCCTTTTTGCCAATTTAGAAATGAATAAGATTGGACTGAGTCCTTAAAACAAGTAAACTATTTTTTTCTGCCTGATATTTGCTTAGACTTGGCCAAAGAGTTTCTCAAACACTAGTGTGATGAACTTTGGGTCATGTTAGAACTCCTCACCATTCCTTGACAAACCACATTATTCCATGGCTCTCGTTGCTCTAAGCTTTTTATCTCTGCCTGGAATATCCTTTCTCCTCTTTTCTTCATTCTTCATAGCTTAGGCCTATGGCCTTCTCTGTGAGGTTTTCCTTGATTCTCCAAGGTAGAGACACTGGGGCTCCCTCCTCTCATCTCTCCCAGCTCTTTATTGGCTCCTGTTACAGCAACAGACAACCATGCTATCATTGTTCAGCTCTGCATCCCTCTCTAAAGGCAGACTGGAGCATTTGCCAAAGAGAAGGTACCATGTCTGCTTTTTTAGCATCCATTTCAGTATCCAATACACAATAAGCCTTAATAAATGTCTGACTCCTACAGGTGTTATTTAGGCCCATTCAATACCACCTGCAATCTGTCTGCACCCTATATATAACCCAACCTGAATTACCATTTTCATTGTAACAAATTCCCTCGAGATTATGTCTATTACTACATGCTGTTAAATGCATTCAAATACTCTACTTATTGCCTTAAGTGTTCATTTTGGAATGAATAATATTGGGGAGTCATATGTTACTATTCAATAGAAACTGGAAGAACAGAGGAATTTCTAGTGGAAGCTAGGCAGACAGATCCTGAAGGAAATGACAGCTGGAGGCTGTTGTCTGCTGACTTTACTCCCTACCACTGGGCAGCAAGTATTTCTTTGAAGGGAAATCTGAGCAATTCATCTCCGTATCTATCACAAATAAGGAAAGAACAGAAAGCTAATGGCTAGGATTGCCAGATTTAGCAAATACAAATACAAATAATGCTACTGCATTAATACAAGTATGTCCCATTAATATTTGGGACATACTTATGCTAAAAATTATTCATTGTTTATTTGAAATTCAAATTTAATTGGAGGCCCTGTATTTTATCTGACAACTCTACTAAGGGCTGAGTCTTAGAGTAGAGCCACAGTTGTCAGGAGAGAAGTAAGTGGAATTGTCAAGAAGAGATAAGAGAAAGTCATAGAATGATCCAAGAATCAAGATGAAAGAATAGCAATGAGATCCAACGAAGAAGGTGATTTTCAAAATAATAAGGTAATATAATATCAAATCTTGAAAAGTAAAGAAGATACATAAAGGAAGATAAAGACTGAGAATTACTGCAGTGCCTCCCAGACCAGAGATTTAAAAAGCTTCAAAAAGGAATGGACCCCAGTATCAAATGACACAGACACGCAGAGCACAGCTAAAATATTTGGGGGGAAGAGGGGCGAGTGAGATATGTCTAATTAGCTGTGGTACGGCATGCCTTGCCACAAGATGGCACTCATAGTTCCTCTTTTTCTGAGTTTCTATCAAACATTTTGCAAAATTTTTATTGTCATAGAACAAAGAGAGTATCTTATGTTTCAAAACTTACATATAACCTTCTGTTTCATGTTCTATCATTTTTCCACAGCTTATCATTGTTTTTCCCTTTAGAATATGAAGACATAATAAATGCTAGAATTGAGTGGAGGTGGGGGAGGCGTTAGAACCTGGAGGAAGGAACAAATGTAATGCTATAGCAGATACTCAGTACAAAGCCTTAACAAAAGGACTGGCCATCAAACGAAGACTGATGAGCTTCAAGAAAACTAATACAGATAGAAATGGAAGCCAGATTGCTTAGTGTTGAGGACCGATAACATGCTGAGAAAGTAGAGACTATGTGTTTAGCACATCTGCTGGGAAACACAGGATGGAAGACAGGTGGACTTTTTCCTTATAGGTAATTACTTCCCAAATCAGAGTTTGTTTGCCTTATTCATAAGTTTCAAATACTTGACCGAAATACCTATTAAATAGCAGTTGACCTCATATAATAATATCTCTACAAAAAAATGCATTTGTGTGACAGAGATACGTCTACTTAACTAAATAACCACTTTGGTCCCCCAATATTATAGCACTTATTTCTTTTCAAAATAACTTCACATCTATTTGTCATACTATATTGCCCATAGAGTGAATATTTGAATGGAGGCCTAGAGAGATCACAAGATTTGACTAACATTGCACAGAAACAGAACCACGGGCCAGTTTTCCGATGCCTAATTCTATTGAATTATTCTTCCTGTCACTCAATTTCTATTTCAAGTTTTCCACTTATCTAATTTTATTTTTCTGGCATGCATAAAATGAAAATGGCTCTTTGAAATTACCCTGTTTTGAATATTTCCCATGCTATACCAGATATGTAACAGTTAAAAATTACCTATCTTCAGAATAGTATGGGAAAATATGTTCATTATCATCTCTGATTTTTTTTTTTTTTTTTTTTTGCGATACGTGGGCCTCTCACTGTTGTGGCCTCTCCCATTGCAGAGCGCAGGCTCCGGACGCGCAGGCTCAGCAGCCATGGCTCACAGGCCCAGCTGCTCCGCGGCATGTGTCATCCTCCCAGACCGGGGCACGAACCCGTGTCCCCCGCATCAGCAGGCAGACTCTCAACCACTGCGCCACCAGGGAAGCCCTCATCTCTGATTTTTTACAAAACTGAGTATAACCTTGAGATGAACTTTAAAGAAGAACTTATAAATTAATGTACCATTGAAGAAGTAAAATCCTGTGCCTGTTGGTTCAGGTGTATACTTTTGCTAGAATACAGTCCTACCAAACAATCCAAAACAGTTTTCCTTTCAGCCAATAAACCAATCATTAGCTATTTGTTTTTATCTTTTTTTGATCATCAAAGTGAAGACATTATTTGTATTTAAATCTGTTTGAACCCTTTGGACACAAAGAAGAGTGAAATGAAGACAACTTTAGCTTTGTTTCTACCATTCACCTCCCCCACCTCAAACATAAAAAAGGGTGGAGGGGCTTCTATAGCTAGTTCACCAATAATTCCATATAAGCCAAACAAAAGAAAACTTCAAACTTGCTTTGTGGCTAGGCCTCCATGGAGGAACAGCCTTCTTATTGAGTTGGAAAGAATAAAGGGTATTTTTGAATTCACAAGTGTCTGAAAACATCATGTCTGCAAAGTGTGGTTGGCATTTTTATGCATTTAAAGGAGTCCAATGAAGCCCAGCTCCTTACAAATTCCTACAAATAATGAAGAATGGGAAATGGTTTCTGCCACTTGGGGGTCAGAGTGGTGGTATTGCTCCAACCAACTGTACAAAGGAGACCTGTCATTTATAGATAGCTCCAAAGTCTTGGATTAGCAAGAACACAATGAAGACTGGCTCTTACCCAAAGAGTTTACTCAGAGAGACATTTAATATGGAGTAAATACAGCCTCAAAGAGAACAGCTTTGAAGAAGGGCTTTTAAAAGGTCGGAAGAAGATGAAATGAGGAATGTTGTTACTTAGTGCCTGTATTAAACAAATGCTTGCCTTAGCTCTTCTCCAGCACATCTCAAAATGTGGCCAAGTAATAATGACATGCTCACTTCACAGACAAAAAAATAACGTGGAATGGGAAATTATTTGTTAGGATGGGCCCTCAAGCCACTGGGTTGTTCTCAAAGTGTGTGAATGTTCTATTTCCATCAGCCTGGAGACTCTTCCTCTCTCAGGGGCATATCTACCGCTCCACAAACAGCCCAGGATAGTATGGAAGTCAGATGTTCTCCCCTAACTGTTATACCAGTTAAGTTTGGAAACGCTGTTTTCCCTAATCCTTATACCATGTCCTATCTCCTCAGGCCTTTGCTTTAGGAAGAAAGTAACCAATCACTGCTACCATTACAGCAGACAGCACTCTAGGTGTTAACTACTTTGGAGTCACAGGCACCTTCTATTATAAAATCAACTGGATAGTGGTATTCAATAAAATTTTTAGTTATCTATAACATCACTCCCTACAACCGATTTCTTTCCTGCTGCTATTCATCTCTAGACTTTGTACATATAAATGCATTCATCCATTTGACAAATATTGCTGAGTACCTGTTATGTGCCAGATATTGTTCTAGACAATGGGTTTATAGCAATTATTAAGACAGACAAGGTCCCTGCTTTCAGGGACCTATACTCTAAATAAGTAGGAAAGGAAGAGTAGGAGTGAGGAGGTGATAGGCAATAATAAACAAGATAAATTCGGATGGTGGTGAGTCCTATGAAGAAAAGAAATCAGGTTAATGTAATGGAGACTGGGTGGAAAACTATTTTGTTTGAGTAGTCAGAGACTGCTGCCCTGAGGTGAGGTGCTGAAGTGTCACACTGCTAAATCATGAAGAAGTTATATGTGAGGGATCTCAAGAATTGTAAAGTTTTTTATAACTCCTAAGTATTTTTGTGTGTTTTTCCTAAGATCAAGGGCAATTATGAAGGTATAATTATCAAAATCAGGAAATTTTCACTAAAATAACCAATAATAATCAAAATCAGAAAATAACATTCACAAAAATTAGATAACATTATTATCCAATTTATAGACCTAAATTTTGCTAACGGCCCCCAAAAAATGTCCTTTATAGAAATTTTATTGATCCAGCCCAGGATCACAGATTTCATTTAATTTTCACATCTCTTTAGTTTCCCTTATTCTGGAACTGTTCCCCATCTTTTCTTCGTCTTTCACAGCATTGACATTTTTAAAACTACTGGCCATTCGTTTTGTAGTATTTAATTTAACATCAATATTAAGTATTGATGTTTCCTTGAGATTAGATTCATGTTATGCAGGTTATAAAAAGTTTGTCCTTTCAATGTAGAATATCAGTTGTTTCGTTGCTAATATGCAAGGCGGATGGGATGAAAAAATGTATCTTTTGCTAGAGAGAGATCAGTGTATGTTTATCCTTCAGATGGCAGCAAAAATGTCAATTCTAAAAACAGAAGTATAATGTGGACAAATCCTATGAATTAGATGCAAATGCAGGAAGGCTTTCCTTACTTGTTCAAAACCCTGAATACAGAGCTTTAGGAAAATCTCAAGAGTCACTAAAAAATTAAGGAAGAATGAGATGGAAAACCGAATGTGATTTATTAATAAGAACAAAGATACGTTTACAAACTTCAAACAAATAAAAATAACTGTGACTGAATATAAATCTATACAGTTTAAATAAAATAGACTAAATACTTAGGTAAATAAATAAGTGCTTTTACATAGGTGATGTGAAAAGGAATTGTTAAGCATTTATGAAATTGAAATTTGTGTAGACCACCCAGTGGCAATCGCAAAGTCTCCACTGTAGTGTAGCTTTCCTTCAATTGTAGTGTAGTATAGTTTATTTTGCCACAAATACTAACTAAAAGCAAACAAACAAGAAAGGTGTGGTTGGGTAGTTTGTCACTAGGAATGATGGAGAAGGAAAAGACTGGAAAATTCAAAGTCTGTATAGAAAATATAAGGAATGAGAGTGGTAGAGACTGAGCAAGAAGTACTGTCACATGAATTTAGCTATTAGACTACTGCATCATAAGGGCCTTGAGGGCATGGCCTAGGATTGTTCTCTGGTTATAGTTCTCTTTACCAATGCCTATCTTAAAATATGGTATCCAGAAATTAAATTAAAACTCTGTATATGACCTAGCACACACAACAGGACTGCTGCTTCCCTTTTTATTTCTACACCTCTATTCTATTAGTGCCTAAGTTACCATCGAACCTAATCTGTGAAATTTTAGAGATGAAGCAGAACCAAGACTGTCATTTAGTTCAGTTTCCTCAGTTTTCAAACGAGAAGAATGAAGTGATTAAAGTTAACTGACTTGCCCAAAATTATCCAACAGTAATACCACTAGTGAGCAAACAGTTCAGGTTTGGAACCCCAGAAGACGCCATGAAGAAGCCACTACCAAAATAACACCACCCAGGGAGCACAGGGAACAAAGCACTGGACTTGGAGTCAGAAAACTTGTATTTGAATCCCTGCCTCTTACTTTCTATGAGACCATGGGCAATCATTACAACTATCTGTAAAAATGCAATGATAAGACCTGCCACATAAAAATGTCACATATACTCAATGCAAAAAAGTGATTTGCAAAAAACATTAAATATTAAAGCTATTGAGATTTATTATTATAATGATGATCTCATACCCACAATTTGGTTAAAAAGATGTAATGTTTTTCAAGTACGTAGATGGTTATGGGGATATCCCTAATCCCCATGCTTCAGGAAAGATGTTGCATACATTTAAATCTGACTTTAAAGAATTTTAATTTTTAAACTTTTGATTATGGAAAATTTCAAACATATACAAAGTGAATAGAATATAACAAATCCCCATGTATCTTTCACATAGCAACAATATCTTTAAAATTCTGCCATTCTTTTTTTTTTACTGTGGTAATATACACAAGACATAAAATTTACCATTTCAACCATTTTTAAGTGTACAGTTCAGTGGCAATAAGTACATTCACATGTTGTGTCTGCCATTCTTATTTCACCTAAACCTACACCTACTCCCCACCTATTCAACTGCATGATATGAGAATCTCACGTTTTAAATCAGACATCTAACACTTCCATTTCTGTCCAAATTCACATGTAATTTTTTTGCTCTAATCCTCAGTTCCCCTTCATGAGTATCATAACACCTCTCTCTCAAAATTGCTGTGAAGTTTAAAGGATGCACTGTACTATCACATAGCAGGCACTCAATAACTTAGTTCACTTGCCCACACCATTCATACGGTATGACTGATCCTAGCGATGCTGTACTGCTAACACAATGGATTCCATTTCATTGATGTGATAACTCTCAAGTTTTATTTGGAATATTTTCTTGATATTTCTTCATTGTTCCCTTGTACCCTGTCTAGGTGGGATATATAAACCTAATTAAGTTTCCAATATGATAACTGTCTCTGTAGAAAAGTGATGAAGAAGTTCTTCATATCTTGGTGATAGTATTTAATTATAAGAGTAATAAAATAAGCTCCAGTAGCCTAAATGAGGAGTTTCTCAACTCAGTGCAGTAAATTATTCAAGTGTATTGATGAGAAAATCAAAAACACCTTTGCTTTCCCTTTAATGACTGAGTCACTGTGGAAGACACAGGAAAGCATTGACTCCCATTTTCTGGGTCACAGCTCTGACTAGGCTCTCTCATCTCTGACAGGTTCTTCTCAGCCTCACTTTATCTTTCTGCATACTAAATTGGGAGATATTCTACGAACTACTCCTCAGCCTTGAGTTCTTTTACAAGCTCCAACAGATGACTCATTTACATGGCTTCAGTCTACAGCTCTATATGAGCAGCTCTAAAATGAACATCTCTGGCCCACAATTCTCTGACTCCAGGAATCTTCTGAACTCATCATCATCTCCCACCCCCCAAACTCTTTTTTCCCTCCCAGAAATCCTGTTTCTGTCAATGATACCATCACTCTCCTGGTCATCCTGTCTTAAACAAAAGCCTCATCCTTCCCTTTTTTTTTTTTCCGGTATGCGGGCCTCTCACTGTTGTGGCCTCTCCCGTTGCGGAGCACGGGCTCCGGACGCGCAGGCTCAGCGGCCATGGCTCACGGGCCCAGCCGCTCCGCAGCATGTGGGATCCTCCTGGACCAGGGCACGAACCCGCGTCCCCCGCATCAGCAGGCGGACTTTCAACCACTGCACCACCAGGGAAGCCCATCCTTCCATTTTTTAAATCCCTATCTCCTATACCCAATTCAATTCCAAAGAAGAGTGAGTCTTCCTTAGAAATATCTTTTAGTTGCTCCACACTTTTCCCAACTCCACTAATTGGAAACATTACAACTTTACAACCTAATTAATGCAATAGCTCATGTGGTCAATCATATGATTTCTAGCATATAATGCTTAATCAAGAAATCAGAATTCTGAACTCTTCTAGAAATCAATCATGCTTCAGCAACCCTTCAACTAACACTTAGGAGAGTTTAAAAAGACATAAATCCTTTTTCTGAGCCAGATAAGACAAAGTTCTCTGTATTGGTAAAGCATGTTATTTTATAACCAGGTCTGAATAATGCAAACATCTGATAATCTTCAGAGAAATCACACTAACAAAATCTGAGTGCAACCTGGGCCCTCTTAAATACAGCTCACATTTCCCTAATTTTACAGTGTCTACATAAAAACCTATATTCCCATTATCACATTTAGAGAGCCCTTCAAAGGTGCCATAAAGTTCCAGTCTTGATAATCTCCAATTAGCGTCCTACTTACATAGTTCTGAAGTTCCAGTTTACTAGCTTAACATGTAAGCTAGAGCTTATCTTAACTGAAAGCATTTACCTCTAATGACTGGTTTCCATCCCAAGCCCCCAGCTATACAAAACAGCTAACTTCCAGATTTTAGTTTTCTGCTTAGTTTTTCTCAGGCAGTTTAGTACAGTCCAAACATCTACCTTCCCAGGTGGCTCTTCTATCAGAGAATACCCCAATTGACATTCACTCACTGGTGCTCTGGGGCTCAAAGTTTTTATAATATGCATGCACAGATACAATTACAAATATACATTTCAGTCCCATTTGTTTAGTAAAATCTTAGACATAACCTTAGTGTCTATTCGTAAGTGGGTAGGAGAGTGGGTGAGTATATAGATGTAACAAAATTACCATGAGTTGTTACTTGTTGAAATTGAGTGATGGTTTCAGTATACAAGTCTCTCTGCTTTTTTGCATATGTTTAAATTCTTTCCATAAAAAATTTTAAAATTAAGGTATAAACCTACTATGAATATAATGTAACACTAGAAACAATTAATTGGTTGATCTGTACTCACAGAATAGAGCTACAATACACTAAGTGAAAAAGAACAAATTAATAAACAATAAGTATACTATGGCTCCTTTTTAGGAGTTTGAAAGCTCTCTGTATGTTTATGAGTACATATATTTGCATATCCACAGATAAAGGTCTGAAAAGAGACCCATCAAACTAACAGATAACCCTGGGAATTAGGAGGGATAAGAGTGGATGATCATGTCTTACTCTATATACTGCAATAAGGTTTGAATTTTTACCAGCATCTGTAAATTTGAAAAATAAAGAAAATAATAATAGTAATAATAATATTAACAACTAAAATCTTTAGTGCTACAGGGACCTAGAGGCTTATATTCTTGGGAGTATTAAATACTGAGGAATACTAGAGGTATACGTCTATACTTCAAAGCATGCAACATACTGAAGGTAAAATCCAATCCGTTTATCTGACCTACTCTCTCAAGGCACTGACTTTAATTAAATGCTTTCCCTACCAACCTTATCTGGGACTGCCTTCTGTTACTTCCTGGCAAGGTTTTACTTACGTCTTTGATTTTCCCTTGTTATAGGCAGAACAGATGGAGGAAAGCCATAAAAGATTTTTTTGCTCTTTAGTCTGGTCCAAATTCATAATTTTCTTAAAAATCATGATCGGAGTCGATTTCCATGGCAACCAGTAGTTACTAACTTTGTGCTTGGCCCAAAGACGCTACTATTCCTTCTCTACTTTTAACTCAGGGATCTGCACCTCTCCTTGTTTTTGTACCTACTAATTCTTATAACCTTCAGGTCCTAGTTTCCCTGCCTTCCACTATCTCTCCATCCATGTCTGGGTCTAGTGCTTTTCTCTATCAAAGTACTTGTCATATTATACTAAAAATGTTTATTTAACTGCCTCCCCTGTAAGACTGTAAGAGAGCTGCAACCAGGGGTAGATCCAGGTTTCATGGATTCTGAAACTAATGCAACTTAGAGAGCCTTCTTTAAGAGAAGGATATAAATTATAAATACAAAATATACAAAATTATGTATAACTATGTATATTAGTTAGAAAGAGAAAAGAAATCACAACAGATTATTGAGGCTTTAGAGCATAAGATCCCTCTCTTCCGAGACTTCTTTAGGCAATTTACTAGAAATGCTTACTTAGAAATGCATCCTGATTGCAACCTGGCTTTCCTTTCCCATTACTGGTACACACACACTAACAGGTGATGGATCTTAAAGTTTAAGCTTCAGTAACTTCACCATAAATTCATGTCTGGCTTCTTCACTGCTTAATTCTCAGCAGTCTGCTTAGTGTTCTATACATATTAGGTCTTCAAAAATAAAACTGTGATGCATGAAAGCAGGATGGATGTATTAATCCTTCTTTTACCAAATACCTTTTACAAACCCTTCTACTACTTTTAAGAGAAAAGCCTACTGTAAAATCTAGCCCTTGCCTTCCTCTCCAATAGCCTCTTGAACACCTCTCTTCTTTACTTTATATGTCTAGCCACTCTGGCTTTCTCTCATCACCTCAGGACCTGTCTGTGATGGTCCCCTCTGTCTAGATCCTTCTTCTTATTCTCCTATCTCAATTCAGATATTACTTCCAGCCTAGGTTAAATCTCCCAGTCATCTCATTCATAATATTCCCTACTTCTTCAAAACACTTTTCACGGTTTAATTGAAGAGTTGTGTAAAAAGTAGTTTAATATCTATTTTGCTCCTGGAATGAAAACTTCATGAAGGTAGCAGTCATAGTTTGCCTATTTATTCATTGTTTCCCCAACTTACCACAATGCTGTGTACAGAGTAGGTGCTCAACAAATATTTGTAGAATGAAAGAAAAAAATAAATGAATGACAATGAATGCCCAAAAGAATACAACTCTCAGTATATATTGAAGAAAATGTGGTGTTTAAGATCAAAGACATCCACTGGCCAAAAGGAGCAATGAAATGACTGTAACATATACACACATATATATATAAAATAGATAAACAACAAGGACCTACTGTATAGCATAGGGAATTATTTCAATAACTAGTAATAACCTATAATGAAGAAGAATATATATATATATACACATAGATATACACACAGATATGTGTGTAACTGAATCACTTTGTTATACACCCTAAACTAACACAATATTGTAAATTAACTGTACTTCAATTTAAAATGGTTAAAAAGATTGAGTAATAATAGTTAACATTTCTTGCTTTCTGTATGCTAAGATTTGTAGTAAACTCTTTTTTTTGCGGTACGCGGGCCTCTCATGTTGTGGCCTCTCCCGTTGCAGAGCACAGGCTCCGGACGCGCAGGCTCAGTGGCCATGGCTCACGGGCCCAGCTGCTCCGCGGCATGTGGGATCTTCCCGGACCGGGGCACGAACCCGTGTCCCCTGCATTGGCAGGCGGACTCTCAACCACTGCACCACCAGGGAAGTCCTGTAGTAAACTCTTTATATGTAGTTATTTCATTTGATCCTCAGAACCACCTTATAAAGAAGTAAATTTTAGAATCAGCTTGTTAATTTCTATACAAGATCCCACTGGATTTTGATTGGGATTGCATTCTACAGATCACTCTAAAGATTAGATTGTCATCTTAACAATAATGAGTATTGCAAACCATGAACACAAAAAATATCTCCATTTATCCAGGTATTTTAAAATGTACTTTAGCAGTTTTGTATTTTTCAGCATGCAAATCTTACACATGCTTCCATGGCATGGCTATGCAAACACATATTTTGCTAGAGTTGTACCTAATAGTTACATGGTTTGGGGTGCTACTGTAAGTGACATTATTTTTAAAATTTCAATTTCCAATTGTTCATTGTTAGAATATAGAAATACAAATTTTTTATATCAGCCTTGTATCTTGCTACCTTGCTAAACATACTTATCAGTTCTTTGTAGATTATTTGAAAGTTTCTATACAATCATGTTGTCTGTGAATAGAGATAATTTTACTTAACCTTTCCAAACTGGATTCCTTTCTTTTTTAAAATTTTTATTTTATATTGGAATATAGTTGATTAACAATGTTTTGTTAGTTTCAGATATACAGCAGAGTGATTCAGTTATGCATATACATGTATCTATTCTTTTTCAAATTCCTTTCCCGTTTACATTATGACAAAATACTTAGCAGAGTTCCCTCTGCTATACAGTAGGTCCTTGTTGGTTATCTATTTAAAAAAATAGCAGTGTGTACATGTGAATACCAAAGTGCCAATCTATCCCACCCCCGACCCTTCCCCCCATAACCATAAGTTCATTCTCTGAGTCTGTCAGTCTGTTTCTGTTTTGTAAATAAGTTCGTTTGTATCATTTTTTTTAGATTCCATATATAAGCAATATCATATTTGTCTTTCTCTGTCTGACTTACTTCACTTAGTATGATAATCTCCAGGTCCATTCATGTTGCTGCAAATGGCATTATTTCATTCTTTTTAATGGCTGAGTAATATTCCATTGTATATATACACATCTTCTTTATCCACTCATCTTTCAATGGACATTTAGGTTGCTTCCATGTCTTGGCTATTGTAAACAGCGGTGCAATGAACACTGGGGTGCATGTATCCTTTCAGACCCTGTTTTTCTCCAGATATATGTCCAGGAGTGGGATTGCTGGATCATATGGTAACTATATTTTGTTTCTTAAGAAATCTCCATACTGTACTCCATCGTGGCTGTACCAATTTACATTCCCACCCACAGTACAGGAGGGTTCCCTTTTCTCCATACCCTCTCCAGCATTTATTGTTTGTAGACTTTTTTTTTTTTTTTTTTTTGCGGTACGTGGGCCTCTCACTGTTGTGGCCTCTCCCATTGCAGAGCACAGGCTCCAGATGCGCAGGCTCAGCGGCCATGGCGCACGGGCCCAGCCACTCCACGGTATGTGGGATCTTCCTGGACCGGGGCACGAACCCATGTCCCCTGCATCAGCAGGCGGACTCTCAACCACTGCACCACCAGGGAAGCCCTGCTTGTAGACTTTTTGATGATGGCTATCCTGACTGGTGTGAGGTGATAGCTCATAGTTTTGATTTGCATATCTCTAATAATTAGCAATGTTGAGCATTTTTTCATGTGCCTCTTGGCCATCTGTATGTCTTCTTTGGAGAAAGGTCTATTTAGGTCTTCTGACCATTTTTTGATTTTTTTTTTTTATATTGAGCCACATGAGCTGCTTTTAAATTTAGGACTAATCCCTTGTTGGTCACATTGTTTGCAAATATTTTCTCCCATTCTATGTGCTGTCTTTTCATTTTGTTTACGGTTTCCTTTGTTGTGCAAAACCTTTTGAGTTTATTTAGGTCATTTAGTTTCCTTTTTATTCCCATTACTCTAGGAGATGGATCCAAAAAGATATTTCTCCATTTTATGTCAAAGAGTGTTCTGCCTATATTTTCCTCTAAGAGTTTTACAGTATCCAGTCTTAGATTTAGGTCTTTAATCCTTTTTGAGCTTATTATTGTGTATGGTGTTAAAGAATGTTCTAATTTCATTTTTTGGCATGTAGCTGTCCAGTTTTCCCAGCACAATTTATTGAAGAGACTTTGTTGTACATTAATTGACCACAGGTGCATGTGTTTCTTTCTGGACTTCCTATCCTGTACCATTGATCCATATTTCTGTTTTTGTGCAAGTACCATACTGTTTTGATTACTGTTGCTTTGTAGTATAGTCTGGAGGCAGCAAGCCTGATTCCTCCCACTCCCGCTTTCTTTTTCAAGATGGCTTTGTTTATTCGAGGTCTTTTGTGTCTCCGTACAAATTTTAAGATTTTCTGTTCTAGTTCTGTGAAAAAGGCCATTGGTAATTTGACAGGGATTGCTTTGAATCTGTAGATTCCCTTGTGTAATATAGTCATTTTGACAATACTGATCCTTCCAGCCCAAGAACATGGTATAACTTTCCATCTGCTTGTGTCATCTTCAGTTTCTTTCATCAGTGTCTTATAGCTTTTGGAGTACAGGTCTTTTGCATCCTTAGGCAGATTTATTCCTAGGTATTTTATTCTTTTTGATGCAATGGTAAATGGGATTGTTTCCTTAATCTCTCTTCCTGATCTTTTGTTGTTTTTGTATAGGAATGTAACACATCTCTGCGTACTTATTTTATATCCTGCATTTTACCAAATTCATTGATGAGCTCTAGCTGTTTTCTGGTAGCATCTTTAGGATTTTCAATGTATAGTATCATGTCATCTGCAAACAGTGACAGTTTTACTTCTTCTTTTCCAGTTTGGATTCCTTTTATTTCTTTTTCTTCTCTGACTGCCATGGCTAGGACTTCCAAAACTAATTTGAATAAAACTGATGAGAGTGGACATCCTTGTCTTGTTCCTGATCTTAGTGGAAATGCTTTCAGCTTTTCACTGTTGAGTATGATGTTAGCTGTAGATTTGTCATATATGGCCTTTATTATGTTGAGGTACATTCTCTCTATGCACACTTTCTGGAGAGTTTTTATTGTAAATGGATGTTGAATTTTGTCAGAAGCTTTTTCTACATCTATTGAGATGATCATATGGTTTTTATTCTTCAATTTATTGATTTGGTATATCACACTGATTGATTTGCAGACATTGAGAAATCCTTGCATCCCTGCAATAAATCCCACTTTATCAAGGTGTATGATCCTTTTAATGTACTGTTGGATTCATTTTGCTAGTAATTTGTTAAGAACTTTTATGTATATGTTCATCAGTGATATTGGCTTATAAGTTCCTTTTTTCTGGTATTTTGGTCTGGTTTTGTGATATCAGGGTGATGGTGGCCTCATAGAATGAGTTTGGGAATGTTCCTTTCTCTGCAGTTTTTTGGAATAGTTTCTGAAAGATAGGTATTAACCCTTCTCTAACCGTTTGATAGAATTTTCCTGTGAAGCCAACTGGTCCTGGACTTTTGTTTGTTGAGAGTTTTAAAATCACAGTTTCAATTACAGAACTTGTGATTGGTCTGTTCATATTATCTATTTCTTCCTGGTTCAGTCTTGGGCGATTGTATCTTTCTAAGAATTTGTCCATTTCTTCTGGGTTGTCCATTTTATTGGCATATAGTTGCTTGTAGTAGTATCTTATGATCCTTTGTATTTCTGTGGTGTCTGTTGGAACTTCTCCTTTTTCATTTCTGATTTTATTGATCTGAGCCCTCTTCCTTCTTTTTGTGATGAGTCTGGCTAATGGTTTATCAATTTTGTTTACCTTTTCAAAGAACCAGCTTTTAGTTTCATTAATCTTTTCTATTGCTTTTTTAATCTCTATTTTTCTGCTCTGATCTTTATGATTTAATTCCATCTACTGACTTCGGGTTTTGTTCATTCTTCTTCCTCTTGTTGTTTAAGGTATAAGATTAGGTTGTTTGAGATTTTTCTTGTTTCCTGAGGTAAGATTGTATTGCTACAAGCTTCCCTCTTACAACAGCTTTTGTGGCATCCCATAGGTTTTGGATCATTGTTTTTTTTCATTTTCATATGTCTCTAGGTATTTTTTTTTAACATCTTTATTGGGGTATAATTGCTTTACAATGGTGTGCGAGTTTCTGCCCCATAACAAAGTGAATCAGTCATACATAAACATATGTTCCCATATGTCTTCCCTCCTGCGTCTCCCTCCCTCCCACCCTCCCTATCCCACCCCTCCAGGCTGTCACAAAGCACTGAGCCAATATCCCTGTGCCATGCGGCTGCTTCCCACTATCTAGGTATTTTTTGAATTCCTCTTTGATTTCTTCTGAATCCATTGGTTGCTTAGTAGCACATTGTTTAGCCTCCATGTGTTTGTGTTTTTTACAGGTTTTTTTCTTGAGTTGATTTCTAATCTCATAGTGTTGTGGTTGGAAAAGATGCTTGATATGATTTCACTTTTCTTAAATTTACTGAGACTTGCTTTGTGGCCCACCATGTGATCAGTCCTGGAGAATGTTCCACGTGCACTTGAGAAGAATGCATATTCTGGGGCTTTTGGATGGAATGCTTTATAAATATCAATTAAGTCCATCTGGTCTAATGTGTCATTTAAGGCCTGTGTTTCCTTACTGATTTTCTATTGGGATGATCTGTCCATTGATGAAAGTGGGTGTGTTAAAGTCCCCCACTATTATTGTGTTACTGTCTATTTCTCCTTTTATGGCTTTTAGCATTCATCTTATATATGATGTGCTCCTATGGTGTGTCCATATATATTCACAATTGTTACATCTTCTTGGATTGATCCCTTGATCATTATGTAGTGTCCTTCTTTGTCTCTTGTAACAGTCTTAATTTTAAAGTCTGTTTTGTGTGATATGAGTATTGCTATTCCAGCTTTCTTTTGATTTCCATTTACATGGAATACATTTTTCTATCCCCTCATTAGCAGTCTGTATGTGTCCCTAGATCTGAAATGGGTCTCTTATAGACAGCATATATACAGGTCTTGTTTTTGTTTCCATTCAGCCAGTCTATGTCTTTTGGTTGGGGAATTTAATCCATTTATGTTTAAGGTAATTATCAATATGTATGTTCTTACTGCCAGTTTGTTAATTGTTTTGGCTTTGTTTTTGAAGGTGTTTTTGCTTCCCTTCCTCTTTTGTTCTCTTCTCTTGTGATTCGATGACTAACTTCAGTGTTGTGTTTGGACTCCTTTTTCTTTTTTGTGTGTATATCCATTTTATATTTTTGGTTTGTGGTTACCATGAGGTTTTGATATAGCAATCTACATGTAAACAAGATTGTTTTAAGTTGTTTTTCTTTTAATTTCAAATGCATTTCCAATATCCTGCATTTATGCTCTCCTCTTCAATTGCTGGTTTTATACCATATGCGTGTGTAGATAATTTCCTACCTTTACTGTATGTTTGCCTTTACCAGTGAGCTTTCTGATTTTTAAATTTCTTTTCTTTTTTTAACATCTTTATTGGAGTATAATTGCTTTACAATGGTGTGTTAGTTTCTGCTTTAAACAAAGTGAATCAGTTATACATATACATATGTTCCCATATCTCTTCCCTCTTGTGTCTCCCACCCTCCCACCCTCCCTATTCCACCCCTCTAGGTGGTCACAAAGCACCGATCAGATCTCCCTGTGCTATGTGGCTGCTTCCCACTAGCTATCTATTTTACGTTTGGTAGTGTATATATGTCCATGCCACTCTCTCACTTTGTCCCAGCTCACCCTTCCCCCTCCCCATATCCTCAAGTCCATTCTCTAGTAGGTCTGTGTCTTTATTCTCGTCTTGCCCCAAGGTTCTTCATGACTTTTTTTTTTCTTAGATTCCATATATATGTGTTAGCATACGGTATTTGTCTTTCTCTTTCTGACTTACTTCACTCTGTATGACAGACTCTAGGTCCATCCATCTTACTACAAATAACTCAATTTCGTTTCTTTTTATGGCTGAGTAACATTCCATGTATATATGTGTCACATCTTCTTTATCCATTCATCTGTTGATGGACGCTTAGGTTGCTTCCATGTCCTGGCTATTGTAAATAGAGCTGCAATGAACATTTTGGTACATGACTCTGAATTATGGTTTTCTCAGGGTATATGCCCAGTAGTGGGATTGCTGGGTCATATGGTAGTTCTATTTGTAGTTTTTTAAGGAACCTCCATACTGTTCTCCATAGTGGCTGTATCAATTTACATTCCCACCAACAGTGTAAGAGTGTTCCCTTTTCTCCACACCCTCTCCAGCATTTATTGTTTCTAGATTTTTTGATGATGGCCATTCTGACTGGTGTGAGATGATATCTCATTGTAGTTTTGATTTGCATTTCTCTAATGATTAATGATGTTGAGCATTCTTTCATGTGTTTGTTGGCCATCTGTATATCTTCTTTGGAGAAATGTCTATTTAGGTCTTCTGCCCATTTTTGGATTGGGTTGTTTGTTTTTTTGATATTGAGCTGCATGAGCTGCTTGTAAATTTTGGAGATTAATCCTTTGTCAGTTGCTTTGTTTACAAATATTTTCTCCCATTCTGAGGGTTGTCTTTTTGTCTTGTTTATGGTTTCCTTTGCTGTGCAAAAGCTTTTAAGTTTCATTAGGTCCCATTTGTTTATTTTTGTTTTTATTTCCATTTCTCTAGGAGGTGGGTCAGAAAGGATTTTGCTGTGATTTATTTCATAGAGTGTTCTGCCTGTGTTTTCCTCTAAGAGTTTGATAGTGTCTGGCATTACATTAAGGTCTTTAATCCATTCTTGTTTCTGGTTACAGCCTTTTCTTTCCTGCCTAGAGAAGTTCCTTAAGCATTTGTTGCCAAGCTGGTCTGGTGGTGCTGAATTCTCTTAACTTTTATTTGTCTGTTAAGCTTTTGATTTCTCTGTGAAATCTGAATGAGAGCCTTGCTGAGTAGAGTATTCTTGGTTGTAGATTCTTTCCTTTCATCACTTTAAGTATATTGTGCCACTCCCTTCTGGCCTGCAGAGTTTCTGCTGAGAAATCAGCTGTTAACCTTATGGGAGTTGCCTTGTATGTTATTTGTTGCTTTTCCTTTATTGCTTTTAATATTTTTTCTTTGTCTTTAGTTTTTGTCAGTTTGATTACTATGTGTCCCAGTGTGTTCCTCCTTGGGTTTGTCCTGTATGGTATATATGTCCTGTATGGTATATATTCATTTTTCTTTGAATGCTTATTACATATATAAATTAATAAACTTCTCCCCTGAAAATTCTACTTCAGTAGGTTTGTGTGGGTAACCCCAAGAATTTGTGCCACTTCGGGTGATTCTTATTTTCAGGGGTGTTTGGGACTCAATGGCATCAGAACATGGACCACAGCTCACATGCACTCTCAGGCAAATATTCTCTATGGGCTAGATGGGGCCAAACACATGATAAAGAGATCCCAGAACATTAAAGAATTGGTGGTCAGTCCTGGTTTTCTCCAGCCTCCCAATTCTGTTTACTTCCCCTTACCTCAAGGGTATTTCTGTTACCCCAATGAAAACTTGGGGTTTCTTCCTCCAAGGAAAATTGCTTTCTGATCTATCATTCCTATCAAGAGACAAACAAATAATAATGTCACTCAGCATGAGACCTGAGCCACCAAAGCACAAACCTGGATCAAACTCATGAACAGAACTTTAAATATTCTCTTCCTACTAGTCATGAAAAGGCCCAGAAATTCCAGCATTTTTGGTCTCTAAATTATATCATCCCCTAGGTAAAAGCAGGATGTCTCTTTTTTAGGCAGTGTCCCAGTCATTAGCTTAAATATGGTCACCTTAACAAGAAGCTTCAATTCATTAGCTCCAAAGCATTGTGAAGTTGAAGAGGGGGAACTGTTGATCTTAGAATCCTTAAGTTCACTTCCTTCTTCATCTAGGTATAAAAGTGGCTCTGCCATTGCAAGAGTCTAATAGAACCAGATAAATTAAAGGAATGCTAAGCAAGAGTAAAATATAATGTTTAAAGACACAGATTCTAGAATCAATCAGCATGGGACTAGGTCCCAATTCCACTGCTGAGCATCTTATAACCTAGGTTAATTTCCTTATTTCTCTAAGCCTCATTTTTATCAACTGAAAAATGCTTTGCAGGATTGTTGAGAGGTAAATTTTATATATATATTTATATATATACATATATATTTATATATAAATTCATCACATATGTATTTTATATAAATGTATCACATATGTATTTTACATAAATATATTACTTATATATTATATAGAACCTATATATTACATAATTACATAAATATATTATGTACATTTATATACAGAGAAAATATTTATCATATACATTATATATCATATACATATTATTATATATTATTAATTATAAAATGTTTATATGTATCAAGTATAAAAATAGTTTTATTTAAATAATTTGTAACATATATTTATATAATTATATATAGTATATAATGAAACAAATTATATAAAGAGGATTATTTATTGATTTAGTTATTTATAAGATTTAATTATTTATATATTTATAGAAATTACATAAATATACATAGGTAAATAAAATATATAACTATAGCTACTGTGTTTTGAGGTTCTCATATAGTCACCAGTCTAAAAGAAGCCAGATGATCTATTGGATGCAATGACCTACTGCAAGCTATCTTATATCTGGTCCTGTCTTCATGCTGCAATTCACAATCAGCTTTCCTAGAAATCAATTGCTAACTAAAAATATTTCAGGTAATTTGGGACATAATGCTATAATAATATGCTTTGGGGCCTGACAGAGTTAAAGTTTATAAAAAACTATTATTTCTCTAAAGGAGTAATAGATACCCCTAAGATAATTAAGTCCATTTTATTAGATATTGCTATTAAAATAGAAAATGCTTTATCTTACGGGTTCCAAATTACTATCATTTCTCCATAAATAACCTTCTTTGTCACTATCAGTATTTATAAGGCAGTATTTTCCATATGACAATTCCCTGGCCTTTGTTTTGTGAACTAATTGATATACAAATGGTCATGTTCATTGTATTTTCTAATGGTATTCTTTCTTTCCATGTGTTTTTGTTTTAATAAATTAACAAGTATCTGAAAAAGTTAAGATAGCCAATTTGGTCATATTTGAGATAAAACATTTTAAAATCAGGAGTAGAGCATGGTCCCTATATTATTATGCAGAGAAGAGAGAAATCACTAACTTTTACTAAGCACCTGCTATGTGCCATATATGTTGACTCATTTCAACCCCCTGAGCTAATTTTTACTATCCTAATTTCACAGAAGGAAAACTGAAGTCTAGAGAGGTTAAGCACCTGCCTAATATTACCCTGCTAGTAATTGGTTAAGAGGCAGGGTTTGGATTTGTTTAACCCAAAAAGCTCGTACAAGTTAATGAAAATGTTTTATGTAAATTTTCACAGATCTAATTTATCAAATTTGTTACTATGTATATTTTCTTTTGATACTATTGAAAATGGTATTTTTAAAATTTTATTTTCCAGTTGTCTGTGGCTAGTAGGTAAAACTATAATTGATTTTTGTATACTGACCATATAGCCTACAATACGGCTAAATTCACGCATTAGTCCTGCCAGTATTTTTGTAGATTATATAGATGCAATCCATATAAACTTAATTGTCTGTTTATTTCTCTATGCTATGTCAAGTAAAAATGACCTTATGTGTTTTTACCAAATTTGGAGGCCATGACTTGGACTAGACTAATAATCTATCTAAAAACAACCAAAGGGAAAGGCCATGCTTATTAAAATACCAGGGACAGAGAAAACAACCAGTTAAGGAGCACATTAAGGGCAGACATACTAAACTGCAACTTATGACCTGCTTTTCATTTGGGCAAATCTATGTATTATGATGCTCCATAGTGAGAAGCAGCAGAGATTTATTTATCTCACTACTGTAAACAATTATCTTTAGCAACAGGGAAGTCAGCCAGTAAAATAACCATTATTTATTGTTTCTTAATGCTATCTCTGCCTCTTCCTGTTTATCACCCAATATAACTTGTTATTACATTATACCCTTGGGGCCAATAAATTTATAACTCCAAGACTTCCATTCTTGATTATGAAGAGTCATGCTGTATCAGACTATCCTTCCTGTTGCTAGAAAAACTGGATATAAAAAATCAGTTTGAAGGCATTGGAGAGTTATCAAGAAAAGTCAGGACCTGAGAGGTAGATCTATAAAAGAAGAGTGTCTTATTGAGGCTAGCTGAACATTCTTTCATGGCCTTGCTCTCAAAGCATTTGCTGATTCACATGAGTGCAGAGATAAGAAGTTGCAGAGTCAAGGAGAAAGCAGCAGCTAAACGGCTGAGACCCTGAGCACAGTCTCACCGTACTGGGATGTAACACTTATCCGGAGCTTTCTGTTGGGACCCTGAAAGGACGCATCCTAGTTGTAAGAATTAACAAGAAATAGAAGTCCTCACAAAGATTGAAACAAGTTTCAAGTCAGCTCAGTCCCAAAATGAATTAAGGTAATTGGCTCCTACTCTGCCTGACAGCAACAAAAGTAAATAGTTTCTGGAGGAAAATGACAATCTGAGTGTGATGCTTGTTTTGTGCTAACTTGGCTAAGTTGGAAACATTTTCCCAAGTATCCTCCTCCATATAGTTCTGGGTTAGAGTTGGCCAAAGAGGAATTAATGGAAGATTTGAAAGGCAGAAGGTAAGCAACAGCCATTACACTCTAAAGGATTTTTTTCATGGTGAAAAGTGGTTATTGACAGATATAAAGGTGCCCAGTGCATTCCAACTTATGCTTACTCCCTTCTGGGAGTGTGGGGCGCAAAACACACAAAGTAATAAAGCACATGACAACAACAGCACAAAAGATGAATTATTTGAATGCATATAAAGTATTTTGCAGTCCTTGTACTGCCCAGTAAATTATGAAAGTACTAATTTATATCATAAGTCAAGAATGCATGCTACAATTACAGAGATAATTACTAAAGAGTTGTAAAATAATGTTTATAAAACTAGCCAGCAGGGGGGAAATTAAATAATAGAAGTTGTGAATTTTAAAATTTAAGAAAGAAAAGGAACATAGAAGAGACAAGATGATTAGAAAATAAACAATAAGGTACAGATGTAAACCCAAATATATAAATAACAACATATAAAGGAAATGGATTAAGAACTCCAATTAAAAGACAAACACTGTCAGCTGAAATGAAAAACAAAACCCACTATATATAACTAAAAAGAGACAAGTTTTAAATATAAGGACAGGGAAAGGATAAAAGTGATAGGTGAAAAAGGTATACCTTGAAAATGCTAACTAAAAGAAAGAAAAGGGGGCAAAATAGGTGAAGGGGATTAAGAGATAAAAGCCTCCAGTTATATAATAAATAAGTCATAGAGATGTAATATACAGCATAAGGAATATGGTTAATAATATTGTAATAACTTTGCATGGGAACAGATGGTTACTAGACTTATTATGGTGATCATTTCATAATGTATGCAAATATCAAATCACTATGTAGTATACCTGAAACTAACATTATATTGCATATCAATTATATTTCCAAAAAAAAGGAATTAAGAAACGAAAGTTATATGTACCTATGTATTTCTGTCAGAAAATGAAAACTTAAAAATGATGTGGTAGGATGAATAATGGCTCCTCCTGCCAAGATGTCCACATCCAATCCCAGGAACCCGTGAATGTTAGTTTGTATGGCAAAAGGGATTCTGAAGACATGATCAAGTTGTGGATCCTGACATGGGGAGATATCCTGGATTGTCCAGATTTAATCACAGGACTCCTTGTAAAAGGGATGCAATAGCAGTCAAACAGTAGCCAGTGTGACAGTAGCAAGAGTGACAGATAGAAAGAGATTTGAATATGCTATGTTGCTGGCTTTGAAGACAGAAGTGAACCACAAGGCAAAGGATATAGGCAGACTCTGGAACCTGGAGAGGGCAGGGAAACAGATTCCCCCTGGAGCCTCTAGAAATAACACAGCCTGGAGGCACCCATTTTAGACTTCAAATCTCCAGAACTGCAAGATAATAAATTTATGTTGTTTAAAGACATTAAATTTGTGGTAATTTGTTACAGCAGCAATAGAAACTAATACAGATGGATTACTACAGACCAAGAGAAATAATGATTAACGGGAAATCCACCAAGAAATATAATAGTCCTAAATTTTCATGACTATAAAAACAGCCTCAATGTATAAAGCAAAAGTTAACAGACCTAACAGCACACATAATCAAGTCCACAATCACAGTGGGAGATTTTAATATATCTCTAATAGTAACCTTCAGAAGCAGGTAAAAACTATCAACAAGGATATATATTTAAAGAGCACAATCAACAGACTTTACATATTAAATATTTATAGAACCCCAAACAGAAAAACACATGCTTTTCAATGAACATTTACCAAAATAAAACATATGTTAGGTCACAAGGTAACTCTTAATAAATTCCAAAGGATTTTAAGAATGTGTCCTGTAAAATAAAATAATACCTTAAAAGATAACTAGAAATTAAGCAACATTCTTCTAAATAATCCACGAGTCAAGAAATAGGTCAAAAGAGAAGTCAGAAAATATTTTGAATTAAGAGATAATAAAAATAAAATATAAAAAAGCCTCAAGGGATGTAGCTAAAGCAGTATACAGAAGGACTGGAAAGTTTTTAGTCTTAAATACACTTAGGTATTAGAAAAGACAGTCTAAAAGAAATTAGATAAGCTTCCATCTTAAGAAGTTATAAAAAGAATAGTAAATTAGACCCAAGTAGTACAATGAAGGAGAAAAATGTAAAAGCAGAAATCAATGAATATAAAGCAGAAAAAAAAAAAGAAAAAAATCAACAAGGCCAAAAGTTAGTTCTTTGAGAACATTAAGAACATTGATGAACTCTCAGCAGCTCTGGAACAATAAAAAAGAGAGAACAGACAAATAACAATATGGAATTTAAACTGGCCCATCACTCTGGATACTGCATACATTAGTAACATATAAGGATAGAATGATAGTCAACTTCTCCCAATGGATTTGAAACTATAGATGAAATGGACAAATTCCAATAAAAATCAATTTACCAGAATTAACGTAAAAATAAATAGAATCAATGGAACAGAATAGAGAGCCTAGAAATAAATCCACACATATATGGTCAATTAATATATGACAAAGAAGCCAAGAATATACAATGGAGAAAAAGAAGTTTCTTCAATAAATGGTGTTAGGACAAAGACTTGAACAAAAGACCTGAAACTATAAAACTAGAAGAAAACACAGGTTGACATAGGTCTTGACACCTCCTTGACATAGGTCTTGGTGATGATTTTCTGAATCTGACACCAAAAGCAGAAGCAACAAAAGCAAAAATAAACCAGTAGGACTACATCAAAGTAAAAAGATTCTGCACAGCAAAGGAAACCACCAACAGGTGGTTTTCATCAACAGAATGAAAAGACAACTACCAAATGGGAGAAAATATTTGCAAATCATATATCTGATAAAGGAGGTAATTCCAAAATATATAAAGAACTCATACAACTCAATAGCAAAAAAAATGAACAATCCAATTAAAAAACAAGCAGAAGATCTAAATAGACATTTTCCAAAGAAGACATACAGATGGCCAACAGGTACATGAAAAGATGCTCAACATCACTAATCACCAAGGGAAATGCAAATCAAACCACAATGAGATATCACCTCACACCTGTCAGAATGGCTATTATCAAAAAGACAAGAAATAACAAGTGTGGGTGATGATGTGGAGAAAAGGAAGCCTTGTGCACTATTGGTGGGAATGTAAATTGGTGCAGCCACTATGGAAAACAGTATGGAGTTTCTCAAAAAATTAAAAATAGAACTATCAGCAATTCCACTTCTGGGTGTTTATCTGAAGAAAACAAAAACCCTAACTCAAAAAGGTTTATGCACCCCATGTTCAGTGCAGCCTTATTTACAATAGCCAATATATGGAAAATGACCTAATTATTCATCAATGGATGAATAGATAAAGAAGATGTGGTGTGTATATATTAATATACATATATATACATATATCTGTGTGTATGTATATATTCTATATAAAATAGAATAAAATGATGAAATTTCTTCCATAAAAATGATGAAATCTTGCCATTTGTGACAACATGGATGGGCCTCAAGGGCATTAGGCTAAGTGAAATATCAGACAAATACCATATAATCTCACTTATATGTGATAAAGACAAAACAAATAAACAAAAAATAAGCTCATAGATACAGAGAACAGATTGGTGGCTGCCAGAGGTGGAATGTGGGGGATGAGAGAAATTAGTGAAGGGGGTCAAAATGTACAAATTTTCAGTTCTAAAATATGTATCATGAGAATGTAATGTACAGCATGGTGACTATGGTTAATAATACTGTACTGCATATTTGAAAGTTGCTAAGAGAGTACTAAAAGTTCTCATTACAAGAAAAAAAATTTTTGTAACTATGTAAGGTGACAAATGCTAGCTAGACTTATCGTGATTATCATTTCACAATGTATACAAATATCAAATCATTATGTTGTATACCTGAAAGTAATACAGTCTTATATGTCAATCATACCTCAATTTAAAAAAGAAAAAAAGAAATAGAATTACGAGTAGACTAATATTTATCAAAGTTTTTAATCTTTAATCTTAAATATTCCCACAAAAAATCTCTATAGCTAAATGGCTTCACTGGTAAATTCTCCCATTAATTTAAGGAAGAAATAAGCCTTACACAAAGTCTTTCAGAAAATTAAAATAAAGAGGGAGCACTTCCCAATCCATTTTATTTGATAAAGCATAACCTTGATATTCTTAAATCCAGCATACCTTGATTCAAAAACCTAACAAAGACATTATAAGAAACAAAAAGAAATACAGGTCAGGCATTCCCATGAATATAAATGTAAAAATCCTAAATAAAATCTTAGCCAACAAAATCTAGCAATATATTAAAAGGATAGTACATAAAAATCAAACTGAGTTTATCCCAGTAATGTAAAGTTAGTTTAATATTCAAAAATCAATGTGATTCACCATATAAGAGAATAATTATGTGAAGATCTCAATAGACACAGCAAAAGCATTAGATAAAATTCCACACTCAGTTACAATAAAAATTTTGAACAAATTAGAGAAAGAAATATCCTTAATATGATAGAGTATCTACAAACATCTTCAACAAACCTCATACTAATGATAGAAAAGTGAAAGGTTTCTCCCCAACACTGGTAATGAAATAAGTATGCCCATTAGGACCATTTCTTATCATCATTGTACTGGAGGTCCTAATCATCTAATAAACCAAGAATTAAAAATAAATGTATAAGAAATGGAAAGGAAGTAACAAAACTGTCATTATTCATAGATGACATGATTGTATACATGAAAAACCAAAAAAATCTGCAGATAAAATTTTAGAATGAATACATAAATTAAGCAGGGTAACGATATATGTCAACATATAAAAAATCAATTGTATTTCTATATTCTGTCAACAAATAATGAGAAAATGAAATTCAAAAAAACATGAGACTATTTCCAATAGCATAATGCATATGAAACCAGATTGCTTTGAATAAATGTGAATAAACTTAAACGTGTATAAGAAATCTACACATAAAACCATGAAAAACTGCTGAAAATAACAGATAAATAAATGAATGGATACATCATGTTTGTGGGCTGAAAAATTCAGTGTTAATTCTCCCTAACTGATTTACAGATTGAATGCATTTGCAACCAAATCATGAGCAAGCTTTTTTCAGAAACTGATTAGCAAACGCTAAAATTCATATAGTATTGTGAAGACCAAGGCAACTATGAAGAAGAACAAAGTTGGAGAATTTATTCTACCGGATATCATGACTTATAATCTATAGTAACTAGGAATATGTGATATTGGCATAATGATAGGCAAATAGGCCAATGGAACAGAACAGAGAATCAAGAAGCATATCTGGACACTTGCTTTATGATAAAGGCTACTCTGAAGACAAGCAGGGAACAGATGATCTTTTCAAAAATGGTGTTTGGTCAACTGGATACGCAAATAGAAAAAGTTTTAATGTAGTCCCCTATTCCCACATCATATACAAAATAATCAACTCAATGGATATTGTAGCTCTAAGTGTAAAGGGTAAAACAGTAAAGTTTCTCAAAAATAAAACAGGAGAATACTATTAATTACATGGGATAGGCAATAATTTCTTGAACAGAAAAGCACTACCAGGAAAAGAAAAGATTGAGAAATTGAACTACAATAAAATTTAAAACTTTTTTTCATCAAAAGACACCACTAAGCCAGTGAACAGAAAAGTGAACAGTGTGTAAAGATATTTGTAATAAATATAATCCACAAAGGGAGTGTATTCAGAATATATAAAGACAGAACACCTCTTCAATAAGAAAAAGACAGGTAATAGAAACTGGGTGTACTTGAAAAGGCACTTCAGAAAGGAAGATAACCAATGGTTATTAAATATTTGAAAAGGTGCTTAACTTCTTTAGTCACCAGGAAAATGCAATGAGATAACCCTATGTACCCACCAGAATGGCTAAATGAAAAAGACTGTTAATACCAAGTGTTGGTGAGAATGTAGAAAAACTGGAACAGCCAATGGATATATAAATTGGATAATCATTTTGGGAAACTGTTGTGCAATATTTATTCTATGACCTACCATCTTCACTCCTAAGCATGTCTCTAGACATGCTTAGGAGTGAAAATGTCTCTAGACATTCTTATACAGAAGTGTTATTTTTAACAGCCCCAAACTGGAAAAACCCAAATGTTCATTAACAATATACAGATTAAATAAATTTGGTATATTCAAATAATAGAATACTATAGAGCAATGACAATGAACGAACTATAGCTATATGGAACATGAATCTCACAAAAATAATTGTGAGTGAAAGAAGCCAAACATAAAAGAGTATTTACACTGATATGCCCTGTTTCCATATATATAGAGTTCAAAACTAGGCAAGTCTAATTTATGGTGTTTAAAAGTCAGAACAGTGGTTATCTTCAAAAAGAAGATTGAGATTAGTGAGAGAGTGGTCATGGTGAGACCTTCTCAGTGGTAGTAATGATCTACTTCCTCACCTGGGTAATTGTTATACAGTTGTGCTCACTGTAAAAATGCATCCAGCTATTCACTAATACCGTGTGTACTTTTCTGCATTTAAGTTTTAATTCAATAAAATTTTATTAAAAATCACTCAGAATATATTCCTTCCTCTTTACTTCCTGTGGTACTTAAAGATTTTGCATGTGTCCTAATGCCTCTTATCATTATAGAGAACTAACAAGGTTAACAAAATGTAGCTTCATTTACCTTAACTTTAAAATGAAGGAGTTAGTCTTTAGATTACATCAGATGTCCATCTCATTTCTAACCTTTTATGATTCTCTAAACTAGGGGAAAGATTTAGTCACATTCTGATTCTCATACTAAAATTACTTTATTTCCTTAAGCTATTCAGTTGGGCCATTTTGAAGGAATTAAGTGATGAGAATTGCCTAGAATATAAAAACCACTTAATGAATCAGCGTTGTTTTCAATCAGGCAGAGTCAGTTGTTGCTGGCTCTTAAAACCCTTTCTAACATCTTACTTTTACTATAAGCTTTCAGCAGGCCACATTAAAAT
This sequence comes from Lagenorhynchus albirostris, assembly GCF_949774975.1. Classification (NCBI taxonomy): domain Eukaryota; kingdom Metazoa; phylum Chordata; class Mammalia; order Artiodactyla; family Delphinidae; genus Lagenorhynchus; species Lagenorhynchus albirostris. The sequence continues at coordinate 55,216,881 of NC_083110.1, forward strand.
TGTTTATTTCTCTATTTTCCTTAGTAGTCTATGTTTCTTAAGGGTAGGGGTTCCCTCCCTCCCCTTTATTCACTCAAGAACATTATGATACACCTAGTATGTGTCAGGCTTTGTGCTAGGCATTAGGGATATGATAAAGAGGAAAAATGGATATAGTGTCTGTTCTTGAAGCCAAAGGCATAGTAGGAGTAGCACATGTTCCTCAAGTAATCGTACTCAAAAAACTCCACCGTAATAATTACAACAAAAGAGAGATACATGTGTCTTAGAAAAGATACATGGTTCTTTAGAGTTTATTAGTCCAAGAAGATTTGATCTGGTGTTTGGATGTATGTGAGGTGGGAGGCAAAGAAGGTTTTACTGAAGAAATAATACTTGAGCTGAGCTTACCTGAAAGAAAAATAGATACTACTATTATGAAAGAAAGGAGGAAGCATACAGCCACAAGGAATGTCATAGCAAAGGCTGGAATGAATATGTGGATAACCATTTCAGAAGAGACTGGAAAACTAGGTAAGGTGCCAATAGCTCCTTAAGTGTTTCCTTTTCCTCTAGCAAGGATGGCTCCTTCCTGTCGTTCAGATTTCAGCTTAAATGTTACCCATTCAAGAAAGGTCTTTCCTAACCTCCCAATTTAAAATTTAGTCACTGAAGTTAAAGCCAGCTCTAACTTTATTCCTTTTCTCTTCAGCAGACTGGTGCTTGAGGGGAGACAAACACCATCCCCAGGGATGAATCTTATGGTCTAAGTCAGGTATAGTGGTCTCAGTCCATCACTATGATTGGTTTAAATTTGGGCATGTAACACAATCCCAGCCAATGAGACATGAAGGAAACCTAACTCTGGGAAAATTTCCCTCACTTATGCAAAAGGAAAAGAAAGAAGATGCGCATGCACATCCCTTCCTTTTAACTTTTTGTTATCAGACATAGTCATGAATGTGATGCTAGAACAGCTGCAGTCATTTTATGATTATGGGAAGGGAAAGAGGGAAAACACCTGGTTCTTGATGATGTCTCTGCCCACTAAATTAACCAGACAGAACTACGCTACTTCCAGACTCCTCATTATTTAAATTACTCTTAACAAATTACAAGCTGTTACTTGCAGCTGAACTCTTTCATTTCCAGTCATTTTACCACATTATTGTAGTTTAATTCTCTGAATAGTATCTATCATTATTTGATTTTCATGTGGTTCCCCACTAAAATACATAATCCAAAGAATGCAAAGACCTTTTCTATCTTGTTCACCATTGTATTTAAAGTGTTTAGAATAGTGCCAATAGATGTTGGCACTACTAGATGTTCAGTAAATATCAATATCTGTTGAATGAATACATGAGAAAACTCTGAAGGATTTTAAGTGTCCACGTTGTGTAGGATCAACTAAAACAAACTGACTCTATTTCTAATGTTTTTTACACTAATTTTACTACATTAAAAAATTTTTTTAATTTAAAATAGCAACACTGAAAAGAGGGTGGAGACAAGACCCAACTGTGAGTTTTATGGAAGTACCTTTGTGGCAGATTTAAAACATGACCACAAGTTTTTTGACACTCCTCTCTTTGACAGGTGGGATCTATGTCTCCAGTCACTGGATCTAGACTCTGTGACTATCTGACCAATGGAATACTCCAGAGGTGACAATGTACCAATTTTTAAGGTTAAGCCTCTTCAGAAACTGGCAGCTTCCACTTCATATCTCTTGTAATGTTCACTCTTGGTACCCAGTCATCATTTCATGAGAAAGACAAGCAGCCCATGGAGAGATCATGTGGAGAGGAATGAGGCCCCCAGCCTTCAGCCCCAGCAGGCATTTGTGCCAGCTCCAACGTACTGGCCATGTGAGTCAGCCACATTGGAAGTGGATCCACCAGCCCCCAGGTCAATCTGTCCAGTTGGCTGATACCAACTGGAGCAGAGATGAGCCTTCCCTGCCAAGCACTGAACAAACTGAAAACCTGTGAGTTAAATGATTATTGCTGTAAACCACTAGGTTTGGGAGTGGTTTGCTGTGCATCAATAGATAACTGTAACAGCCTTCAACAGAAAAGGGCAGAAAGATGCTTAGAGAAGAGCAGCTTAAATTTGGTTACAAAGGGGAAACAATGGTAGTTATAAGTATGGTAGTGAAGGACTGAGAAATGAAAGGGTGAATGAATTATATATTTTATCATGTGGTGGAAGTTAATAGTTAAAAGCTGTTTTGAGATTGTTGGGGCAGCGGTGCCACCAAGGAATATATCTGCCACTATATCACCATGTGGCGTTTAACTTTGTGTGTCAAATTTGCTGGGCTATGGCACCCAGATATTAGGTCAAACGTTATTCTAGATGCTTCTGTAAAGATATTTCTTTTACATGAAATTGACATTTAAATCAGTAGACTTTGAGTAAAACAGTTTACCCTCTATAATGTGGGTGAGCCTCATCTAATCAGTCGAAGGCCTTAATAGGAAAAAAGACTGACCTCCTTCGAGCAAAAGGGATTCTGTCAGTAGACTGCCTTTGGATTTAAATTGCAACTCTTCCCTGGATCTCCAGCCTGCCAGCCCCTCCCCTGCAGATTTTGGACTTGCCAGCCTCTACACTGTGAGAGCAAATTACTTTAAATAAGCCAATCTCTCTCAACCTCTCTCTCTTTCTTGTCAGTCACACACACACACACACACACACACACACACACACACACACACACACACACACACACACACACACACTATTGGTTCTGTTTTTCTGGAAACCCCTTACTAATATAAATTGCTTCTTCTTTGCATAAAGCTTTGTAGTTTTCAAAGACTATTCATGTGTATTTTCTTATTGGATGTTCACAATCTTGAAAGGTAGCAGAAGGAAAATTTCAAGTTAAAGAATTCTTCCAATGCCACAAGGCTGCTAAGTGGCAGAGCCTGGGCTAGAACTCATAATCATCTGATTCTTGGTACAGATTATTGGTGCTATATCATCCTGCCTTCTATATGAACTTTGACACATTCTCATGCAATCTAAGCCCATATTCTGATGAATGGATAAACTTTGAGGACATTATGCTAAGTGAAATAAGCCAGTCACAAAGGACAAATACTGCTTGATTACACTCATATGAGGTACTTAAAGTAGTCAAATTCATGGAGACAGAAAGTAGAATGGTGGTTGCCAGGGGCTAGGAGGAGCAGGAAATGGGGTATTATTGTTTAACAGCTACAGAGTTTCAGTTTTGCAAGATGAAAATTGTTCTGCAGGTGGATGGTGGTAATGGTTGCACAACAATGTGAATATCTTAATGAAATTGTTTTGTCTTCCCCACTAGAATATAATCTTCGTTAGGACTGAGACTGCATTAACGGACTGTGCACTTAAAAATGATTAAAATGATAAATTTTATGTTATATATATTTACCACAATTAAAAATAAATTTTTAAAAAATGAATACAAAAACCCTCAAAACAAACAAGCAAGCAAACAAACAAAAAAACCCCACGAAAATCCCATCCAGCATTTATTATAAGGCCTTAGATTGCACTTTCAAAGTTATTTTTCAACATCACCTTGATTTAGGAAATTTTTACCTCTCACTACTCTTCAATACCACTGGGAATTTTTAAAGTAACTTGTCTCTTTTCTGCATGTTCTCATTCATTCATTTATTTAATCAGGCAGTCTTTCAATCAATAAATATTATTGTCTATTCTGTGCCAGGCACTGAGGAAACTGCAGGGAATGAGGCAGATGCAGCTCCTGTCTAAATGGAAATTACATTCTCCACTAAGAAGACAGAAAACAATAATAAGACAGAAAACAGATAATAATAAGTGTAATGGAGAAGTAAGGGGAGGAAGAGAAGAAGGGGAATGACGAGGAAACGTGGAAGATGAAGGAAAAAAGAAAGCAGGATAAGGAATAGGACTTAATGGAGAGGAAGGGACTATTTTAGATTAGCGTCTTGCCTTCTTCTATTTCATGGGCAAACGACACCTACAATTCAGAAATGAAAGGCTTCAGTCTGAAAATAGTAGGTTCAGTGACAGAACCCTGAGTCGCAGGGGTAATACCTTCCTGGGAAGAAAGAGAAGAATTTACAAGAATTATGCTTGACTCTTGCTGAATCTAATTCCATGGTAAAAGTGTTCGTGTAGACACACAAGAAAGGCTTATTAACAAAACTTCAAACATTATGAGAATTTTGCTTCACTTTAGCAAGAAGCTTAAAAAAATAAACATCCATCTTGTGTACGGGAAAAAGACTTGATGCTTTAAAACAGTCTTTAACTTAACATCCCTTGGTTAAAAGCAAACACAAACATGTCAGCTCTAGAGAGCATGATTCTCCCCTCAGAATCAATGGGAAAACAAGGCCATGCATTTTCAATAGTGGACATGAAATTCAACTTGATTCACAATAGTCCAGGCAGATTTTTCCCAAGTTATTTTTATATTAAGGCATGCTTGAAAAATTTCAACCCAGATTTAGGTTTAAGTTTCCCAGACTTAGTAAGTAATTGCTACAGTAATGAGTTCTTATGTCTTAATTTGGTCTGCTCCAGATGTTAACATCTAGATTTGTTTGTTTTTCATTCTCCACCCCTCTGCATTTCCTTACAAAACAGTACATTTGTAAATGTTCTGTTTTTTTTTTTTTTTTTTTATTGGGGACTGCAAGAAAGAGGGAAGAAGTAGTGTGGGCAAGAACTAGGGTCTCACCTGCTGTGCCAATTTGACCAGCTTGTCTGCTGGAATGAAGCTGGGGGAGGACAAGTTTTTACCTTCACAGAAGTTATACTGGCCTTTCTATATTTGCAGGATAGTGTGGTCCTAAGGAAATGCATTCAGGGCTGCTGGTATGCTTCCCCCAAGGCGGGATACTGTATTGGTGGTCCTCTTTGAGTGGGAAATAAACTTCCTGTGGCAGAGGTGGCTGTGCTGTCCACAACTCAGGTTACTCCCCTGCCCCCATATTTATTGAACCAGGGGAATAAGTCCTATCCTATAAAACCAGCACAACTGAATAACAAAAACTTGGCTTATACATCCAAGTTAATAAAGTAATATACTGATGGAGTGTATTAATGAGAACCTGCATTTTAGACCCAGCTGGTGAGCAGCTGGATGGCAGCTGGGAGATCTGAGATTGTTCTCCAACAGATAAGGGAGACCTTACTGAAGGGCAATGGTTCTCAAATTTTAGTATGCATGGAATCAGCTGGAGTGCTTGCTAAAAATGCAGATTCCATGGTCACGGGTCTAAGAATTCTGAGCCAGAAGAACTTGGAGAGGACCCAGAAATCTGCCTTTTAATAAGCAGCCTCAGGTGATTCTGATGCAGGTGGTGGTAAAAACCACATTTTGAGAAGTACTGCTCCTCAGAGTTACTAATATCATCATTCAAAATCTTTAGCAGCTGAAAAAGATAAATAGGCTTTCAACCAATCTTTCTGCTTGGTTTTTGATAGCCAAGTCCAATCCACAGGTGGTAAGGAGGTTGGATAATGACCACAGATAGGTTTTATCCCTTGAGGTAGAATGCTTAATATGGTTTGGGGACTTCCATTTCTGCCCCATCAATAAGGGGGCTGGAAGGCAGCCATAGATGGGGCTTGAAATCCAGCTGGCACAAAAGTTGGAAGACAATCTTCAATGATGTCTGGGTTCAATATCTAACTGCTAAAGAGCTTGGCTGTCCGCCTTCTGTTACGCAATCAATCTCCAATTGATACAATGCTTTGAAAACATATGAGCAACATGGGTTAAATCCAGAAACTGTAAAGAACTTAGATAAAAGTTCTAAGACCTAAAGTTTGGTCCCCAAATGGCATGGAGTTTGGACAATATTTGAGAATCAATTTAATCCTCAAATGGTATGAGTTTTGGATGTCAGGAGTGAGGTCTGGGTTCAATCTCTTGTCATTGAAAAGCTTGGAAGACTAGCCTGGGGGGTCTGGTTTCAATCGTAAGGTGGTAAAGAGTTCAAATGACAACAATGGTCTCTAGGTTCAAGTGAAAGCTGACAAACAGCTTGAAATAAACTGCAAGATCTGGGTTCAATCTCAAAATGTTAAGGGTTTAGATAATTGTCATGAGAAATGAGTTCAGCTTAGAGGATTCTAAAGTCCAGGTGAGGTAGCTAAGAATATGCACCAGATGATTAGAGACAACTCGTGGTCATGATCCACATGGGGAAAGGATTTAGATAGTGGCTACTCTTTTCTGATTATGAGAGAGAGAGAGAGAAGGTGCCCATATACCACTGACTTACGGCTACATATTTAGCTAATGTGGAAAGAAGTTTGAATTCCAACCATGGGTAAGAAAATGTATATACAAGTACTAGGTCATGGACTACTTTCGCAAAAGAATAATTTTTTAAACATCTTTATTGGAGTATAATTGCTGTATAATGGTGTGTTAGTTTCTGCTGTATCACAAAGTAAATCAGCTATACGTATACATATATCCCCATATCCCCTCCCTCTTGCGTCTCCCTCCCACCCTCCCTATCCCACCCCTCTAGGTGGTCACAAAGCAGCAAGCTGAGCTCCCTGTGCTATGCGGCTGCTTCCCACTAGCTATCTATTTTATATTTGGTAGTGTGTATATGTCCATGCCACTCTCTCGCTTTGTCACAGCTTACCTTTCCCCCTCCCTGTGTCCTCAAGTCCATTCTCTACATCTGCATCTTTATTCCTGTCCTGCCCCTAGGTTCTTCAGAATCTTTTTTTTTTTAGATTCCATATATGTGTGTTAGCATATGGTATTTGTTTTTCTCTTTCTGACTTACTTCACTCTGTATGCCAGATTCTAGGTCCATCCACATCACTACAAATAACTCAATTTCGTTTCTTTTTATGGCTGAGTAATATTCCATTGTATGTATGTGCCACATCTTCTTTATCCATTCAACTGTCGATGGACACTTAGGTTGCTTCCATGTCCTGGTTATTGTAAATAGTGCTGCAATAAACATTGTGGTACATGACTCTTTTTCAATTATGGTTTTCTTAGGGTATATGCCCAGTAGTGGGATTGCTGGGTCATATGGTAGTTCTATTTTTAGTTTTTTAAGGAACCTCCATGCTGTTCTCCATAGTGGCTGTATCACAAAAGAATATTATGGGACTTCTCCAGATCCATAACCATGGAGACACAGGCACCCGGCCTGGAAATGTGATTCCTGAAATAATGGAGCTCTTGTGCCAGGACTTTGCTGACAGAATGACTGTTTTATATGGCTAAGAAAGCAGATGTCTGAAAAGCACTGAAATCTATGATGTGTATTCCTAAGTGGGATGACAGCTGGCACCACTGCATAAAATCTTGTTCTTACTTTTACAGTTTCACTAATACTCCTCTTTCTGATTATTCCAATTTATCAACAAACAGCAGTTTCTGGAAACTTTTTAAAGCATACTGAAATAGTCAAGAGGCAGACAGCTCTCCAAACACCTAACAATCCATGAGGCTCTTAGAGAGACAAAAATAGAACAAGATCCCTTAGGGAAGAAGCAAAAATCAAGCCATGACTACCAACTAGTCTTCTTCCTAGAGATCTTTATTCTTTGACTTGACAATTCAAGGTGAATTCAAAAAAGATGGCTTCATTAGGGGACAAGTTTAGAGCCTGGATATATATATATCTGCCAAAACCTTCTGTGCTTCTTAAATCTGAACATGTTCTGAAGAATACCTTTTAAGAAATAACCATGTTCAGACTTCTGGAATATAGTAGGCATTTAAGACATTGCTATTGAAATAATATTGTTATTAATATGTAATATTTACTGAGCACTTATTATATGTCTGGTATGGGATGAAGTAGTTTATGTAGTAGCTTATTCAACCCTTAACATAACCCTGTAAAGTAAGTCTTGTTATTGTCCTCATTTTATAGATAAGAAAACTGAGACACAGATGTTAAGTAAGTTACCTAATGTTACAGACACATTGCTGTAGTCAACATACCACTTTTTCCTAGGCACAATGGAAGACTACATTTCCCAGCATCCCTCACAATTAAGTTGCAATCAGGTGATTAAATTCAGCCAATGAGGAATGTGGGTAGAAGTGATATATACTACTTTGGGGCCTAGACTTTTAAAGCATCTGGTACAATCCTCAAATTTTTTATAATCCTGTCACAGTAAACGTAGAGTCCAGTGCATCAGATGATATAACAAGATGGACATGCCCTACTTAACATGCCTCAATCAGACTTTAAGCAAAAAATAAACTTAATTGTGTTGAAGTATTTCAACAAATCTAAGATGATACTGACTGTATTATCCACAATTATTTTATATATCACAGAAAGAAAAAATAATGTTTCCAAATAAACAATGACACCCATCTAATTGTAAGAAACACACTTATTTCAGAAATGCTGATTGCGAAAAACTGACAGGACTCACTACCAGGACTCAGGAAGCAATTTCAAGAGGCTCCAACTAGTTAAGATAGAGCAATATAAGCTTCAAAAAGGATAATAATTGCAATTTATTGGAACACATGAACTATATTTAAGTCCAATAATCCATAGCAATATTTTAAAAACCAATTGATCAACTTTGGGGGATAATAGAGAACCAATTAATTATCTTGAAAATTGGTAAATAAGGGAAAAGAATCATTTATTCTATCTTTTCTGTATTAACTGTACCACTTAGTACACAGTAGATGTGGGAAACAGATTTTTATAAAAGTATTCCAATCAATAAATTTAAAATAAATGATAGAATATCACCAGTTTGCAGCCTTCAATGATTTAATGCATTTGGGCACTGAGCATCAATAGCTGCTATCACCATAAAAAAGATGGGCATCATGTCCCTCTTGATGAAAAAAATCTCAAAACCACCTATAGACTTGCCCAGAGATTCTCTAAAGACCCTGGTACCCTTTCAGGGGATCTGTGAGGTCCTTACATTTCCAACAATATCTGTGTTGGAAATATCAGGTTTTCTTCAAACACTTCAAATAAAACAACATGATGCAACAGATTGACTGTGAAAGCAGATATGATAATCCAGCTGCCTTCTATTAAGCCACACATTAAAGGGATTTGCAATAAGACAATGTCATTCTTCTCACCATTTTTTTATTTGGTAAAATATAGTTATGATTTTTAAATGCTATTTATATGTTACCATGTAATTATTATTTTTAAATGGAATATTACATAAATATTTTTAAATTTCTCAGTTTTAATTTCGAATATAGCAAATATTGATAAATATGACTCACACAAACAAAAGCTTTTGGGGGGCTCTTCTCTTCAAAATTTTTAAGAAATAAAGCAATCCTGAAATTAAAATGTTTGAGAACTGTTGGTCTTACCAAAGAGATCAAACCTGAGTCTGATCAAGCCTTTGGATCCAGTTATCAATTTTCAGGCAATACAGAGGAGAGAGGAACATGTTGAACAGCAACATAAGTATGTAATCAGCACAAATCAGACTATGGGAAATTCTACAAGTCAAATACCCTGGATTCTTCCACAGACAAACTGTAAGGAATAGAAAAGGATGAAGGGAGAACTTATGAAAAGAGACTTCAAAGACATGAATATTTTTTTTAATGGGGCAAGGCTAAACTACAGTATTTAGGGATACACACTTGGATGACAAAAATATAAACAAATACAAGAAGTGATTCCTATAGTGGTTACTTTGGAGGGAGGGAAGGGGGTTAATTGTGGTGGGGCACACTGAAGAGATTCAGCATGACGAAAAAGTTTTATTTCTTGACCTCAGTGGTGGTTTTATAAGGGTGTTCACCATACAATAACTCATCAAACCCTAAAGAGCCCATCTTAGAATCAATAAGGTATGGCAGGTTCCTGCACCACTCAATCCTCTCCAGTGCAGGAATGAGTACAAAGCTTGTCGGCTTAACCATTATGCTATACTGATGGATGTGTTACAACGTGAAAAGACCACTCTTCAACTACATATTTAAAAGAAAATGGAATGCTAGCTATATGCCTCTCGAGTTCTTCTGCCTGTAACTCTCTAATCATGGGTTCCCACACCTTTTCTTTGGAACCTAAACCACCTTTGAAAATGAAATAATGTTTCACATGTTTAGTCAGCCTCCTTGAGACCCTTAAAGTATCCCAAGCAAATCTCTGGCACAGACCCTGGCATACTTTGCTATCTTTATCCATTTACAATCTATCTGCCTCCCTGCAGTGGACTGGCACAAAGCAGGTTCTCAGGAAACCAATTACACAATGATTTGACAAACTTTAAAGAAGCTTCTGATAAGAATTCACAGATTTCTGAGCCAGACGCATGGAAACTCATGCCATTCATTCTGTTCCTCCAACCTAGAGCCTAACTATTCTTTCTTCATGCACTTTTCTTAAAAACTTGCTTCTCTGGTTTATAAGCTTCTAGTATGTTAGACCTGACAAATTAGAAACAGAGAGGGATGGCTATAGGTTTTCAACTCAGCAAATGTGTATTGTGTACCTGTTATGTGCAATACACTTAAATGATGGAAGATAAAAATAACAACCTCGGGTTTCCCTGGTAGCGCAGTGGTTGAGAGTCCGCCTGCCGATGCAGGGGACACGGGTTCGTGCCCCGGTCCGGGAAGATCCCACATGCCACGGAGTGGCTGGACCCGTGCGCCATGGCCGCTGAGCCTGCGCGTCCGGACCCTGTGCTCCGCAACGGGAGAGGCCACAACAGTGTGAGGCCCGCATACCGCAAAAAAAAAAAAAAGAAAGAAAAAGAACAGCCTCAAAGAGAGAGGAAATAGAGAAACAAACCAAAATAATAAATTTTGAATGACTGAATAATAATAACATACCTAATATTTAAAAAGAAAGGGAAGGGGCTTCCCTGGTGGCACAGTGGTTAAGAACGTGCCTGCCAATGCAGGGCACACGGGTTCAAGCCCTGGTCCGGGAAGATCCCACATGCCATGGAGCAACTAAGTTCGTGCGCCACAGCTACTGAGCCTGCGCTCTAGAGCTCACGAGCCACAACTACTGAGCCTGCGTGCCACAACTACTGAAGCCCACGCGCCTAGAGCCTATGCTCCGCAACAAGAGAAGCCATCGCAATGAGAAGCCAGTGCACCACAACGAAGAGTAGCCCCTGATCACCACAACTAGAGAAAGCCTGCGTGCAGCAACGAAAACCCAATGCAGCCAAAAATAAATAAATAAAAATAGATAAATTTATTTTTTAAAAAAAAGAAAGGGATGGAGGAAGGTGAGAAGGAAGGGAAGAAGGAAGGAAGAGACGGACAGAGAGAGAGGAGAGGGAAGAAGAAAGAAAGGGCAAAGAAAGAAAAAAATAGATGCCCTACCAGAATTTTTTCAATATAGTGTATGTATCAGTCAGAGTTCAACCAGAGAAGCAGAACCAGTAGGAGAGACAGAGAGACAGAAACAGAGACAGAGACAACAGTATAAAAGAATAGGGAATGTGCCCCTATTTTATCCATGCTACTGGCCTCCTAACCTCTCAGCTGACCTCCTTTTAGGCAGAGCTCTCCTGACAATGCACATAGGGGCACATATACAGTCTTCAGCTGGCTACAGGAATTTAGAAATTTAGGATCTAGTCTATATTTAAAATTCATAAACCATCTAAAGAAGTTAATATAAAACTGTAATAGATAAGTTCTAGAAATAGACCAGTGAAAAATATGTGACTCAAATTTTACTACACTGTCTTTACTAATGTAGGTAATGAGCCATATAAAGAACATTCACTTCATTCATCTAGACATAATTAAAATACAGAAACTGTATAGATTAAATGGCCAAAACCAAAGCCATGCAACATTAAGCCTAAAAATTTGAATGCAGAACTTAGGAGAGGTAATTTTCTCCTGTTACTGACATCTAGTAACTCAACTCACATAGCTGTTGCATTTGATAATAGTTATGAGGCTCTAAACTCTTATCAGATTCAAACCCTTCCCAAACCTCACTGGTATCCTGTTCTTGAAAGATATGATGGAGATTTAAAAAAGAAACATTATAAAAAGGTGAATAATACTTTTGTAACCATAAATTAAAATTCATCATTCATCTATTAAGTATAATAGAACATTCAGAATGTTCAAGACAGCATACTAAGTTCTAGGAGGTAGAAACAAAGATGAAATATGATCTGGAACCCAGTCTTCCAGATCCTTACAATTTATTAGGAGAGATAGGACATAAACATACATCTTTATAATGAAAGGTATGCTGGTTAAGTCACCCAAGTAAAGTATAGTGAAAAAGCTACTGGAGTTCAAAAAAGACAGGACTTACTTTCAGTTGGAGGAAGAGGTAATGATGGTAAAGAAAAATTTCCAAGAGAGGCATTCAAGATCATCTTTGAGAAGCAGAAATGGGAGGAACTAATTACATTTTAAAACATTTTACAAAGCATTTTAAAAATATACATTTGCATTTAAAAATATATTCTTATTTAAACCTATGACAATCTTCAGTTGGATTTCATTTTTTTGCAGATAAGGACATTGAGGCTTGGAGAAATTCAGTGACTTGTTCAAGATCCTACAGCTGGTGAACTTAATCTCAAGTTGCCTTATTTCATGTTCATTGTTCATTCCAGTAGACAAATTATCCTTTAATTAAGAAAATCTCATATCAGGATGGGACAGGAAATCATTTACAAGGAAAAGTGAGTTAATAGTTCAGCTGTATTATATAATGGGTAAAAGGAGAAGAGTAGAAAATATGGTTGAAAATAGGCAGGGGTAGACGGCAGGTCTGGAAGAGCAAACTATTGAGTCTGGACTTTATCCTTAAATGTTAAAAAGTTCTGAGCAGAGGTGTGCCATGAAGTCTGAAAGTATAAAGGGAGAAGAAGTCTGAAATCACCATGAAAATGGATGGGAGAGGTGATAGGCTAGAGGCAGAGATAGCAGTTGGGAGCTATTTCAATATTGTAAGAGAGATAATTAGAGCTTGGGTGAGGATGATGACAGTGGGAATAGAGAAGATGGGGCCAGAGAAGACTGTACAGGGCTTGAAAACTGACTGGATTTGGGAGGAGACAAAAGAAAAAGTAGGCTCCAGAGATGACTCTGAATTTTCAAGACTGAGTGGCTCAGAGGAGGATAGTGTCATTGACCTAAACAAGAAATACACAAGAAAAAAATGTTTGGGAAGATGATAAGTCAACTTTTAGTCATACTGAGACAAGTGAGAGTGGTTAAAGAAATTAGCACATCTAGCCTGGAGCTAAGAAAATGAGAGGAAGTCAAGATAGCCATGTTTATTTAAAGGTCTGTCACTTAACTTTAAGAGAGAAAAAATGCCTTAATCTACTGTACACAGTATTGAATTAATCATAATTCTTGGTTCATGACACACTCTAATTATTATTTAGTCAACTAATTAACACTTAAGAACTCAAAACTCAACACAAGAAGTGTAATAATGATAATAACATACATTTACCTATATGCTCCTTCCCTATCCCTTCCTTCTGCCTTTCTGATAGTATCTCTGAGTAGTTACTCTGAGGTAACTACTACCCCAATCTTTACTACCCCAATCTTCTGTTTATGATTCCCTTAGCCTTTTTAAAAATGAAGGTTGAGGGACTTCCCTGGGGGTCCAGTGGTTAAACTCCGTGCTCCCAATGCAGGGGGCCCAGGTTCAATCCCTGGTCAGGGAACTAGATCCAGCGTGCCGCAACTAAGATCCTGTATGTGGGAACGAAGATCCTAAGTGCTGCAACTAAGACCCGGCGCAGCTAAATAAATAAATATTTTTTTAAATGTAGGTTGATAATACATATATTCTTAAAAAGTATATTTCTTAGTTTTGGTTGTAATTTTGCATCATTTAAAAAGATATCATGACTTTTTATGCTCATACTTTAAGTAACCTTCTGGAACTTACTTTTTTCACTTATGTTGCTAATATTTATCCTCACTTCTATGTAGCTATAACGCATCCGTGAAATCCTATTTAGTCTTGCCCCCAGAATTGTAGCTGTGAGTGAAATAGGGGCAGCAATTGCTTCCCTGATCATTTTCTTTATCAATAATTCTCATGTAATATGCTAAACTAAGAGTTGTTAGGGATATGACAAAAAATACATTGTCTTCCTCCAGTAGAATGTGAATTCCATGATTTTTGGCAAGGATTAGTCTTCCTTATTCCATGCTGTATCTCCTTGCCTGGTTCATAAAAGATAGTCAAGAAATATTTACTTACATATGCTGATGCAATGGGAACTAGTATACAGAAACATTAGTGATCTAAAGACAGAGTAGGTCATCACAAGATACTCTCTTTTTATGTGCTTACCTAGGAGCAACAGCCCTGTGCAGACTCCAAGTTCCTCATGGCTAAGGTCTCTGCCTCCACAAGTCCACTTTTATAAGGGAGAGTGTCCAGTTGTATGAACTGGTTCTAGCTGAGTTTGCCAAAAATTTGCCTCATTATTTTAGTGATGTCAGTGATGTGAAGTTGGATTCATTGAGATTTAATCCCTTCTAACTTAAAATTCTACATTGGGATATAAAGGAAGTAAGGTAAGCAAAATAAGAAGATAGAAAAACACACAGCAGATGAAGGAGCAAGGTAAAAACCCACCAGACGTAACAAATGAATAGGAAACAGGCAGTCTACCGGAAATCTTTTTCAGGTAGAAAATCATTCAGAATAATGATAGTAAAGATGATCCAAAATCTTGGAAACAGAATAGAGAAAATACAAGAAACATTAAACAAGGACCTAGAAGAACTAAAGAGGAAACAAGCAGCGATGAACAACAAAATGAATGAAATTAAAAATACTCTAGAAGGAATCAATAGCAGAATAACTGAGGCAGAAGAACGGATAAGTGACCTGGAAGATAAAATAGTGGAAATAACTACTGCAGAGCAGAATAAAGAAAAAAGAATGAAAAGAACTGAGGACAGTCTCAGAGACCTCTGGGACAACATTAAACGCACCAACATTCAAATTATAGGGGTTCCAGAAGAAGAAGAGAAAAAGAAAGGGACTGAGAAAATATTTAAAGAGATTATAGTTGAAAACTTCCCTAATATGGGAAAGGAAATACTCAATCAAGTCCAGGAAGCACAGAGAGTCCCATACAGGATAAATCCAAAGAGAAACACGCCAAGACACATATTAGTCAAACTATCAAAAACTAAATACAAAGAAAACATATTAAAAGCAGCAAGGGAAAAAAAACAAATAACATACAAGGGAATCGCCATAAGGTTAACAGCTGATCTTACAGCAGAAACTCTGCAAGCCAGAAGGGAGTGGCAGGACATATTTAAAGTGATGAAGGAGAAAAACCTACAACCAAGATAACTCTACCTAGCAAGGATCTCATTCAGATTTGATGGAGAAATTAAAAACTTCACAGCAAGCAAAAGCTGAGAGAGTTCAGCACCACCAAACCAGCTTTACAACAAATGCTAAAGGAACATCTCTAGGCAAGAAATACAAGAGAAGGAAAAGACCTACAATAACAAACCCAAAACAATTAAGAAAATGGGAATAGGAACATACATATCGATAATTACCTTAAATGTAAATGGATTAAATGCTCCCACCAAAAGACACAGAATGGCTGAATGGTTAAAAAACAAGACCCATATATATGCTGTCTACAAGAGACCCACTTCAGACCTAGGGACACATACAGACTGAAAGTGAGGGGATGGAAAAAGATATTCCATGCAAATGGAAAACAAAAGAAAGCTGGAGTAGCAATTCTCGTATCAGACAAAATAGACTTTAAAATAAAGACTATTACAAGAGACAAAGAAGGACACTACATAATGATCAAGGGATCGATCCAAGAAGAAGATATAACAATTGTAAATATTTATGCACCCAACATAGGAGCACCTCAATACATAAGGCAAATGTTAACAGCCATAAGAGGGGAAATTGACAGTAACACAATCATAGTAGGGGACTTTAACATGCCACTTTCACCAATGGACAGATCATCCAAAATGACAATAAATAAGGAAACACAAGCCTTAAATGATACATTAAACAAGATGGACTTTATTGATATTTATAGGACATTCCATCCAAAAACAACAGAATACACTTTCTTCTCAAGTGTTCATGGAACATTCTCCAGGACAGATCATATCTTGGGTAACAAATCAAGCCTTGGTAAATTTAAGAAAATTGAAATCGTATCAAGTATCTTTTCCGACCACAACGCTATGACACTAGATATCAAATACAGGAAAAGATCTGTAAAAAATACAAACACATGGAGGCTAAACACTACACTACTTAATAACCAACTGATCACTGAAGAAATCAAAGAGGAAATCAAAAAATACCTAAAAACAAATGACAATGGAGACATGACGACCCAAAACCTATGGGATGCAGCGAAAGCATTTCTAAGAGGGAAGTTTATAGCAATACAATCCTACCTTAAGAAACAGGAAACATCTCGAATAAACAACCTAACCTTGAACCTAAAGCAATTAGAGAAAGAAGAACAAAAAACCCCAAAGTTAGCAGAAAGAAAGAAATCATTAAGATCAGATCAGAAATAAATGAAAAAGAAATGAAGGAAACGATAGCAAAGATCAATAAAACTATAATCTGGTTCTTTGAGAAGATAAAAAAAATTGATAAACCATTAGCCAGAATCACCAAGAAAAAAAGGGAGAAGACTCAAATCAATAGAATTAGAAATGAAAAAGGAGAAGTAACAACTGACACTGCAGAAATACAAAGGATCATTAGAGATTACTACAAGCAACTCTATGCCAATAAAATGGACAACCTGCAAGAAATGGACAAATTCTTAGATATGCACAGCATGCCAAGACTGAACCAGGAAGAAATAGAAAATAAGAACAGACCAATCACAAGCACTGAAATTGAAACTGTGATTAAAAATCTTCCAACAAACAAAAGCCCAGGACCAGATGGCTTCACAGGCGAATTCTATCAAACCTTTAGAGAAGAGCTAACACCTATCCTTCTCAAACTCTTCCAAAATATACCAGAGGGAGGAACACTCCCAAACTAATTCTACGAGGCCACCATCACCCTGATACCAAAACCAGACAAAGATGTCACAAAGAAAGAAAACTACAGGCCAATATTACTGATAAACATAGATGCAAAAATCCTCAACAAAATACAAGCAAACAGAATCCAACAGCACATTAAAAGGATAATACACCATGATCAACTGGGGTTTATTCCAGGAATGCAAGGATTCTTTAATGTACGCAAATCAATCAACGTGATACACCATATTAACAAACTGAAGGAGAAAAACCATATGATCATGTAAATAGATGCAGAGAAAGCTTTTGACAAAATTCAACACCCATTTATGATAAAAACCCTGCAGAAAGTAGGCATAGAGGGAACTTTCCTTAACATAATAAAGGCCATATATGACAAACCCACAGCCAAATTCATCCTCAATGGTGAAAAACTGAAAGCATTTCCACTAAATTCAGGAAAAATAAAAGGTTGCCCACTCTCACCACTATTATTCAACATAGTTCTGAAGTTTTAGCCACAGCAATCAGAGAATAAGAAGAAAGAAAAGGAATCCAAATCAGAAAAGAAGAAGTAAAGCTGTCACTGTTTGCAGATGACATGATACTATATATAGAGAATCCTAAAGATGCTACCAGAAAACTACTAGAGCTAGTCAATGAATTTGGTAAAGTAGCAGGATACAAAGTTAATGCACAGGAATCTCTGGCATTCCTATACACTAATGATGAAAAATCTGAAAGTGAAATTAAGAAAACACTGCCATTTACCATTGCAACAGAAATAATAAAATATCTAGGAATAAACCTACCTAAGGAACAAAAGACCTGTATGCAGAAAATTATAAGACACTGATGAAAGAAATTAAAGATGATACAAATAGATGGAGAGATATACCATGTTCTTGGATTGGAAGAATCAATATTGTGAAAACGACTCTACTACCCAAAGCAATCTACAGATTCAATGCTATCCTTATCAAACTACCACTGGCATTTTTTCACAGAACTAGAACAAAAAATTTCACAATTTGTATGGAAACACAAAAGACCCTGAATAGTCAAAGCAAGCTTGAGAACGAATAATGGATCTGGAGGAATCAGGCTCCCTGACTTCAGATTATACTACAAAACTACAGTAATCAGGACAGTATGGTACTGGCACAAAAACAGAAATATAGATCAATGGAACAGGATAGAAAGCCCAGAGATAAACCCACGCACATATGGTCACCTTATCTTTGATAAAGGAGGCAAGAATATACAGTGGAGAAAAGACAGCCTCTTCAATAAGTGGTTCTGGGAAAACTGGACAGGTACATGTGAAAGTATGAAATTACAACACTCCCTAACACCATACACAAAAATAAGCTCAAAATGGATTAAAGACCTAAATGTAAGGCCAGACACTATCAAACTCTTAGAGGAAAACATAGGCAGAACACTCTATGACATAAATCACAGCAAGATCCTTTTTGACCCACCGCCTAGAGAAATGGAAATAAAAACAAACAAATGGGACCTAATGAAACTTAAAAGCTTTTGCACAGCAAAGGAAACCATAAACAAGACCAAAAGACAACCCTCAGAATGAGAGAAAATATTTGCAAATGAAGCAACTGACAAAACATTAATCTCCAAGATTTACAAGCAGCTCATGCAGCTCAATAACAAAAAAACAAACAACCCAATCCAAAAATGGGCAGAAGACCTAAATAGACATTTCTCCAAAAAAGATATACAGATGGCCAACAAACACATGAAAGAATGCTCAACATCACTAATCATTAGAGAAATGCAAATCAAAACTACATTGAGGTATCACCTCACACCGGTCAAAATGGCCATCATCAGAAAATCTGCAAACAATAAATGTTGGAGAGAGTGTAGAGAAAAGGGAACCCTCTTGCACTGTTGGTAGGAATGTAAATTGATACAGCCACTATGGAGCACAGTATGGAGGTTCCTTAAAAAACTAAAAATAGAACTACCATATGACCTAGCAATCCCACTACTGGGCATATACTCTGAGAAAACCATAATTCAAAAAGAGTCATGTACCACAATGTTCACTGCAGCTCTATTTACAATAGCCAGGACATGGAAGCAACCTAAGTGTCCATCATCGGATGAATGGATAAAGAAGATGTGGCACATATATACAATGGAATATTACTCAGCTATAAAAAGAAACGAAATTGAGTTATTTGTAGTGCGGTGAATGGACTTAGAGTCTGTCATACAGAGTGAAGTAAGTCAGAAGGAGAAAAACAAATACCATATGCTAACACATATATATGAAATCTAAGGAAAAAAAAGAAAAGGTCATGAAGAACCTAGGGGTAAGACAGGAATAAAGATACAGACCTAGTAGAGAATGGCCTTGAGGATATGGGGAAGGGGAAGGGTAAGCTGTGACAAAGTGAGAGAGTGGCATGGACATATATACGCTGCCAAACGTAAAATAGTTAGCTAGTGGGAAGCAGCTGCATAGCACAGGGAGATCAGCTCGGTGCTTTGTGACCACCTAGAGGGGTGGGATAGGGAGGGTGGGAGGGAGGGAGATGCAAGAGGGAAGAGATATGGGAACATATGTATATGTATAACTGATTCACTTTGTTATAAAGCAGAAACTAACACACCATTGTAAAGCAATTATAGTCCAATAAAGATATTTAAAAAAAAGAAAAAAACTGTTGAAAACAAAAACACGTGGAGGCTAAACAATATGCTAATAAACAACCAATGGATCACTGAAGAAATCAAAGAGGAAATCACGAAATACCTAGAGACAAATGAAAACAAAGACACAATGATTTAAAACCTATGGGATACAGCAAAAGCAGTTCTAAAATACAACTGTAGCTCAAGAAACAAGAAAAATCTCAAAAAAACCAACCTAAATTACACCTAAAGCAACTGAAAAAGAAAAACAAACAAAACCCAGAGTTAGTAGAAGGAGAGAAATCATAAAGATCAGAACTGAAATAAATGAAACACAGATGAAGAATACAATAGGAAAGATCAATGAAACTAAAAGCTGGTTCCTTGAAACAATAAACAAAATTGATAAACCTTTAGCCAAACTCATCAAGAAAAAAACGGAGAGGGCTCAAATCAATACAATTAGAAAGGAGAAAGGAGAAGTTACAATGGACACCACAGAAATACAAAGGATCATAAGAGACAACTGCAATCAACTATATGCCAATAAAATGGATAATCTAGAAGAAACGGACAAATTCTTAGAAAGGTACAACCTCCCAGGACTGAACCAGGAAGCAATAGAAAATATGAACAGATCAATCACAAGTACTGAAATTGAAACTGTGATTTAGAAACTCCCAAAAAACAAAAGTCTAGGACCAGATGGCTTCACAGGCAAATTCTATCAAACATTTAGAGACAAGTTAACACCTAAGCTTCTGAAACTCTTCCAAAAAAAATTCCAGAGAAAGGAACACTCCCAAACTCATTGTATGAGGCCACCATCCCACTGATACCAAAGTAGACAGAGATACCACAAAAAAAAGAAAATTACAGGCCATTATCATTGATGAAGATAGATGCAAAAATCCTCAACAAAATACCAGCAAACCAAATCCAACAATACATTAAAAGGATCATACACTATGATCAAGTGGGATTTATCCTAGGGATGCAAAGATTTTTCAGTATCTACAAATCAACTAGTGTGATACATCACATTAACAAACTGAAGAATAAAAAACATATGATCATCTCAATAGTTGCAGAAAAAGCTTTTGACAAAATTCAACACCTATTTCTGATAAAAAAAACTCTCCAGAAAGTGGGCATAGAGGGAACATACCTAACATAATAAAGGCCATACATGACAAGCCCACAGTTAACATCATACTCAAGGGTGAAAAGTTGAAAGCATTTCCTCTAAGATCAGGAACAAGACAAGGATGTCCATTCTCACTGCTTTTATTCAACATAGTTTTGGAAGTCCTAGCCATGGCAATCAATGTAGAAAAAGAAGTAAAAGGAATCCAAATTGGAAAAGGCAAAGTAAAACTGTCACTGTTTGCAGATGATATGATACTATACATAAAATATCCTAAAGATGCTACCAGAAAACTACTAAGAGCTCAGCAATAAATTTAGCAAAGTTGCAGGATACAAAATTAATACCTAGTGATCTGTTGCATTTCTATACACTAACAATGAAAGATCAGAAAGAGAAATTAAGGAAACAATCTCATTTACCATTTCATCAAAAAGAATAAAATACCTAGAAATAAAAGTACCTATAGAGGCAAAAGGCCTGTACTCTGAAACCTGTAAGATGCTGATGAAAGAAACTGAGAATGACACAAACAGGTGGAAAGATATACCATGTTCTTGGATAGGAAGAATCAATATTGTCAAGATGACTATACTACCCAAAGCAATATACAGATTCAATGCAATCCCTAACAAATTACCAATGGCCTTTTTCACAGAACTAGAATAAAAAAATTTTTTAAGTTGTATGGAACCACAAAAGACCCTGAATAGCCAAAGCAATCTGGAGAAAGAAAAACAGAACTGGAGGAATCAGGCTCCCTGACTTCACACTATACTACAAAGATACAGTCATCAAAAGAGTATGGTACTGGCAGAAAAACAGAAATACAGCTCAATGGAACAGAATAGAAAGCCCAGAAATAAACCCATGCACCTATGGTCAATTAATCTTTGACAAAGGAGGCAAGAATATACAATGGAGAAAAGACAGTCTCTTCAATAAGTCGTACTGGGGAACACTGGACAGCTACATGTAAAAGAATGAAATTAAAACATTCTCAAAAAAAATTCTCTAACACCATGTACAACAATAAACTCAAAATGGATTAAAGACCTAAATTTAAGACTGGATACTATAAAACTCTTAGAGGAAAACATAGGCAGAACACACTTTGACATAAATAACAGCAATATCGTTTTAGATCCACCTTCTAGAGTTAATGACAATAAAAACAAAAATAAATAAATGGGACCTAATTAAACTTAAAAGCCTTGCACAGCAAAGCAAACCAAAAACAAAACAAAAAGACAACCCACAAAATAGGAGAAAATATTTGCAAACAATGCGGCTGACAAGGGATTAATCTCCAAAATATACAAACAGCTCATGCAGTTCAGTATCAAAAAAAACCAATCAACCCAATAAAAAAAAATGGGCAGAAGATCTAAACAGACATTTCTCCAAAGAAGACCTACAGATGTCAAAAAGCACATGAAAAGATGCTTAACATCACTAATTTTAGAGAAATGCAAATCAAAACTACAATGAGGTATCACCTCACACTGGTCAGAATGGCCATCATCAAAATGTCTACAAACAATAAATGCTGGAGAGGGTGTGGAGAAAAGGAAACCCTCCTGCACTGTTGGTGGGAATGTAAATTGGTACAGCCACTATGGGGAACTGTATGGAGGTTCCTTAAGAAACTGAAAATAGAGCTACCATATGATCCAGCAATCCCATTCGTGGGCATATATCCAGAAAAAAACATACCTCGAAAAGATACATGCACCCCAATCTTCACTGCAGCACTATTTACAATGCCAAGACCTGAAAGCAACCTAAATGTCCATCGACAGAGGAATGGATAAAGAAGATGTGCTACATATATACAATGAAATATTACTCAGCCATAAAAAAAATGAAATAATGCCCCTTGCAACAACATGGATGGACCTAGAGATTATCATACTAAGTGAAATAGGTCAGACGGACAAAGACATATATCATATGATATCACTTATATGTGGAATCTTAGAAAATGATACAAATGAACTTATTTCAAAACAGGAACAGAGTCACACACTTAGAAAACAAACATATGGTTACCAAAGGGGAAAGGTGGGGGGCGGGTGATAAATTAGGAGTTAGGGATTAACATTTACACAGTACTATATATAAAATAGATAATCAACATGGGTGTGCTGTATAACACAGGGACCTCTCTACTCAATATTCTATAATAACCTAAATGGGAAAGAATCTGAAAATGAATAGATATATGTATAACTGAATCACTTTGCTGTACACCTGAAACTAATACAACATTGTAAATCAACCATACTCCAATATAAAATTAAAAAAAAAATTTAAAGGTTACACTCCAGTTATAGTTATTATTGTACAACATGAGGAATATAGGAACTATTTTATAATAATTATAAACGAAGTATTAGATTTTAAAGACTACTTTTGTATATTCAGATATTATCATTTTAAGAAATGGGATAGGATGAAAAGGCATATTCTATTACTCTGAGTAAAAGTTCTCAAAGTGTTTCCTTTGATTGTTCGTTGGCTTGAATGTTAGATCAATTTAGGTTTTAATCCATCACCTTGTACAAATTATTTAATCTCTGATACTTATTCTTCTCATCTGTAAAGTGGGCATAGTGAACTATATACATAGATACAACCAAAACATATAAGGTAAAACTATATTTGCTTTGACTAAATAAAATGCATGCCAATCTAATCTAGTAGAAAATATTTAAAAGACCTAATATTTTCACAAAAGCCCAACTCCACATAAATTTATAGAACATCTATTAAGTATAATGCCTTAACAAGGAGTTAAAGGTCTACAAGGGGACAGAAGAGATGCATGTCAATGAATCAAACACAAAAGACTACAAAGAGGGATAAAAGGAGAGGGGTAAAAGGAGAGGGATAAAAGGATTCATTAGAAGGGATAGTGAGGTTCATCCATACACAGAACAGAGAGTTGAATGAACATGACTTCTTAACATGTTCCAGGATTACTACTAAATACTGGAATGGCCTGATGAGTGAACTTATCAATATTGAGATTAGGGAAGAGAAAAGGTTTGAGAGGATCAGAAAAGCATAAGAAAAGATTGATATATTTAATGCAGAGCCTGGAGTACTTCCTTAATTCAGCAGGGCATGGGAAGCCAGAATGGTATTTTTAAGGAGGCAAGTGATAGGATGAATCATGAATTTGGAAGATATAATAGTATAACTGTCTAAAAATAGTTTCCAATTTCAATGGGTCTCATTTGCAATTAGTTATATTTATATAAAGACAAAAAATATGGTCAGATCCTTCTCAATCTTCTGCTTTCTAAAGAAGGCAAAGCAGACTTAACAGTTTTGGTTCCTTTGTAAATTAATAGAGATAGCACAAAGGAATGCCTCAGCACTAATTGCTTAAAAAGTCACAAATTTCAAATGATTAAGATACTAAACAATGAGTTTTCCTGTATCACAAAATCTATATCACCTCTGATTCATGCTCTATAGAACATAATCACACAGTATGCTTTTTTTTTTTTCAAGTCAAAGCTAGGACTCATAATTTTAGCTTTAATACTGCATGAATTCCAGGGCTGGATCTCAATTTACCTCATTTTCTTCAAGTCATTAGCCCTCTCTGTTTCTGCTGTGGGAAAAAAAATGATGCTACACACTCACTCTGTTGTTGTGTAAAAGAACTAAATAGCATTGGTAAAGAGGTCTAAGACATGGAAAGAGCTAAATTTAATTATTTATTATTAGCATCTCCTCCCCTTGCAGATGTTTCTGGTTTAAAAGATGGGAACCATGTGGGACAACACAGGATCAGTGAGTCTAGTAAATGGGGAGCAAGAAGGTTAAACAGAGAGGCACTGTGAAGCCATGCAGTCAGGAAAGAAAGGGCATCTGAGGTGTGGTGGGAGTTTAAAAGTAAAATAGGATTAATCCAAGAAATATTCACGGGGATGGGCTTTGAAGAAAAACAATTCAGCAACCAGAAAATAACAGAAAAAGCAAAAAGGGAGGAGGGGCAGAAATGATGCAGTCTTGAAGATGTAAAGGAAGAATCTACAGAGGGTAAAGTAAGAGAAGCAGCATAGGGGAGAGATGAAAAACATGCATTTGCCAAACTTGGCGCAAATGTATCCTTTAGAAAACAGGAAACGTAAGCCTTGGTGAAAACAATCTAACAAAGGGAAATACAAGGAAAGTAATTTTAAAATGAAAGTTCAAACACACAAAAAGACCAGTTGCAGAAATTAATGAATACAGACCGTTAAACGTTCATGTGCGCGTGTGTGCGTGCGCAGGCGCACACACACACACACACACACATATATCAGGGTAAAGAAAGTCCAGCAGTATATGGAAATTAGCCCTGAAGGAAATTTAGCAAATAGATTTTTCTTTCCATTATCTCTACATTTATTTTCCATTGAAATCTGTTGATGGATTCTCATCACTTACATTTGCATATTTAAGGAAGTTGCTTCAGCATAACTCTTAGAAGCACTGTCCAGAAATCACCTTTCTGAAGTCAGAAAAGGATAAATATTTTTGTCTACTTATTGTAAATGATAATTATAATTGACTATCCCAATTTTTGTACTAGGAAATTAAGGCAAAAATGTCAGTGTCAATGAGAAGAAACCATAGGGAAATCAGATAGATATCATCTCACCTCTTAATTATCTGTTGTGACCCTAAGTCAGTTAACTTTTCTGAGTTTCAGTTTTCCCATCTGTAAAATGGGAATGATAATATCCTCTGTTTGAGGATTATGTAAGTAAAGGTATGTTAAACACAAATCTGTCACATATTAAGTTCTCAATTACCCTCTCCTTTTCTCCTCCTCACACCGAGTGGCATAAACACTCTGAAACACATATAATTCATCTGTATAGCAAAAGGTGTTTCTCTATAATCCATAAGGCCTTAGTAAATCTCTTGTTAACTAAAAACAAGGAACTGTGGGAAGCCAATTAAATTTGTTATGCCTTTCAATCTGGAATTGCTTAAAAGATATATGAAAATTAGTCATTTGGAGCCACATCCTCAGAATTAGTAACCTCACCAGTGATACCAGTGTCATATCTACTTATATCTATCACTATCTTTTCTAAAACAACATGGATTTTTGTTTCAGATTTTTTCTCATGGCCCTTCTCCAATAAAAATGAACTGGAAATGAGATTCAGTCATACAGACTGGATTTGTTTTGGTTTTTACACTTTTATTCTTGGGCTTACTCTGCAACATTTATAGCTGGTATCTGTGGGCGTGGACCAAGTGAGAACAAGAAAAAGAACACAGAAGGAAGACATGAACAGCTGGATGGCAGCAAAGTACACTGCACAGGGCACTAGCCCAGGGAATCAAGGATCCCAGGTTGGTCTTGGACAAGTTACTTCACTCTGAACTTCAATTTATTTATCAGTAAGATGATATTCCAGGAGTTCTCTTCCAGCTCTAATATTATAGATTAACTATGGGGTATCTTTTGCTTTTAATAAATTAACAAGACTGAGTAGAGAGTGGGACAGAGGTGAGGAGAATGCATAAAGTTTTCTAAGGTTCACAGTTTGGGTGGACAGGACAGGGTGGAGAACTACTACAAATTAATATAACTCTTAAGAAGAGCAATTTGGTAAAATACATCCAGAACATGAGATTCAGTGGTTGCAAATTGCAGTTTTGTTGTTTTCAAAGTGGCAGGATTTCAATGCCTATTAAGTTAACATAGTTATCATATCTGTAAATTAAAGATAATAATATAGCTATCTGAAGGGGGCTATTGTGAAGATTAAATTCAGGTAGAGGCCTGCTCCACTCACAAACCAGCACATGGAAAGTACTGAAGACATATGTCATTATTTTTTATTATGTTTTGGCCCAATAACCTCACTCCTGGGGATTTATCCTTGAGAAATAATTATAAAGAAGAAACAAGGTATTTGATGAGATAATTTGTGGTAATTCTGACTGTAGTATGGAAAAAAACTGTAAAATATCTAAATGTTCAATAAATGAAAAGTGGTTAAAAACCTAATAGAGGATTAAGCCACTGAAATTATTATCATAAGGGTTAGATGATATCCTGGGAAAATGTGTATGACCTAATGCTAAGTGAAGAAAGCATGATCCAAATGCTTGTACATTACGATTTCAACTATATAATAATGTGCATACATGTATATAAGGACTAGAAAAGAACACAGAAAAATAAAATGAGTTGATAAATATATTTGCATAAATCGAGTTATCCTGTTTTTTTCTTTTTAAAACCTTTTTTCAATATTAGTGTGGTATTGTTATATAATGTACTTTAAAAATTAATTCAGTAGATAAAAACAAATGAATAAAACAAAAAAAAAGGAAAGAACCTTCCAGGTAAAGGATAACATTAATAAATGACAGTTTGGGCTCATCTGGGGTTGTAAAAGGGGCATCAAGCCCAGGACATCCTAAAAGCCTACACATTTCTACACTGTGTGCACAGGGTAATTAGAAGGTATGCTTTTGTCATGGCTATTTTACTGACAGAGCTAGATTTTAAACTCTTCTGGTCACTCCATTTGCTCCAATAGCAAATGAATATCCATTGAACTTAGAAATGACAAAAAAAGAGAATCATATCCAAATTAGCAACAATAGCCCACAAAAAACATTTGACAAGCAGGTCATCAAAATTTCAAAGTAATCCCATAAGCAAAGAAGGGTTAAAAATAAACTGAATAAATAATTCAAACCATACAGAATCAGTACAGCTGAAAGCCCATAGATTTAGAACATTCATTTCTAACTGATTCATGGAATGTAAGTAATGGAATTAACAGTTGTTACATTCTTAAATGGGGAGTGTGAGAGAATTATTTATACTTCTAGCATTTCGCCACAAATCTTTCAGACACAAGACTAGGGATGGGGAACGTAAAAAAAGATAAGCAAAAAGTTGAAAAATATTCTTTTCAAAATTAAGTGAAAAGAAAAAAGAAAAACTTAAGTAAAATAAATGCTAGAGAAAATAACAGGGCCCTCGGGATTAGGCGTACTATATCCCTGTTGCATTATCCAAATCCTCAATTGTCCAAGGTCACAACCTAATATGACAAACAACCTAATATGGTCCCATCACAATCCCAAGGATCCTAAATGAGCTTTGGAATAAATTTGGAATAAAAATTCTTCAATATATCCTTACACCACCTAGTCAGTCTTCTACTTAATTCAACAAATATTTATCGAGGGCTTATCATGTGCAAGGCATGGGAGTAAGTACAGGAGACCTATCAGAAATGAACAAATATGAACGTTTATCTCCTGATTTCCCAATTTATGAACTCTCAGGCCTTTCTTGAGTAGAAGAACCCTCCACTCTCCTTTAGAGATCAATTTAGGAAAAAGCAAGATATTCACAACTGGGCCAGTGCCTTCTCTGCTGAGTTCAGTTTCAGTCCCAACTTCTAAAAACCACAAACTAATTCATCAATGAGTTAATTGTCTGACATTGAAAGTAAATTGCCTTATGATAAGTCTCTTGTTTCCCCTGAATGATTTTAATTATCTCTGTAGCCAAGAATTGTGACTAACTTCTGTGACAGAAGTGAGAAGTACAGCGTTGAAAAAGCCGCTAACACTTTTATTTTTTGGTGTTAAACCTTTGTAGAGCCACCGCCTCTCCTGGAGCAGGGAGGAGGTGGGTAGCTGACTTGAGTACTTATCAAATGCCATAACTGGTCCAAGTGTTTTATGTACATTATCTCATATAATTCCTGCAAACAATACTATGAAGTAGGTATCATTATCACCCTCAGTTTTAGGATGAGGCTGGTGGGACTGTAAGATGGTACAACCACCTTCAAAAACAGTTTGGCAGTTTCTTACATTTACCATACAACCCATGAATTCCATTCCTAGCTATTTACTGAAGAGAAATGAAAACAAATTCCCATACAAAAATGGGTACATAAATCTTCACAGTAGTTTTTTTCATATTAGCCAAAAACTGGAAATAAATCAACAGGGGAATGAATTAAGAAACTGTGGTATACCCATGCAAAAGAATACTACTTAGCAATAAAAAGGAATGAGCTACTGATACATGCAACATGAATGAATCTCAGAAATATTATGCTGAGTGAGAAAAGCCAAACCCAACATACACTATGATTCTATTCATAATGAAACTCTAGAAAAGACCAATCTAACCTATCGTAAGAGAAGCATATTAGTGTTTGCTTGAGGCTGGGAATGGAGAGGGCATTCACTGGGGAGGAGCACCAGGGCCTTTTGAAGACTTGTTGAAATGTTTTATGTCTTGATTATGGTGGTGGTTACATGATTGTATAAATTTGTCCAAAATGTACATTTAAAACAGGTACATTTATTGTATGTTAATTTTACCTCAACAAAGTTGGTTTGAAAAACAATTTCCTCCAAGTGCTTCCAGTACTGGGGAAGAAATCTCTGAACAAATCCAATCTCCAACTGTATGCAAATATCCTCTCTACAACAGTCACCTACCTCTGCCTGAATATTTTTCATGTCTGAAGCTTGCAGCTACACAGGCTACTTCGTCCACTTCTTGACAGCTCTGTCAGAAAAATTTCCCAAGCTGAGTCTAAATACACTTCCCTCTAATGGCCATATTTGGTCCAAGTTCTACCCTCAGCAGTTGCCCTAATATAATATTATTGACAGCCCTAGAATATTCAAAGATACCTGTCTTGGAGTATAGCAGAGCTGTTTTAACATTGGCTCTGGAATCTGACAGGTCTGGAATTTAATTCTGGCCATATCATTTAATAGTGAACTTGAGCAAGTTACTTAACCTTGCCAGGCCTCAGTTTCTTCAGCTGTAAAATATTCATAATAATAGCTCTAAGACAGTTATGGGAATTCAGGAGATAATGCACATAAAGCTCTTCACATAATGCCTGGCATATGGCACATCCTCAGTTATTATTACCAGCTCTCCTTATCTTTCTTAACCAGGCTAATCAACACAGGTACCTCAATTGTTAAGACTTAATTCCAGAGCACATGACATCTAGGTTGCTTGAAAATGCTATAATCTGTTAATGTAATTACAATCCACACAGTCATCCATTTTTTTCTTTCAGCATTAAATATGCCTTAGGACCTCAATTCACAATCACTAAATGCTGACTTAAGAGGTATTCATTATCTGATACAAACAATAAGTGTAAAAGGATTAGAAAAGAGATTTGGAATAAAGTTTTAGCAGAAGTAGTACTTGAATATTTTTTTTTTTTTTGCAGACTAGGAAGTACATAAATAAAGGTGTATTTGATTAGAGAAAGAAGTGAGAATTTAATTTGTGATCTTGGTTAGACTTTCCAGAGTCTTACCTTATTTTCTTTTCATGAAGTGCTCTGAAAAGAAACTTTACTACTTGATATATAAAGCACTGCTTCATTTAAACCTATGTATGATAAGCATGAGATTAAAGTCTAAGATTATTGTCATGTTAGGGGGCTACATACGGATCATAGTAACCTCAATACCTAAGGTCTGGATGACAACGTGAATCAAAGCATGCTAAGCTGGGATGCTCTATTCCTCCCTTAATTTTGACCAAGTTATTTCCCTTCTCTGGACATCAGTTTTCCTATATTTAAAATGGGAGGGGGGAGTCTAATGATCTCCAAGGTCTTTTCTAACTTAAAACCCTATAACCTGGGTTACACATGTGTATGCATTTGTTAAAACTCAGTCAATATATCCTTATTATTTGTGCATTTATCGATGCAAATTTTGTGTGACATTAAAGAAAACTCTATATACAAATAATAAACTTTAGTTAATGATATGCATGCTAAAACATTTAGGAATGAAATATACTGACTTCTGCAATTTATGTTAAAATGCACCCAAAATAAGATGGATAAATGGATGGACACATGGACAGAAAGGTGATGAAGCAAGTATATAAAAATGTTAATGGTACAATCTAGGTGGTAAGTATATGAGAGTTCACCGTAAAATTCTGTCAACCTGGCTCTAGGTTTGAAATTTTCATAATACAATGTTGAAAAAAACAGCAGTTGAGTAATCTTTTAAATATCAGAAAAAAACCTCTATGGCCTTGATTTCTTCTTACATATTCAAATAACATTGGTAATTCTATATATCCCTGTCTCATGGCAATGTTCTCTTCCCTAATCTTTTCAGAACAGTTCCTTAGTCCTTTGTATTAAAACAATCAAGGCTAATAAAAAGATGACAATAACAAATATTGGCAAGGATATGAAAAAATTGGGACTCTCATTCACTGCTGGTGGAAATGTAAAATAGTGCAGACACTTTGGAAAACAGTCTCACAATTCCTTAAATGGTTAAACACAGAGTACCTATGTGATCTGACAATTCCACTCTTAGATATATACCCAAGAGAAATAAAATCATATGCTCATATAAAAACTTGAACACAATGTTCATAATAGCATTATTTATAATAGCCAAAAGGTAGAAACAACCTAAATGTTCAGCAACTGATGAATGGATAGACAAGTATGGTATATCCATATAACAGAATATTATTCAGCCATAAAAAGGAATGAAGTATGGACACATACTACAAAATGGATGAAATTTGAATGCATTATGCTAAGTGAACAAAGACAATCATAAAAGACCATTTATTGTATAATTCCATTTATATGAAATGTCCAGAATAAGTAAATCTATAGAGACAGAAAGTTAGTTATTCCCTAAGGCTAGATGAGATGAGTGTTTGAGGGGTGATGGCTAATGAGTGCAGGTTTTGTGGGGGGAATAGTAAAAATGTTCTAAAATTGATGGTGGTGATAGATGAATATCTTTGCAATTTTTCTAAAAGTCACTGAATTGTACAGTTTCAATAAGTGAATTATATGGTATATAAAGTATACCTCAAAAAAGCTGTTAAAAAAATTAGAAACCATGTCAAAAATTATCCAGTCTCTCTTGTCTCTTCTCCCCCTATGCTTCATTAGCTCTGTGGTCAAGAAGTGTCTCACCAACTCTTTCTCTTGTCTTTTTGTTTTAGAGGCACTTAAGTTTTCTTATATATTCCTAGAAAACTACTCCTCAGATTTCTTTTGGGGTTTTATTTCACCTTTTTTCTTGAACTACATTAATTTGTGAGGCTTTCCTGATTCCGTTCCTTCATTTGACAAATTTATGGAGCAGTTATGTCATGTCAGACACTCTATTAAGCACCTAAGGTATAAAGTCAAATAAGACGTCCCAGTGCCTGCCCTCAAAATGTTTGCAGTCTATTAAGGGAGGCAGATATGTAAACACATAATTAAGATATAAATCAACATGTACCATAATTGAAGCATGTAAAAGTGCTAAGGGAGAACAGACCGCTGTTAGACTTAAAGCCAGAAAACTTGGGTTAAAGGAAGTAGGCTTAATAGATTTGTGATCTTAAACAAGTCACTTAATTACCCTGAGGCCCAGTAAAATGGAGAAAATGCCACCCACCTCACCAGATTATTGTGATAATTAAATGAAAACATAATATGAAAATATTTTGTAAACTATATATTCTAGTACACCATGAATAACAATATTTTAGAAATAATTGTTGCTTCATCTACTTTCTTTGTAAATTAGTAAGGATAAAGTTAGTAATGTGCTCTAAGATCTGAGAAAAAATAAATACAATATTTTTCTTGTAACTGAACATAACAGATGGAATTTTAATAATTTCTGGAAGAAAAGGAAACATCTTGAAATGTAATGATTTCAAGACTGACTGAGAAGATGGAGAATAACATGGACAAAGGGTTAGATCGTGGCTGGAAGAGACAAAGGCCAACTGGACAGCAAGCTTGAACTGAACACAGGTATGGTAGAAAACATGGTATTGAAGGCAGGACTTTGAAAGTGAGGAGGAATTTTAGTGAGAGTTATAAGCTTGCCATACTCTTATCAGTCACATGCATTTTCTTTTAACAGGTAAAAGTGAATTTATCTCAGTGAGGACAATGTCCTCTCCCAGAATAATTTAAGCACAAAGTTCTACTGTACTTCAAATCTCCCACAAACGAAGAACTAAGCAGCTACATGCACAGGCATAAGAACAGCATGTTCTCTGGTTGATTTAATCTTTGCTTATCTATACAATGGTGGCTTCTGGTAAAAACTGTGGATTCTCTGAATATTTTTTACCCCTCCCTTATCTTTAAAAATATACAGAATAAATTATAAGCTAAAGAACAAGTTAACCAATAAATCCATATAAAGTCAAAAATAAAAAATAATAATAATGGTAAAAGTAAGTTGGCTCTACAGATTGTCTGTATTAAAGACAGGCAAATAATCATCAAAAAATCTACAAACAATAAATGCTGGAGAGGGTGTGGAGAAAAGGGAACACTCTTGCACTGTTGGTGGGAATGTAAATTGATACAGCCACTATGGAGAACAGTATGGAGGTTCCTTAAAAAACTACAAATAGAACTACCATACGACCCAGCAATCCCACTACTGGGCATATATACCCTGAGAAAACCATAATTCAAAAAGAGTCATGTACTACAATGTTCATTGCAGCTCTATTTACAATAGCCAGGACATGGAAGCAACCTAAGTGTCCATCAACAGAGGAATGGATAAAGAAGACATGGCACATATATACAATGGAATATTACTCATCCATAAAGAGGAATGAAACTGAGTTATTTGTAGTGAGGTGGATGGACCTAGAGACTGTCATACAGAGTGAAGTAAGTCAGAAAGAGAAAAACAAATACCGTATGCTAACATATATATATGGAATCTAATAAAAAAAAAGAAAATGGATAGAAGAACCTAGGGGCAAGACAGGAATAAATATGCAGACCTAGTAGAGAATGGATTTGAGGATATGGGGAGGGGGAAGGGTAAGCTGTGACAAAGTGAGAGAGTGGCATGGACAAATATACACTACGAAATGTAAAATAGATAGCTAGTGGGAAGCAGCTGCATAGCACAGGGAGATCAGCTCGGTGCTTTGTGACCACCTAGAGGGGTGGGATAGGGAGGGTGGGAGGGAGGGAGATGCAAGAGGGAAGAGATATAGGGACATATGTATATGTATAACTGATTCACTGTGTTATAAGGCAGAAACTAACACACCATTGTAAAGCAATTATACTCTAATAATGATGTTAAAAAAATTAGCAATTCCACTTCAACTAATTTACCTTAAGAAAATAAAGATGTGAGCAAAGATTAATGTACAAGGATATTCATAACAGTATTTGTTTTATAGGCCCTCCTTCTTAGATTAGAATTAGAAAGATTTTTTCAATTAGTTGCTATAAATAGTGCCAACATGGTACTATTCAATAAAGGCTGGAAAGGAGTAGGTTGAGAGTCACTGCCCTAGATTTTTAGCCCTTTGTTGTGTTCAGATGCACTGTAGAGTTTCTGAGCCAAGACCAGAAGGACACAGCTGAAGACAGAATTGGAAACTAAAAAAAAAATGTCATTCCATGGAGACAATGGAAGACAATGCCCTTCAGGGTTATGAGAAACAACTGAACAAAACAGGATGTAATGGATGCTGTGTTGCACCTACTAGATCCCCCTTCAGGACTGAAGGACTTATTTCCCTGACTGCTGGGAGTGCTGCCAGCTAACAACCCTTTGCTGACTGCCCTCTCCAGGAATTGTCCTTGGTTGAAAAGAGCTGCTTCTTCCAAGGTCAGACAGCCTGCATCCAATGATTGGTTGATGTTAGGGTCTGAAGGTCTGACTCCCTCACCTCAATTCTGAAAGACCATCACAGCTTCAGAGCTTTGGTCTAGTTTGCTGAGCCTTTGTTTGGAATGTTATCACAGACCAACCTCTCCCTCTGCCCAATTCTGACTCCATTCCTTCCCCACAAAGTGTTGATACTGAGAGCACTTCTCAGAGAACTCTGTCCATCTTAATCTCCATCTCAGAATCTGCTTTCTGGGAAACCCAACCAGCAAGCCAAGGAGATACTGAACCACTGCCATGCAGTTTCATTGTGAATAAATTATGATATTAGGAATATCATAGATCTCTAGGTAGTCCAGTACACTAAGCAGTTTATCAAGTTCTTGCTCATTTATGGTCTTCAACTCAGTACTTGACAACTGAATATCAAGCTACGGAAAACCTGGAGAGTCAGAGGTGCCAAAGGAACATTAGAGTAAAAGTGATAGGAATTGGAATTATTTATTTCGAGACAACTGAAAGGGAGAAAACCAACAGTATAAGCATAGAAAGTAAAATTTTAGTATAGAGGATATAGATTAGACATAAAAAGATTTTGCCAATGATTAAAAGAACAACTTGGTAATGAAGTTAGATTACTCATATAATACCATTCATAATAACAATAATTTGAATTCACTCTATGTTAAGAAATATGCTGATCATGTCATATAGTGTATTTAAGTATTTAATCTTCACAACAGTGCTATGAGGAAGTACTATTATTATGCCCATTTTATAGATAAAGAAATTCTCAAGGCTTACAAAGATAAAGTAACTTGTCTAAAGTTACACAGCTAGAAAATGATGAAGTAAGGATCCAAACCCAGGTCTTTCTGACTCTAAAACTCATGCTTGGGACTTCCCTGGCAGTCCAGTGGTTAAGACTTTGCCTTTCAATGCAGCGGGTGCGGGTTCAATCCCTGGTTGGGGAGCTAAGATCCCACATACCTCGCGGCCAAGAAACCAAAACGTAAAACAGAAGCAGTATGGTAACAAATTCAGTAAAGACTTTAAAAATGTTCCACATCAAAAAAAAAAAAAATCTAAATAAAACACTCATCTTAAAAAAAAAAAAAACTCATGCTCTAAATTACTGCCTCTGTGTACCTATATGTATTGTGTGCTGTGTTAGAAACTGAGAAGATGATAGGACCTGCTTGATTTTCTCTAATCCAGAGGGAAGAATGGCTAGTTTACATAGATTTTGACAAATCATAGAATCTTTTGGAGACTCTGTTGCTATTTGTGTCAAATAGAGATAATGATGCCATTTTTTGCCTAAAAGCATTCAGAAAAACAAATCATTGTTTGATGCCCCTAGTCAATAAAATCTAGGATTTTATAATTTTTTGTTGAATAGAATAAAAATTTTTAGAATGTTATATGCCTTTAATAAGCTAAACAGTATTATTCACTTAGAGGAACCCATTCTGAGTAAGTAATTTGGGAAAAACTGGGGGCAGAAATAACATCCTTATATGCAATCCCTTTAAAAGGCAAGTCTTATACTTCTGGACGACAGAGGAGATAAAAAGAGTAGAAATTCTGTAAACAGAGTAAATTAGGATTAAGCAATGGGATGTGAAATTTCCCAGAGAGAAAGAGATAAAGATGAAGAACTGGTAGGATCAGGATAGATGTGAGGTAATACGGCAGGTCATTTAAGCAAGACAGAATAACATGAACAAGGATCAAGAATAAGCATGGCATGTTTGAGGAAGATAAGACTTTGAAAAGAAAGAATAAGTCTCATACATATGGATTAACTTAACACTATCTTTTTATTAAGGCTGGGGAATAACCCAAATCAGTGCTTTGCAAAGTTTTTTGTTTCAAGGCACAAGTGCAAAATTTCCATTTGCCATGGCACACACCTGGAAGGTTAATAGACCACCGTACTGCCATTTTTAGAAATGAAATATTTTATGCACTGACAAGTTAGGATATCCACAATGTATTTCTCAGTTGGAAAGAAATTTTAGATATATATTTATATGTGTATGTACATATATGTGTGCAAAAGGCTTGAAAAGTTTCATCTAGATTTTTAAAAATACACACAAACATATATACATATATATTCTATATTACATTAAACATTTCTCACACAAATTACTAATATAATTTTAAAAATTAAAAAACACCAATGTTAGAATGTTAAAACAAAAAGAACTTAAAGATCATATTATTCCACTTCCCGTTCTAAGTGAGGAAACAGAGGAAGGTTAGCCTGGGACTGGAAGCCAAGACTCCATAGTCGAGGGCTATTGTTCATCCCATTATGTCATATACCTAATTGTCTCTGTGAGGGGTTTTTCCATAGACTGATCTGCCAGAAATCATCTAGATCAAGGGTCAGCAAACTTTTTTCTGTTAAAGGCCAGATAGTAGATATCTTTGGCTGTCAGGATCTGTCACATCTTTTTTTTTCCCAACACTTTAAAAACATAAAAACTATTTGTAGCTCTCAGAACAGTGCAAAAACAGGCCACAGACCAGATTTGGTCCACAGACTGATCTAGATTAAGCAGAAGGAAAAAAGACCAGAGGCAAGGAGACCTGTCATAGGGTTACCACAGCAGTCCATCAGTAAGGTTAAGAGACCCACCTAGGGTGGTAGGAGTATAACTGAGAGGAGAAAGAAGCTTAAATGATAATTGTGCTCAAACTTCCCCAAGTTTCTGTATCAATCCAGACTGAGAATGGACAGCAAGGTAAATAATTAACAAAGAAAATTTTGAAGGGTTGTTGAATTTGTGTTTTTGTAAATATTCATAATTGGGGTCTCAGGGCAACGTGGCCAATACACCCAGAGTAAGGAGGTAGAATGTTATACATTATTTTTAACACTAGTACATTTATTGAATGCTTGTAAACTAAAGTTAAGAGCTCTTTCTGGTTCTCAATTGAAAATTTTTGAAGAAAAAAAAAAGATAATGGAGAAGTAAAGAAGCAGCTCTCAGCCTTAAAGAACTCTCACTTCAGTCTTCTTTTCTGGGTGATTAACAATAGTCATTGGACTTGCTCTGACACTGCCTTACCTAAACACTGTACATTATTCCACAGTAACATATCACAAGTGCAACAGGCATCCTAGTAGAAATAGGAGGCATCCTGGAATAGTAGAGAGACTTTGACGGGAGACAGATCCAGTTTAAATTTTGATCCTACTACTTACTAGCATTTGTCATCTTGAATTAATTAGCTGAACCTCAGTTTCCTTATCTAATCAGTCTGGATAATAATACCTGCTTTACAGAGTTGTTAGGAGAATTACATGAGATATGGTATAAAAGTACAAAACAGTGCCTGACATATAGTAGGTGTTCAACAAACTATAATTCCCTTTCCCTTCCTGTATCCCCAGCAACCGCCGAGTATTTATTGAAGATGTCTTTCACCACTGTAGCTAAGCTTATATGATAAAGATCACCCTATTTTGTGAATAAAAATTACTTTAAAAAGTGCTTAGAAAACTCAATATTAAACACATAGGGATGCAAAACATACCTAAGATACTAAAGTAAAAGCCTAAGACTGATAGTTGACTTGGGGAGTTCAAGCCTCTTCATGTATAATAGTAGATAATATTTACTGATGACAGGCCCAGAAGAAGAGTAATCACTCAATGTCAGTGTATTGCTTTGTAGCTTGCAAAGTGCTTCTACATTACATACCACATTTAAGACTCAGAATGACCCAGAACAGAGACCTTAAACCCAGGTCAGCTGATCATCCAGTGATGTTTCCAATAGACCAAATTCAATGCAAAATACATTGGTTACTTTGTTAAAAGTCTTAAGGCACGGGACTTCCCTGGGGGTCCAGTGGTTAAGACTTCACCTTCCAACGTAGGGGGTGCGGGTTTGATCCCTGGTCAGGGAGCCAAGATTCCACATGCCCCCCAGACAAAAAACATAAAACAGAAGCAATATTGTAACAAGTTCAATAAAGACTTTAAAAAATGGTCCACATCAAAAATCTTTAAAAATAAAAATGTTTTAAGGCATGAGCATTGAGTCTTCCTTTATGACCTTGCTTAACTGAAAGGTATTAAGTTTTTGCCCACTCAGCTTCATGTGACCACCCTCTAGGAAGATAAATGTCCCAACTGACAGTAAACTGTGTGGGATTAAGAAATTTATGGTGTTTTTTGTATTGTTTTGTCTCTTACTTTTGTTGAAGAAATAGAACCAGATCTCTGATTTTCACCTACTAAAATTTCATTTCCCTCAATGATTATATGAGAAAGAGAAAAATATTTATTAGCTGTTTATTCATCTCAATTTTTTGTGGATTTAAATTTCCATCAGACATTTCTTCATTCTGAAGAAATTTCTATCTCCACAAGAAAATATTTTTCTAGTCTTTGTGATACAGAAGATGTAGAATCAGAAATGGAAGATAGAATTAAACCAGAAGAAAAGCAAGAAAAGCTTAGCCAAGAAAGAAGAGAGGGACAGAGGGGAAAGTATCAGACAACAATGAGAAACAAGTCTATTGGGTATAGAAGAAGTGGCTTGGAGAGGAAAAAGGACCTGACCAAATGTTGCTCTAGTCGTGGATTGTATTTCTTTGACCAAGACATAATATAGTTTCCAGCTTTCTAGGGGCAGCACATTAATTGGTGCCCATTGCCAAACTGTTTGCTAGGAGCTACAGGAGATAGTACAAATATTAAGATTTGGCCCCTCCTCTTAAGGGGTAAGAGATACATAAACAAGTAAGGTTCTTTAGTTAGTGCACAGGAGAGGCAAAGCAGGACCCAACAATACTTGGACAAAGAATTGCCCTCAGAGAAGACTGAACTATTTCTGGCTTTTGGTTTCCTTCTGAAATATCATAAAATGTCACCTTAAAGACACTTGATTTGTGAGAAAAACTAGTCTGAAACTTTCCCAAATGAATAACCCAAATGCCACTGACAAAGCCCAGGGATGTGGACAACTGACTGCCCACCATGGCTTGGAAATGCCTGAATCAGAGCAAATAAAATGAAATTAAAGCTCTCACTGGTGGAATCTGAGATGGATCTTCAAAATTTTTAAAGATTTCTTGAAAGAGAAGTATTTAAGAACTTTAAAAGAAGGGGATGATTTCTTAATAAAAGCCAGCAAAGTACCATACTGAATGACTGATGGAGCCTCAAATCCACAAATAATTGAGGAGAATAAAGTAAACATCTAACATTTTTTTCCTCTTTCTCAAAAGATCAGTGAAGGAAATGAAATTTTAGTAGGTGAAAATGGAGGACTTCAGTATTGTGAGGCCTAGTGCTATTTCTTCAAGAAAAATAAGAGGCAAAACAAACAAAACAAAAAACACTATGATTTCCTCAAACCCACACAATTTAGTATCAGTTGGGGCATTTATCTTCCTGAAAGGAACCATAAAATAAAAATTAAGATTGCTCCAATATGTTGCCTAAAGGCCAAATAGCAAGCATTTCTTAATCCAGGGCAGCCACATTTAGTAACTTCCTGTAACATCAGATGTTATATCTGAGCTAGTACCTTTTTACATACAGAATGAATGCTTCATAAGAAAAGTTGCCCAGGTCCTATGGAAAAGCACCCTAGTGGAAGCTGAGAAATGTGAACTGTGGCAGCACTAAGGTAACTGCCCTCTACACTCAAGGGCGAAGGAAGAAGAGCTTAGAAAATGGACATCCATCTGCTGCCAAACTGAAGTCAATTTTATCACATTCCAGATGTCCTGCTAGATAAGCATTCAGAAAATAATAGAAGGGAGGTTGTGGCAGACTTCACCCCAAGGCCAGGGCCCCTTCATCAAAGATCAATTAAAACTATTATAAAACTTTCCAAAGTTAAAGCAATATCAAAAAGTATATACACAGTATAATCTCAACAGCATAGAAAGTATTATACACTAAAAAACAAACAAAAAACCAAAAACATTGCAAGGAAATATGACAAAACATTGTTTTCATCTTTAATGGTAAGATTATTATTTTTCTTCTATATACTTCAATAAAATTTGATACAATTTTATACTTTTCTGAATTTTCCATTTTTTCTACAATGAGCAAGCATTAGTTTCACAGTAAAAACAAAAAATGTTAAAGGGAAAAAAGAAAAATGAGAGGGACGGGAAAAACTTAGTTCTAAGGGGATAATTCTAGAATCTTTAGAATGTCGTCATCAACTCTGGAAGTTAGCATCACCAAAAGTCTGTGATTATGCTTTAAAAACATAACCAACAGCCTAAAATTTCGCATGCTCCAGTCACTGGTCTTTCTGTGTTTGCTTTTTCTCTGTGCAAACTTGATGAAATGCTAACAAAAATCTCATTCCATGAAAAGTGTGTGAGTGAGAAGAGAAAGAAAGGGAGAAATTTGCCCTTCAGGAGAGGAAGAGCGTTTGGAAAGGGTGTGAAGAAGGAGTGACAAACTTTTGGAGATATATGAATGGGTAAAAGTGCAAATAAAACTCCAAATGAGATAAAATTGAGGCGGATCTTACCAAAAGGGAGGAGAGTATAGAAAGATTATAATGGACAGGAGAGAGCAGAGTATAAAAGAAAGCACAGCAGGAAACATACAAACTTTGTGTGTGTGTGTGTGTGTGTGTGTGTGTGTGTGTGTTTGTTTCACATAGGATTCACAACATTCCTCAGAAAATTCAATTTAGTTTCCCTGTTCTAGCTTGCTAACCAGAACCAATTTAATTTTAAATCTACACGGCAGAGCCAAGGGGGACGAAATATTTTGCAATTACTTTTAGCTCCCTTTTGGAAGGCAGAATAAGATTTAACCAGTTCTGCTCCAGCTACAGTAACCATCCAGGTATGTCAGAAGCCTAGATGTGTCCTTTGGTTGAAGAGTAGAGAATAGAAAACTCTGTACTGCAATTACTTGCTTTGTTTAACAACTTAATGGGAGTGAATTTTTGAGAATGTGACAAATTGCTTTCAATTTATCTGCACAGGGCATGAAACACTGGTGCAAGAGAGCAATCTGTTTCAAAGACAATGTCTACCCCTTGCTATAAAACTGTCCACTGTCACACTCTATTTGACAACCAGTTAGGTGATTTTTGAAAAACTAGTTTATTACTGCATTTAACAAAGAGCAGAAAAATAATATATGACTCGTTACTTCTCAGCTACTAGGAACACATTTCTCAGATATCAGTCTATACAAGCATTTAGGTTTTATACTCTATTGTGACAGATAGGTAAACAAGCTGATAAAATCAAGTGCATTCAAAAAGGAAAGGTTATCATATTCATGTATTCCCCTGGCCTGTCACGAAACTTCAAACAGTTTCTGGTTCTGCTTACCATCTGCACAGATTTATTCCAAATAATATAACAAAGTTTGTTTCTTGATTTCTTTCAACATAAATAGAATCATTAAGTTTTGGGAGTGTTTATATTCTGGGAGATCATCAGATCATCTATTCTGATTAGCCTTAACACATAGGCCTGGCCCCTGCCTCTACAGAGAGCTCCACCCCTGCTCCCCTCCTCAGTCAGCACTTTCCACATTAGTATTGCTATATCTCTGGAGCATCTATCCTCAGAAACATTCCTTGCTATGCCTCCTACTGGGAAGAAATAAGGCTGCCATAGGTCTGACTCAAGTTCCCCTTGGGCTATACTGTGGTCTATCTTTATTAAAAGCAAAATAAGTGCCTCACTTGGGGACTTGGCAACTATTCCTGACTGTGCCAGGTTTTTCAGTTCTTGCTTTTTTGGTGGGGGAAGTAGGGGAGAAGGAAGCCATTTATAAATGTTATACACATACAGATCCACACAAGACTATTCCATTGTCGTTTTAAATGCAGACACCATCCCCATCACCCCAATTTACTGGTTGAAACTGGGAAAAATTGAGGAAGAATCACTAGCATTTTTAAGAGAAAGAATTCTTGTTGGTAAAATAAGAGCTAAATTACAAACGTTCTGACTATATATATATTAGCTATCCAATAAATATGATTATGATTCAGGATTTAATTTTGTATGAAGTTGGTATCATCAGATTCCTGGATTGAGTGGGGGAAAAAACCTCAGCAATATAAATAATATAAACAATCTTCAGATGAGTAGGTGGAAATGATTCTGAAATCAATCATGGAATAGGGCTATTTCAAGGCACTAACCCTTGCCTTCATATCCTAGCTCCACCACTTAACTTCTCTGAGCGTCCAATTCTTCATCTTTAAAATGAAAATAATATTTTCTACCTCATAAAGCTGTTCTGAGGATTAAGTCTCCTAGTTTGTACCTGAATGAGCACTCAATAACTGGCATCTAGTCTTATTATTACTATTATTTTTCTGGTGGATTGTTTTTACTTACCACTGTAGGCAGAAATATGAATGAATAAATGAATGAAGGAAATGAATGAAGGAAGGAGCAAATAAACATATTGTAACAATTGTAAAGGACAGACTCTAGCAGGCACCTAGCATGGAAG
Source organism: Lagenorhynchus albirostris (assembly GCF_949774975.1). Taxonomy (NCBI): domain Eukaryota; kingdom Metazoa; phylum Chordata; class Mammalia; order Artiodactyla; family Delphinidae; genus Lagenorhynchus; species Lagenorhynchus albirostris. The sequence continues at coordinate 55,259,853 of NC_083110.1, forward strand.
TTTCATTTCTCTTTTTCAGTCTTTCTGATGGCAATGCCCACAGGAATTTTAATGAAGAGCAGTCACACATGATTAGTGACATTTTTCTGCAGATACCACCTAATATTAAGGTACAGATTATATGAAAATGAAAATGATATCATGTCAGGGCCATGCTTGCCAGATAACTAAGGCCCTCAATTCTTGCCTATTGCATCACCATATTTATATATACACGTGACACATATATGAATGGTGTAGATCCCTTAGCAAGGCAACTGCTTTCAAATAATGAAAATGATAAGATTTAAACATCATCAACAATAAGTCCAGTTGATGAATATTGAAATTGAGGTTTCTAATGGTTCCTTAAGTACATTTTCATCTTATTCATTTACATCCCATAATACAAATATCTGTTCAAGGAGACTCTGTGGTAGACACTGTGAGTAACACTAAGAATGTAACTCAATTTTGGTTCAGTTCACCAATATTTAATGAGCACCTCTCATGGGCCAAGCACTGTGCTAGGTACAAGAGTTGTAAAGAAAAATAAGACACAACCTGGGCCCTTGAGGAAAGAGTGCAAATAATTATAATACAAAACATGGAGACTGGTAGGAGATTCAGTAGGAATACAAAAGATGCAGTGATCAATTCTGGAAAGAAATCAGGAAAAGCTTCAAAGAAAATGTGATACCTGGCTAGATTTTTAGTAGCAGTATGCCAAATGGACACAAAAGAGTACAGTCTAGACAAAGAAAAGAGAATTACACAGGCATGCAGTGTGCAGAGAACTACAAATGTTTCAGTAGCACTGGAATAGAAAGCACATGGGGGAGAAGAGAAAGTGATAAGGTTAGCAAGGTGAGGAGGGTTGAGTTATAAATTGCCTCTCTCACTTGTCACGCTAGGTGGCTTGGAATTTTTTCCTCTAAATGCTAGAAAGCCATTAAAGTTTTCTACAACGGTCAGATTTGTGTTTTGTACCTGTAGAGAAGGTGAACGAAACAGCAACAAGACAGGGGCAAAGAGAACAGATAAAAAGCTACTAAAATGATCCAAGGAAGTGAGGAGGAGGGATCTCAGCTAATCTAATAGGGAATGGAGAGAAAAAACAATTTTTAAAAATATTCAAGAGACAAAATTATCATTCTAGATTAATCAGTATTTATGGAAAAGTGAAAGTGAAAAGTATATACAAGAGTATCCTTTCTACTCATACCAGAACAGAAATTTGAAGCACTTAGAAAAATTATTAGATACCAAAATGGCATAGCTTTAATAGATTCCAGAAACTAAAAATGTCAGATTGTTAGATATGGTGTCTAGAAAGGAAGAGATGAAGGGATTTTTATGAACAATGTACTTTGACACCAGAGGATTTACAAGTAGGGGAAAATATCACTGAAATGGAAAGTCTGCTTCTTGGTTCACTTGACAGTAGCAGTAAATTCTGGGGAAGTACCCCAGTTTGGCAACACAATATGTAACTGTGGCAGACATGAAGATGCCCCACTCAGCTCTCCCTTCAAGAGAACCTACTGCTAGAAGCCTAGCGATTTGACAGCCTCCAGCTGCTGCACCTTTAAATCCACGACAGCATTCACTCCGAGGCCATGCTCCCAACCCCATCCCCCACCTTCTGCTCTCAAGCAATGACTAAGCACAGAAGATGCAGCAGAGCTAGGCCATCTCCCCAACGCTGATATCTCGGACAGGGAACGTTTGCCTAAAGACTCCCATCAGCCTAGTCAAGACTTTCTCAGAACTGCATAGCAGTCTGAGTTCTTCCTGACCAATTTTCTTTCCTACTCCTGATCCTTTCACAAGTGTCAGACCTGCATCACTGTCTGAAGGCTCTCCCTGCCTACCCCTGCTCCTTTCCCCTTACTCTCCATGGGTGTTTCTCCAAATAAACCTCATACATATCTAATTCCTCTCTTGTTATCTGCTTCTCAGAGGACCTGAACTGAGACAATTGTTTACGTAATTTTATTAAGAATAAGAATTATACCTGGAACTAACACAGTGTAGGTCAATTATACTTCAATTTTTCTTTTAATTAGGAAACATGAGCCATGCCAATATATGTGAAAACAGATGAACAATTTTCAAGAAAAATTTAAATTACCAAAATTTACTCAAGAAGGATTATAAAACCCCCAAACCAATTACCTTTAAAGAAATAGAACTACTAATGAAATACCTACCTCCATGAAAGACACCAGACTCAAATGTTTTATAGAAACAGTCAAACCCTATGAAATGGTTTCAGAGCTTAGAAAGACAGAGAAAATAACCCAACTCATTTTATGAGGTTAGAATCAGAATATCTTTGATATAAAAAACAAATAAAGACACTATAAGAACAAAGAATAGGAATCACAAGAAAACATGAGGCCCCACCACAGAGAATCTCACTCCTAAACCATCTCCAGGAGACAGAAATGTAGCTAGTTCTCAGGATTTTCCAGAGATGATACAATGGCCTAGTGTTGAACAGCCCTCACAGACAAACACTTTATTCCTAATGACTAACCCACTTCCCTTGGGTCATATGTTCCATTCTAACTTCCAGAACATCTTTTACTAACATTTCATATAATTTAATTAAATTAGATTAAACTTCCCATAAAACCAGATTGAACTAAAATTAGTGAAAACTCTATCCATAAGAATTTCATTTTAAACCAAGTGAATTCTCAACTTAAATAATCATAGCCTCCTCTTTGAGCTCCAGGGGCACAAGCAATTCAGGCAGACAACATAGTCTTCCCTTGAGTACAACATTCATCCATTTCTCCGGAGAATTTGCCTTTCCTGCTACAAGAAACTTCATCCAGCTGCCAGGAGAATATTTGGATGACATTGCCTCACAGTCAGCGCACAAGAATTCTAGTCAAGGGGAGTAGCCTGGCATGATAGTTAAGTGTACAGGCTCTGTACTCCTACACACTTGAGTCTAAATCCTGGCTTCACTAGGTGCTCAAACTGGGTGACCTTAGGCAAGTTTTTTTCCTCTCTGATCCTCAGTTCTCTCAATTGTAAACTGATTATAATAACGGTACCTATCTTGTGCACTTGTTGTGAGGATTAAATGAGCCAAGGCAGATAGAGCATTTAGCACAGTTGCTGGCACATACTGAATAATCAGTAACTGGAAGTTACTATTATTTATGTCATTCTTGTCAGTGGGAACATCTGCTCTGGGAATGGACAGAGTTGCTCTCCACATCTGTGAAGCCAGTGACCTTCTAAAGTGATATGGCCTCTTTTTTGACTAGAAAGCTAAGAAGTTATGTAAGTGGCCACACATTAAGACCCAGCCTTCACTCATGACAGCAAAAGGGAAGCTGGCCTCTCTCTGAATAAGGGGCAGACAGCTGGAGAGGGCCAGAAGAGGGATTACCAAAAGATTATGATGGTCTGGGGAAAGCTGAAATAACCATTTTAACAGACAGTTTGTGCTCCAATTACCATCTAAATGTTCATGGTAAATAAGGATCCATAAAAACACATCTGTAAAACCCCAACTTTACTGACTAGGGCTTTACATGGTTCATTAGCACATACTCCTTTGCCCAACTGTGACATCACTTATCGGCACAGACCTTCTCTTTTCAAAGTCTATTCTCTAGTAGTTGGAGCCAGTGTCCTGTGAGGAAATTTTCTGAAATCAGTGCAGAGACCTCCTCAAATGGGTGCAAAAGAACCAAGGAAATACTTTCGATGATGTTCTGTCACCTACGCTCGTGCTCTTCTTTTAAGGTAAGGGTTGGTCACTATAAATTAGTAAGGTGAATATTTGTGAGGAAAGATTTATGTGCTAGGTGCAAGTGATCAGCTGTAAGAAAAGGGCTAAATCTAGGACCTTTCCATCATTCCCAGAGATTCTGCAAGCTACCTAATATCCTTTAGTAAATTCCCCTGATGCTTAAACTAGTTACAGTGACTTCTATAGTTTCAACTATGAATCCAATTTGACAAAAAAGTCTGGAGATGTCCTATCTGGATCTTGATATTATGGAGACAAGAGTTCAAGTCCCAGCTCTGCCATTTACTGGCCTTATTACCCTGAACAAGCCACTCAGTCTCTCTGGATCTCCGTTTCCTCATCAGTATATGCAGGAACCATAACAGTATGTTCCTTGTAAGGCAGTTGAGGATTACTAGAGATAATGTGTGTAATGTTCTTAGCACAGTGCTTGGTACATTGTTCCTGCTCATATAAAGTACACCCAACCATTATGATTATCAAATTATTGATTATTACCTTCTTAGTAGAAGGTAGGGTGTCTCAGAGCCTAACAAATTGAAGTTAAGCTACAAAAGGCCATCAGGCTAAGCAAAACAAGTATTGCCTTTGCCTTGGAGATGTCCCACTCTGAAACACAGGATGAATGGACACACAGGGAGAGGATTTGCACAATTGTTGAGCACAAACATGGCAGCAACATGAAACAGACACACACGAGAAGGAGTCAGGAAGAAAAGCAGGGAAGGAGGAAAACAAATGAAATACTTCTGAGCACCTATCTGAATCATATTCTATGAAACGACAGGAAAACAAAAGGGAACAAAAATGATTTGCCCCCTCCTCGGGGCTCTTAGTGCATCTATGATTGGCAAACAGTAAGATTATTTGTTTCTGGTAATGAAATATGCCTGCACAACAACAAAGTTACATCGTAACGCTCCTTGTTATATTATAAATAAAATTCTAGGGATAATAGTGGGAGAGTTGGATCTGTATATAATGAAAAATAAAGTTAAGTTTAAGAACAAAATTAAGGTATTTACTCTATGGCTATGTGCCAGGTTAGGCACTGGAAATATAGATGCAAATAAGACATAGACTTAGTCTTCAGGAAACTCAGATTCTAGGGGCAGACAATATGTAAGCAGTTTATTATAAATCCTGCTATCAAGCTACTGCTTACACTGGCTTTTCCTTCCATCTGAATGGTTTTTCTCCTAGATAGGCACATGATTAACTCCCCAACCTGTTTAAATCTTTGCTCCAATGGCATTGTCTCAATTAAGCATAATCTGACCATTCCAAAATCATACTTCCTCCCGGCAAATCTAGAATTCTCACTGCCCCTTACCCTGCCCTACTTTGTTTTTCTATAGCATTAATTAATCATTTTTTCATCCAGGCTTATTGAGATATAACTGACATACATACATATATTTAAGGTGTACAGCATAATGATTTTACTTACATACATAATGAAATGCTTACCACAAGCTTAGTGAACATCTATCATCATATATAGATACAAAATTAAAGAAATAGAAAAAATATTCTTTCCTTGTGATGAGAACTCTTACAATTTACTCTCTCAACTTTCACATATAACATACAGCAGTGTTAATCATATCAATCATGTTGTACATTACATCCCTACTACTTATTTATCTTATAACTGGAAATTTGTACATTTTGACTGCCTCCATCCAATTCCCCCTCCTCCCATCCCTACTTCTGATAACCATAAATATAATCTCTTTTTTATGAGTTTCATTGTTTATTGTTTTTGAGAAATAATAAACCTACAATACTATGTTACTTCCTGTTACACAACACAGTGATTTGATATTTCTATACATTTCAAAATAATCACCATAATAATTCTAGTTACAATCTATCACCATACAATTGGATTCATTTATTTGTTTTTCTTCTCTGATTACTGTGGCTAGGACTTCCAAAACTATGTTGAATAAATGTGGTGAGAGTGGGCATCGGTTGTCTTGTTCCTGATCCTAGAGGCAATACTTCCAGCTTTTCACCACTGAGTATGAGGTTAGCTGTGGGTTTGTCATATATGGCCTTCATTATATTGAGGTATGGTTCCCTCTTTGCCCACTTTCTGAAGAGTTTTTATCATAAATCGGTGTTGAATTTTATCAAAAGATTTTTCTGCATCTATTAAGATGATCATACGGTTTTTATTCTTCAGTTGGTTAATGTGGTGTATCACATTGACTGATCTGCAGGAATTGAAAAATCCTTGCATCCCTGAGATAAATCCCACTTAATCCTTTTACTGAACTGTTGGATTCAGTTGGCTAGTATTTTGTAGAGGATTTTTACATCTATGTTCATCATTGATATTGGCCTGTAATTTTCCTTTTTTGTGGTATCTTTATCTGGGTTTGGTATATGGGTGATGGTGGCCTCACAGAATGAGTACAGAAGAGTTCCTTCCTCTGAAATTTTTTGGAATAGTTTCAGAAGGATGTTAACTCTTCTCTAAATGTTCAGTAAAATTCTCCTGTGAAGCCATCTGCTCCTGGACTTCTGCTCGTTGGGAGTTTTTTAAATTACTGATTCAATTTCAGTGCTGGTAATTGGTCTGTTCATATTTCCTATTTCTTCCTGGTTCAGTCATGGGAGATTATACCTTTCTAAGAATGTGCCCATTTCTTCTAGCATGTCCATTTTATTGGCATATAGTTGTTTGTAGTAGTCTCTTACAATCCTTTGTATTTTTGTGGTGTTGGTTGTAACTTCTTTTTCATTTCTGATTTTATTGATTTGGGCTCTCTTTTTTTCTTGTTGAGTCTGGCTAAAGGTTTATCAATTTTGTTTATCTTTTCAATTAACTGGCTCTTAGTTTCATTGATCTTTTCTATTGGCTTTTGGGGTTTTGTTGTTGTTGTTGTTTCTATTTCATTTATTTCTGTTCTGATCATTTTGATTTCCTTCCTTCTATTAACTTTGGGTTTTGTTTGTTCTTCTTTCTCTAGTTGCTTTAGGCATAAGGTTAGGTTGTTTGAGATTTTTCTTGTTTCCTGAGGTAAGCTTGTATTCCTATAAACTTCCCTCTTAGAACTGCTTTTGCTGTGTCCCATAGGTTTTGGATTGTTGTGTTTTTGTTTTCATTTGTCTCTAGGTATTTTTTGATTCCCTCTTTGATTTCTTCAGTGGTTGGTTGTTTAGTAGCATATTGTTTAGCCTCCAGTGTTTCTGTGTTTTGCAGTTTTTTTCTTGTAGTTAATTTCTAACCTCATAATGTTGTGGTTGGAAAAGATCCTTGACATGATTTCAGTTTTCTTCAATTTACTGAGACTTGCTTTGTGGCCCAGCATGTGATCCATCCTGGAGAACGTTCCACGGGCACCTGTATTCTGCTGCTTTCAGATCAAATGCTCTATAAATATCCATTAAGACCATCTGGTCTAATGTGTCACTTAAGTCCTGTGTTTCCTTATTGATTTTCTGCCTGGATGATATGTCCATTGATATAAGTGGGGTGTTAAAGTCCCCCATTGTTATTGTGTTACTGTCAATTTCTGCTTATATGTCTGTTAACATTTGCCTCATATATTATGGTGCTCCTACGTTGAATGCATATATATTTACAATTGTTATATCTTCTTCTTGGATTGATCCTTTGATCATTATGCAGTATCCTTCTTTGTCTCTTCTACCAGTCTTCTTTTAAAGTCTATTTCGTTTGATATAAGTATTGCTACTCTGTTTTCCTTTTGATTTCCATTTGCATGGAACATCTTTTTTCATATCCTAACTTTCAGTCTGTATGTGTCTCTAGATCTGAAGTGCAGCATATATACAGGTTCTGTTTTTATATCCATTCAGCCAATCTATGTCTTTTGGTTTGAGCACTTAGTCCATTTACATTTAAGGTAATTACTGATATGTATGTTCCTATTGCCATTTTGTTAATTGTTTTGGATTTGTTTTTGTAAATCTTTTTTCTTCCTTTCTTTTATTCTCTTCTCTTGTGATTTGATGACTATCTTTCATGTTATGTTTGGATTCTTTTTCCTTTTTGTGTGTTTATCTATTATAGATTTTTGGTGTGCAGTTACCATGAGATTTTTGTACAGCAGTCTATATACGTGCTTCTTTTAAGTTGCTGACCTCTTAATTTCAAATGCATTTTAGATACCCTGCATTTGTACACTCTCCCCTCATGATTACTATTTATAATATTATATATATATATATATATATATTTTTTTTTTTTTTTTCAGTACGTGGGCCTCTCACTGTTGTGGCCTCTCCTGTTGCGAAGCACAGCCTCCGGACACGCAGGCTCAGCAGCCATGGATCACGGGCCCAGCCGCTCCACGGCATGTGGGATCCTCCCGGACCGGGGCACGAACCCATGTCCCCTGTATTGGCACGTGGACTCTCAACCACTGCGCCACCAGGGAGGCCCTATAATATTATATTTTAATCTAATTGTTTTGTGTAGGCCTAACAGCTTATTGTGGATACAAATGACTTTACTAGTTTGGCTTTTAACCGCCCTATTAGCTTTGTGTGCAGATGATTTCCTATCTTACTGTATGTTTCCCTTTAGCAGTTAGCTTTTCCACTGGATAATTTTCCTGTTTCTAGTTGTAGTCTTTTCTTTTCTGCCTAGAGTAGTTCCTTTAGCATTTGTTGTAAAGCTGGTTTCGTGGTGCTGAATTGTTTTAGCTTATCTGTAAAGCTTTTGATTTCTCCATCAAATCTGAACACAAGTCTTGCTGGGTAGAGTATTCTTGGTTGTAGGTTTTTTCCCTTTTATCACTTTAAGTTTTTCATGCCACTGCTTTCTGGTCTGCAGAGCTCTGCTGAAAAATCAGCTGATAGCCTTATGGGACTTCCCTAGTTTGTTGCTTTTCACTTGTTACTTTTAATATTCTCTCTTTATCTTTAATTTTTTTCACTTTAATTACAAGGTGTCTTGGCTCTGTATGGGACTCTGTGCTTCCTGGACTTGGGTGACTCTTTCCTTCCCCGGGTTAGGGAAGTTTTCAGCTCTTATCTCTTCAAATATTTTCTCAGGCCCTTTCTCTTTCTTCTCCTTCTGGGACCCATATAATGAGAATATTAGCTCACTTGATATGGTCCCAGAGGTCTCTTCAACTGTCCTCATTTTTTTAAATTCATTTTTCTGCTTGGCAGCAGTGATTTCCGCTAGTCTGTCTTCCAGTTCACTGATCCATTATTCTGCCTCATTTAGTCTACTATTGATTCCTTCTAGTGTATTTTTCATTTCAATTATGTATTCTTCATCTCTTTTTGGTTATTCTTTATATTTTTTAATTCCTTTTTAATAACTTCTAATTTCTCGCTCTGTGCATCCATTCTACTCCTGAGTTCTTTGATCACCCTATGACACTTACTTGAACTCTTTCTCAGGTAGATTGCCTATCTCTATGTCACTTAGTTCTTCTTCTGGAGTTTTATCTTGTTCCTTTGTCTGAAACAAATTCCTCTGTTGCTTCATTGTGTCTAAATTGCTATTTGTATTTTTATGTTGTGGCAGTTCAGTTACGTTTCTCGACCTTGGAGAGGTAGCTCTCTGTAGGAGACAATACATGCGTCCCAACAGTACACTCGTCTCATCACCCAAGGGCCAGGGGCCAGCTGATCCCAGGGTGGCTTCTGGACTGTGTTTGCAGGACTGTAGTTTTACTGCTTCTGGTGTATGCCCCCAGTGAGTGAGGTTAGTCTAGAGGCTTGTGCAGGCTTCCTGGTGGGAGGAACTCGGTCTTGGCCCTTTGGTGGCCTGTGTTGTGTCTAGGGCAGTGTCTACAGGTGGCTATGGGCTCAGGAAGGCTTTAGGCAGCCTACCTGCTGATGGATGGGCACGTGTCCTCACCCAGCTAGTTGTCTGGCCTGAGGCTTCCGAGCACTGGAGCCTACAGGCTAGTGGGTGGGGCCAGGTCTTGGTGCTAATAACCCAAGCAAGATGTCAGCCTCCAGAAGAGTTCACGCAGATAAATACTTCCCAATATGTCTAACACCAGTGTCTATGCTTCCAGGGTAAGCCACAGCTACCCTCTGTCCCCCACAGGAGACCTTCCGAGACCAGTAGGTAGGTCTGGCCCAGATTCCTATCAAATTTACTGCTTTTGCCCTTGATCCTGATGCACATAAGATTTGGTGTGAACCCTTTAAGAGTGAAGTCTATATTTCCTCCAATTCTGTGGAGTGCCTGCAATCAAGCTTTGCTGTCCTTCAAAGCCAAATCCTCTGGGGACTCCTCTTCCCTGTGCCAGACCCCTGGTCTGGGGAGCCTGACATGGGGCTCAGAATGCTCACTCCTGTGGGAGAACCACTGTAATATAATTATTCTCCAGTTTGTGGATTGCCTACCCAGGAGGTATGGGATTCAATCATATCATGAGTCTGCCCCTCCTACTGGTCTCACTGCGGTTCCTTCCTTATGTTTTTAGTTGTAGATCTTTTCTGGTGTATTTCAGTCCTTCTCAACGCTGGTTCTTCTGCAGATTTTTGTGACTCAGGTTTGCTCATGAAAGGAGGTGAGTTCAGGGTCCTTCTCCACCATCTTGGCTGCTCTTGCCAATGGTATTTTGATAGAGATTGCATTAAATCTGTAGATTGCCTTGGATAATATGGTCATTTTAGCAATATTAATTCAGGCACACTGTATATCTTTCCATCTGTTTATGCCATTTTCAATTTCTTTCATCGGTGCCTTATAGTTTTCCAAGTACAAGTCTTTAACTTCCTTAGAGTTATTCCTAGGTATTTTATTCTTTTTGATGTGATTGTTAATGGGATTATTTTCTTAATTTCTCTTTCTGATAGTTTGTTACTAAGTGTATAAAAATGCAACAGATATCTGTATATTGATTTTGTATCCTGCAAGTTTTCCAAATTCATTGATGAGCTCTAGTAATTTTTAGATTTAGATTTAGTAGTTTTTAGTTTTTAGATGTTCTAGTGGCATCTTCAGGATTTTCTATGTATAGTGTCATGTCATCTGTAACAGTGACAGTTTTACTACTTTCCCAATTTGGATTCTTTTTATTTCCTTTTCTTGTCTGACTGCTGTGGCTAGGACTTCCAATACTATGTTGAATACAAGTGGTGAGAGTGGTCATCCTTGTCTTGTTCCTGATCTTAAAGGAAATGTTTTCAGCTTTTCACCACTGAGTATGATGTTAGCTGTGGGTTTGTCATATGTGGCCTTTATTATATTGAGGTATGTTCCCTCTATAACCCACTGTAAAGAGTTTTTATGATAAGTGGATGTTGAATTTTGTCAAAAGATTTTTCCACATGTATTGAGATGACCATATGATTTTTATTCTTCAATTTGTTATTGTGTTATATCACATTGGTTGATTTGTGGGTGCTGAACCATCCTTGCATCCCTGGGATAAATCCCACTTGATCATGGTATATGATCCTTTTAAGGTATTATTGAATGAAGTTTGCTAATATTTTGTTGAGGATTTTTGCATCTATGCAAAATTCACCAGTAACATTGGTCTGTAATTTTCTTTTTTTGTGATATCTTTATCTGGTTTTGATATCAGGGTGATGCTGGCCTCATAGAATGGGTGCAAAAGTGTTCCTTCCTCTGCAGTTTTTTGGAATAGTTTCAGAAGGATAGGTGTTAAATTTTCTCTAAATGTTTCATAGCATTCACCTGTGAAGCCATCTGCTCCTGGACTTTTACCTGTTGTGAGTTTTTTAAATTACTGATTCAGTTTCAGTGCTGGTAATCAGTCTGTTCATATTTCCTATTTCTTCCTGGTTCAGTCTTGGGAGATTGTACCTTTCTAAGAATCTGCCCATTTCTTCTAGCTTGTCCATTTTATTGGTGTATAGTTGTTTGCAGTAGTCTCTTCTGATCCTTTGTATTTCTGTGGTAACAGTTGTTACTTCTATTTCATTTCTGATTTTATTGATTTGGGCCCTCTCTGGGTCTGGCTAAAAGTTCATCAATTTTGTTTATCTTTTCAAGGAACCAGCTCTTAGTTTCATTGATCTTTTCTACTGTTTTTTTCAGTCTCTATTTCATTTATTTCTACTCTGATCACTATGATTTCTTTCCTTGTGCTAATTGTGGGTTTTGTTTCTTCTTCTTTTTCTGGTTCCTTTAAGTGTAAGGTTAGGTTCTTTATTTGAGATTTTTCTTGTTTCTTGAGATAGGCCTGTATTGCTATAAATTTCCCTCTTAGAACTGTTTTTGCTATGTCCCATAGATTTCTGGATCATTGTGTTCTCATTTTGATGAGAATATACTTTGATTTCTTGTTTGACTTCTTCAGTGATCCATTGTTTTTTTTAAATTATTGGAGTATAATTGCTTTACAATGTTGTGTTTGTTTCTGCTGTACAACGAAGTGAATCAGCTATATGTATATGTATATCCCCTCCCTCTTGGACCTCCCTTCCACCCCCCATCCCACCCATCTAGTTCATCACAGAGCACCGGGCTGAGCTCCCTGTAGAGTCAAGATACAGAACTTTTCCATCATCATAAGGATCCTTCATATTCTCCTTTTACAGCCATATCCATTTCCCTTCTATGTCAACCCCCTTCCCAATTTAACTCTTGACAACCACTAATATGCTCTCCTTTCTATAGTTTTGTAACTTCAAGAATGTTACACAAATGGAATCATTCAATATGTAATCTGTGAGGATTCACTTTTATTCAATCAGCATAATTTTCTGGAGATTCATCCAAGTTGTTGTGTGTACCAGTTATCTGCTCATTTCCATGCTGAGTAGTATTCTATACTACTTTGGATGCCTCACTGAAGGACATCTAGAAAGTTTTGTTTCGCATTTTGGGCTATTACAAATAAGCTACTATCAACAATCATGTACACGTTTTTGTGTAAACACATTTTCATATTTCTTGGATAACATCCAGTAGTACAACTGCTGGGTTGAGTGGTGATTGCATGTTTAGTATTTTTAAGAAACTGCCAAAATGTTTTCCAGAATGGCTGTGCCATTTTACATTACCACCAACAACGTACGTTTCTTCACATTTTTACCAACATTTGTTGTTGCTATTTTTAATTTTAGCCAATCTGATTACTGTGTAGTGCTTTCAATTTGCATTTCCCTACTGGCTAATGGCACTGAACACCTTTTCGTTTGCTTACTTGCCATCCATACATCCTCTTCAAGTGAAGTATTTGTCATGTCTTCTGTTAGTTTTCTAACTGCATTGCTTGGTTTTTTAATGTTGAATTTTGAGAATTCCTTATATATTCTATTTTGTCAGATATGTGATTTGCAAACATTTTCTCCCAGTGTGTAGCTTGTCTTTTTATCCTTTTAGGAGGAATTTCTACAGAGCAAACTTTTAACTTTGATGAACTGTGATGTAATGATTTTTTTAATGGATCATGCTTTTGGTTCCAAGTCTAAGAATTGTTGGCCTAGCCCTAGATCCTGAAGATTTTTCCTTATGTTTTTTTTTTCTGGAAAGTTTATTTTTATGTTTTGTATTTTGTCTATAATCCATTTCAAGTTATATTTGCATAAAATGTGAGATAGACCAAGGCCCATTTTTTTGCCTATGATGTCCGATTGCTCCAGCACCATTTTTTGAAAAGGTTCTTTCCTCCTTTGAATTGCTTCTGCACCTTCGTCAAAAATCAATTGGGCATATTTGTATGGGGCTACATACAGAGCCTCTGTTCTCTTCTACTGATCTGTGTCTATCCATCTGCTATTACTACACATTCTTGATTACTACAGCTACCTAATAAGTCTTGAAATTGGTAAGCTGATTCTTCACACTTTGCTTTTCTTTTTCAAAATTACTTCAACTATTCTACTTCCTTTGTTTTTCCATTTAACATTTAAAATAACCTTGCTGTATTTACAAAAAATCCTTGCTGGAATTTTGATAGGAATTACATTAAATCTGTATATTAATTTGGGGAGAACTGACATTTTATTATGTTGTCTTCCAATCAATAAACATGGCATGTCTTTCCATTTATTTAGATCTTTTCTTGTTTCTTTCATGTGTATTTTATAGTTTTCAGCATACAAGTCCTGTACATGTTTTGGTACCTAAGCATTTAGATACCTAAGCATTTCACTTTTTTGAGCAATTATAAATGGTATTGTATTTTTCATTTCAATGTTCACATGTCCGTTGTTAGTATAAAGAAATAAAATAGATTTTATATGTTGATCTTACATTCTACTACCTTGCAGAATTCATTTTCCAATTCTAGTTTTTGGCTGGGTTTTTTTGGTTTTGTTTTGTTTTTTTGGTAAACTCCTTAATATTTTCTACAGAGGTAAGCATGTCATCTGCAAATAGAGATAGTTTTATTTTTCCTTTCTCTCCTATATAGCTTTTATTTCCTTCTCTTGCCTTATTGCAGTGACTAGAACTTTCAGCATTATCTTGATTAAGAAGTGCTAACAGCAGACATCCTTGCCTTGTTCCCAGTCTTGGGGAGAAAGCATTTAGTTTTCACGATTAAGTATAATGTTAGCTGTGTCTTTTATGTAGGTGCTCTTTACAAGTTGAGGAAGTTCCCCTCTATTCCTATTTTTCTGAGTTTTTGCCTTGAAAAAAGTGTTGAATTTTTTCAAATGCTTTTTCTGCATCAATTGACATATCATATTTCTTCCTTAGTACCTTAATATGGTGGATTACACTGATTCCTTTTTGAATACTGAATTCCTTTTTGAATACTGAATCAGCCTTACATGCCTGGAATAAATCCCACTTGATCACAGTGTATATTTCTTTTTATATATTGCTGAATTTTATTTGCTAATATTTTAAGAATTTTTGCATCTGTATTAATAAGGGATGTTGGTCTGTAGTTTTATTTGTACTTTGTTTTTATAGTTTTGATATCAGGGCATATTGGCTTCATAAAATGAATTGAGAAATGGTCCCTTCTCTTTTATTTTCTGGAAAAATTGCATAGAAGTCCTGTAGAATTCTCCAGTGAAACCATCCGAGGCTGGAAATTTCTTTACATGGAGTCTTTAAATTATGAATTCAATTATATTTATAGTTACACAACTATTTAAATTAGCTATTTCATATTGGGTGAGTAGTGGTAGTTTATGTTTTTTGAGGAATTGGTCCATTTAATTTAGGTTGTCAAATTTATGTGTACAGTTATTAGTATTATTCCTTTGTACTTTTGGGGTCTGCAGGGACTGTAGTGATAGCCTATTTCATTCCTCATATTGGTAATTTATGTTTCTCTTTTTCTGTTCTACTAACCTATCAATCTTAATGCTCTTTTCAAATCATCAGCTTTTTGTTTTGTTGATTTTTTCTTTTGTTTTTCTGTTTTTGATTTAATTGATTTCTGCTCCTTATTTCTTTCCTTCCTCTTACTTTCGGTTTATTTTGCTCTTCTTCTATGTCTTAAGATGGGAACTTAGAGTATTGAATGAAGACTTTTCTTCTTTTCTAATGTATGAATTTTGTGCTGTAAGTTTCCCTCCCAGAACTGCTTTGGCTGTGTGCTACACATTTTGATATGTTGTGGGTTTTTTCCGTTTTCATTCAGTTCAATGTATTTTTTTAATTTCCCTTGAGACTTCCTTTTTAAATTTTTTTTAAATTTTTTATGAAATTTTAAAGGTAACTTTCCATTTAGTTATGACAAAGTATTAGCTATATTCCCTGTGTTGTACAGTAAATCCTTGAGCCTATCTTATACCCAATAGTTCGTACCTCCCACTCGTCCACCCCTAGATTGCCCCTCCTTCCATCCCCACTGTTAACCATTAGTTTGTTCTCTATATCTGTGAGTCTGATTCTTTTTGGTTATATTAAATAGTTTGTTGTATTTTTTATTCCACATATAAGTGATATCATACAGTATTTGTCTTCCTCTGTCTGACTTATTTCACTTAGCATTATGCCCTCCAAATCCATCCATGTTGTTGCAAATGGCAAAATTTTGTTCTTTTTTATGGCTGAGTAGTATTCCTGTGTGTGTGTGTGTGTGTGTGTGTGTGTGTGTGTGTGTAATCTTCTTTATCCATTTATCTGTTGATGGACACAAGTTATTTTCATATCTTGGCAATTGTAAGTAATGCTGCTATGAACACTGGGGTACTTGTATCTTTTCAAACTAATGTTTTTGTTTTTGTTTTTTGGATATATACCAAGAGTGGAATTGCTGGGTAATGTGACAGCTCTATTTTTAGTTTATTTGAGAAACCTCCAAACTGTTTTCCATAGTGGCTACACCAAATTACATTCCCATGAACAGTGTACAAGGGTTCCCTTTTCTCCACATCCTTGCCAACATTTGTTATTTGTATTCTTTTTGATGATAGCCATTCTGACACGTGTGAGGTGATATCTCATTGTGGTTTTAATTTGCATTTCCTTATGATTCATGATGTTGAGCATCTTGAAATTTCCTTTTTGACCCATGAATTATTTCCTGTGTGGTTTATTGTTTAGTTTCCAAATATTTGGAGATTTTCCTCCTATCTTTCTGTTATTGATTTCTAGTTTGTTTCCATTGTGGTTGGATAACACACTCTGTATGATTTCAATTGTTTTAAATTCGTTAAGTTTGCTTTATGACCCAGGATGTGATCCACCTTGGTATATGTTCTGCAGGCATTTGAATGTGTATTCTGCTGTTGTTGGTGGAATGCTCTATAAATGCAGATTAGATCCTCTTGGGTGATGATATTAGTGAGTGCTTCTATACCCTGCTAATTTTCTGTGTAGTTGTTAAGTGTTGCTTTTCTCTGGTTGCTTTCAAGATCTTTGTTTTTAGTTTTCAAAAGTGCAATTACAATGTGTCTTGATGTGCATTTCTTTAGGCTAGACCTGTTTGGGGTTCACATAGCTTCTTGAATCTCTAGGTTTATACCTTTTGCCAAGTTTTCAGCCATTATATCTTTGAGTACTTTCTCAGCCTCAACTTCTTTTTCCTCCCTTTTCAAAACCCTAATCACAAGAATATTAGCTCATTTGTTATCATCCCTCAGGTCCCCAAGGCTCTGGGGTTTTTTTTTTTAGTTATTTTCTCCATTTGTTCAGATTGAGTATTTTCTATTGCTTTTTTCCAGTTCATTGATTCTTCCCTCTGTTCTTTCTCTTCTGCTCTTGAACACATACACTGCACTCTTTTATTTTGGTTATTGCACTTTTCAGTTTTAAATTTTCCATTTGTTTTTCTTTTTTTGGCCACGCTATACAGTTTGCAGGATCTTAGTTCCCCAACCAGGGATCAAACCCAGGCCCCCTGAAGTGGAAGTTCAGAGTCCTAACCACTGGACTGTCAGGTAATTCCTCATTAGGTTTTTTTTTTTATACTGTCAATATCTTTTCAGAGACTTTCTATTTTTCATTTTTTTCAACTATGTTCCTAATTGCTCACTGAAGCATTTCTATCATGGTTACTTTAAAATCTTTGTCAGATAATTCTAACAGTTCCTCTATTTCAGTGTTGGCATCTGCAATGGACTGAATGTTTGTGTTTCCCCAAAATATATATGTTGAAATCCTAACCCCCAATGTGATGATATCAGGAGATGGGGCTTTCCAAAGGTAATTAGATCATGAGGGTGGAGCCCTCATGAATGTGATTAGTGTCCTTATAAAAAACTAAGACACTTCCTACTGATTATCTTTTCTCATTCAAGATCTGGTACTTGGTATGACAAGTAATTTTCCATTGAAACCTGGACACTTTCACATTTTGTTATGAGACTCTGACTCTTCTTTAAAACTTCTGTTTTAACTAGCTGTTTTTTGTTTTCTTTGACACCATTTTGGTAGGGGGAATGAGGGTACTGCTTCATTATTGTCAGGTGGAAGTAAAAGTCCAGGTTACGTATTTAGCCTCTACTGACATCCTAGCAGAGCTCTTTGTTGCTGCTGAGTGGGGATGCAAGTTCTAGTTTCCCACAGTCTCCACTGACACCACAGTGGAGGAAGAAAGGAGTGCCTCATTACCAGTCAGTAGGGATGAAAGTCCAAGATCCCTACTTGAACTTGACATCAAGGGGGTTGGGGAATAGTATTAAAGCTTCACAAGGATGAAAGTATAGGCTCCCCAATCAGCATTTGATAACATGGTGGGGAAGGGAAGACACAATTATTCTGTGGTGTTTGGGTGGAGTAGAGCAGTTAATATCTAAAAGTTTTCTGTCTGGCTAGGTTATTTCTTTACTGGTCCTTTGGCTAGAGAAAACTGGTTGGTTTTTTTTGGACTGCCTTCACTGGCATTTTCAAGGTTCCTAGCTTCTTCAACTCCAAGTCTGGGATGGATGAGGCAAAAGAAAACAGGGAACTCACCACTATGTCATTCCTTGGGTCCTTGTCTGCCTTCTTCTTGCCACCCAACAGAATCTTCTTATAGGGTTTTTAGTTGTACTTAGCAAGAGAAATAGGGGAAAATATATCTACCTTACCTTCCTGGAAGTGGAAGTAGGCTACATTACCTTTTAAAATACTATATTTATTCAGCAATAATGTTTATTATTTATTTTCCATCTTCCCCTGCTAGAAAACAGGCCTCAAAAGAGCAAGCTTTTTGCATGGCAGTTGTAGCTTGTTGAATGAATTTATGAAGCCATAAAATGACTGCTCTCAGAAAAGAAATAATAAAAGAACTCTAATTTTTTTTAATGGTTCTTAGCCAGTGGGAGGAGGTTTAAACGTTGATAGGATGAGTCAAGAATATATCTAAATAAGAATTAAAGGTAGAAAACAGAATTAAAATAATATATGACCAGAAAACAGTGTAACAGATAAAGTACACAGAGCTGAACTAAGGGAAGGTGACAGTGTAATACAGCTAGGATCACACACTTATGGAGACAGATCCTGATTTAGTGTACCCCATGGTAAGCAAGCACTGTGTGAAGCATGAAAAAAGGAGGCATGCTTCATATTAGCTCTTTAGGTAGTGGAAAAAGTTTGGCCCATTTAAATCATCACCAACCTATTTGTCTAAATACCTTCTCATTGCCTTCCCTCCTAATCACCCAATGTTCCCACCATTGACAGCAATGGTCATGTCAACAATATATCAAAATGTCTTCAAGGCACCACTAAATCTGAGGTATGCTGTTTCCACCAAGCCCACAAGGTGAAAAAACGTCAGCTATTAAGACACATTAAGTGAAAGTTGTAATACATCTTCACCCTTACTCATCCTTATTCTTTCCATGACATTGAAACCCTGGCCCCAAATTAAATTTTTTATAAAAGCCAACTAGACATACAAACAAGCTTTTATTTATCTAGTTACTACTAAATACCGTATTTCTACCACAAACCCACCCCCCTCCTTTGAGTCCTCCCTAGATGCTGATGCTTTCTAGCAGCCATCAACATCCTTCCACATTCTCCTTAATACCCAGGGTACATTGAATGTGCTCTTGTAAACACACATAGCAGACACAAATTTCCAGAAACACACAAAACTGTTACTATGCCTACAGAACAGAGAAACTGAAAGCTTCAATGACAGTGGACACTGCATATTCTATAATCTTCCATTTTCCCACTGTTTATGACCTATAACAAAGTAAGGCTTTCCTTGACCGGGGTTGTAGTACTAGCCCTTACCTTGAAGAGAATAAAAGTTTTAAAACTCTAGGCTTCAGATGCCTTGCCTATAAAATGGATAAAGGATTAGGTAGGTTGACAAGATAATATCCAAGGTCTCCTCTGGCCCTATTGATCCAAGATACATGCTAAAAGTTTCCTCATTCTGAACAAGGGGAGGAGAGGCCCAGGTTTGTGAAGAAGTATACATGCTGAAAGCCTGTTGAAGACCTAGGGTAGTTGCCAGAAGAATTTCCAACAACCAAAATTTGAGAGACTACAGATAGGAGGCTTGCTCTGGAGTGACGCAGAATTGTTTAATGTACCTAAAGGAGAAAAAATAAAACTACATATTCATATTTGTTTTTATTTGTGTAAAGAAAATCTAGAACAGAGGTTGGCAAACTAATGCTAGTAGGCAAAATCAGCCTGCTTTAATACAACCCACAGCTAAGCATTTTTTTTTCATTTTTCATGACTAAAAAAATCAAAAGAAGAATATTTTATGATACAGAAAAAAATTTTAAATTCAAATTTCAGTGTCCATAAACAGTTTTATTGGCACCCAGACATGATATCTTCCATACTATTGTCTTTGGGTATTTTCATCCTACAACAAAAGAATTAAAGTAGTTGCAACAGAAACTGTATGGTCCATAAAGCCTAAAATATTTACTATCTGACCCTTTATAAAAATCTTTTTCCAACCTCTGCTCTAAATTAATATATAAGAAACTTTTTAAAATGGTTACCTATGAGAAGGGGAAGGACGAGGGCAAGAATAGGAGACTTGTACTGAATATTTTTTATATTATTTTGATCTTTGTACTACATGAATGTATTCTCCCATAAAATAGCTTTAATTTTAATTGCTTTTGGACCTCATTGCCAAAGAGCACTCCTGTACTCTTGTGGTAGCCAGCCTCCAAGATGGACCCCAATGATCCCCACCTCCTGGTATTCATACCCTTGTGTAGTCTCCTTCCTTGCTGTACCAGGAAGGTCTATGTGACAAATAACATGTAGCAGATGGTATTTCACTTCCGAGATTGGATTATAAAAAACAGTGGCTTTTTTCCCCCTCTCTCTGTTTCTCTTTCTCTCTCTCTCTCAGTTCACCACCTCTGGGAGAAACCAGCTGCCATGTCATGAGAATACTCAGGCAACTTATGGAAAGGTCCACATGGTGTGGAACTGAAGCCCCTGACCAACAGCCAGTGAGGAATTGAGGCCTGTCAACACCATGTGAATGAGTTTGTAAATGGATTCTCCCCATGTCGAGCCTTCAGATGAGACTACGGCCCAAGTGAATATCTTGACTGAAACCTCATGCAAGACCTTAAACCAGACCCATGCAGCTATGCATCTCCAAGAGTCCTTTCCCACAGAAACTGAGATGATAAATGTTTGTAGTTTAAGCCACTTAATTTGCAGGTAGTCTGTTACACAGCAATACATAACTAATAAAACAATCATCTTTGTCTTTCTAAGAGAAAAAGAATTAGGATAGTGTTGAGGACTAAAATCCAAGACTGGGAGCAGTGAGGGGTACAGGAAAGGTCTCTCAGCAGGCCTCTACTAAGAGGCAAAATAGGCACAAGAATAAGAATGAAAATCAGTTTAGCAGGCAAAGAGTGGAGGTAGGGAATGAGCTCAGGAGTGATAGACAGGAATCCATTTACATCAAGCGCTCAAGTGGAAAATGTATTAGAAGACTTGCCTAGGAAGCAGCTGAGGCAGAGATCAGCAGGGCAGGAAAGAGGCAGGGAAAGCTTTGTTGGACTAGGATCAAGAGATAAGTATTTCCTAAACCAATTGTGTTTCTAATTAGGTATGAGATCTTGGACAAGCCTCTTAGTCTCTTTGGGGATTTGGTTTCCCTATCTAAAAAGGAAAGCTGGTTAAGACATCTATAAACTCTACCATTGGAGTATTCTCTTTGCACAATGCCAGAGGCAGTAGCACTATCTTGGGAAAATTATAATTTACACTGTTTCATTGGTCTTGAGAGAGGGGGTATTGGTAGGGTATGTTCTCAGCTTGGAAGTCAACCCTGTTCATGTATTTGCATTTATCATATATTCAATAATTGTTTACTATTTCCTCTGTTCCAGGCATGCTAGGCTCTAGGGGTGAGAATGGATTTCAAAGGTCAATGAGATACAGTAGCATTCCTTAGGAAACCCATAATACACTCACACTGCCTGGTCTGACACTATCACAATACCTGCCTTTTGGCTTAAGTAGCCTTCATCCATCTTGCCTTCATCCATCTCTAAAATCCTGAATTAGCTTTCAGTTTCTTCATCCCTGACCTTTTTAAGCTTGCACATCTATTCTTTTGTCTTCTCCATAGTGCTGTCTTTGGAAGGAAAGAGCACCTGGAAAGGCAAGGACCTTCCTGAGCACTATTAATTTTAATAATCAGGGGGACCATTATTTCCCTTTTTATGGACATTACACATCTATTAATGGAGCATAACATTGCTTAAATTGTTTTGCTCTCATACTACAATGGTTGCTCAATCGACTGCAAACTCACTTAGGTACAAATTCATCATTTTAACTACAAGATGTATGACATGGAAGACTTTGTAAATTGATTTTCTGAAACCAATATACCTTTTGTGTATGAGATTTCCCAATATACCAAGCCACTAACCCCACCCAATAAGGAACCAAATTTACTTTGTCAGGGTTTCTTCTTAACACAACTTGGCTCTTACTGATCACCAGTTTTTCTTCTAAATGTTCACAAAGTACAAGCTTTATAAATCTCTACATTGTTTTTACATATATTGGAACATATAAATCACTCTATTGTTTCCAGAATTCATTCCTTTCCCTTAAAAATGACATTTTGCTCACATTTGATCTTCTGATAGATTTACCTACTTATCACATTTGTGAATGATACAGAAAGATTCTTTCATTGCTTTCTTTCTTTACTCTCTTAGACATAAAACAATCAATCAAACATGCAAAGGATTCATAAGATATCCTGCCTTTGGCAGACACTAGCTTCCAGCAGCCATCAAGATAGTTAAATTGCTCACAATTACTATAGTTTGCTCTTTGTAATCTGTTTTAGGAAAGCATTATTGATATCCTCTCTTTGGTCAGATTGTCTATACACACTCAACATCAGGCAGTCAAATAATTTTTTATTTTAAAGTAACTTTAAATATCCTCTAGAAACTGAGGCTCAGGAGAGTAAAGTGTTTGTCCAAGGTCATAGATCAGGCAGATACAGAAGTCAATGTTCTTGACAGAGAAAGCATCTTAATTGCAACACATCTCTCCCTCACCACAATTCTCAAGTGCACATAACTTTCCCTCTCCTTTTAACCTCAGCCAAATGTTCTTTCCATGTTAAAGTCTACTTACTTCCATGAATCCATTTTTTGACACATTCACTCATGCAACAAGTATTTATTAAACACTTAGCCAGTATTGTAATTGCCTATTTGTGAACAATATTATGGTCATACAACCTATTTTAATACAGTACATTAAGAATGTAAAGTGACATTATCTACAGCCAAAATTAAATTAAATTAAATTGTACACTCCAACCAATAAATAGGAAGTACAGCGTAAATTATGATTCCATCAACATAATGGAATAGCATATAGCCATTACATTATCATTCTGATTGCTACCTAGAAAGATGGGAAATATTTATTACATAATACTAAAAGCAGGATAGAAAGTATAGGTAAATACAGTTATAACTCTGGATGTTTGGGGGATGTGGAGGAGACCTGGAAGGAAATATGCAAAAACACTTTAAGTAAATGGGATTGTGGGTAATTATTTTCCCTTCTCAGTTTTTCTTTAATCTTATATTGAATGTTTTCAATGTCAAAACCCTTTTTAGAGGACATTTAATAGTACCTAAGGAGAGACAATTAGATAACCCTAAACTCTTGTTTTACATTTACCACTGACATTGTAACATTTCACTCTGCCTAATTCTCAAAATTGGCTGGTGATGAATCTAGAACACATACTACAGTCTCTATTTTACACATATACAGATGAGACTATTCTTTTCACACTCATAGAAAAATAACAAAAATAATGTAAGCAAGGTACGACAGAAGAATTTTTATTTGTAACTCATAATAATCCTTCAAAAAATGGTATAATGCCCCCTTCACACATTATAACCAGGTAATTTTCCTTGAAATATAGGCTTCTGCCTTTTCCCACAACCAGTGGAACCCAAGGTGAGCCAATCAGCCTTTCCTTGACAGGTATTAAATTGGATCTTGGAAAAGAAATTCAGTCTCTTTCTGGTGGCAAAGCTGTGTCAGAGATATAAGAAGTAGGAGCTGCTGGCAACCAAGTTTCCAGCCTTGTGAAAGAAGTCAGTCTGAGAAAATGAAACTGACCAGAAAGTAGTAGAGTTTATAGATGAAAAGGGACAGTTCTTATGACACTGCTGTCCCAGATGTCAGTAATCCCTGAACTTCAACTGCACCCCTTCTGAAATTACCTAAACAATAAATTCCTAAATTTCTACTTTTATTGTTTACCTAAGGTGGTCTGAGTTGGGTTTCTGTCACTTGAACTAAAAAGGTCCTGCCTAATATATCAGATATTATTATTCCCATTTTGCACATAGGAAACCTAAGGTTCAGAAAAATTAAGTAAGATTACAAAGTCAATAAGCTTTGGCTTCAAAGCACATATCTTTTCTTTAAAGACAAGTTACATCCCATGGAACAAAAACAAACAGCTAAGTAAAAGTCATAAAAAGTGAAAACATAAAACAGAAAGGCAGAGAAGTATGGCAAATGGAGAAATAGGCTGTAAAAATACCAGATATATATATACATATATATGTATATATACGTGTGTGTGTGTGTGTGTGTGTGTGTGTGTGTGTGTGTGTGTATATATATATATATATATATATATATATATATATACACACACACATATAAAATCCAGGAGCAGCTTAACTGGGTCTTCTGCCTCAGGGTCTCTGAACTTCAGGGTCTCTGAAGTGGCCCTCTCCATAGAGCATATCACAACATGACAGCTTGCTTTACCAGAACAAACGAGCACAAAGGCAAAGGAGAATGCCAGAAATAGAGAGAGTCTTAGCAAGATTAAAGTCATGATATTTTGTAACCTAGTCATGAAGTTACATCCCATCTGTTTTCTCTCTGTTCTTTAGAATCAAGTCCTTAGGTCCAGCCCACACTCAAGGATTACCCAAGGGCATTTATATTAGGAGGTGGGGATCATTGAGAGCCACCTCAGAGGTTATTTGCCAATCTAGTGGTACCTGAAATGACAATGCATCTTATAATGGATAAAGTCTCAGATTCATTGGGAGAAACTCAGTAAATACTTGTTGAATGATTAAAAAGAATTAAGAAAAAATGATACTAAAATGATAATGTCTTTTTTCAAAGAACCAATTATAATTTTCCTGCATATGTTAATATTTCCAAACGTTTCTCACCATCTCTGTGGCTGTACTGACTTCCCTAAAACTGATTTTCTAAAAGTTAAAAAATCCCAGAAACAATATAATCAAACTGGCATTTTGTCATGATGGTGTATGATGGTAGAATGTACCATCACCTTTTTTTTTTAGTGCAATATTGGCATGTGCTCACACAATAAATGAATCAAACTTTCAATCTCAAATAACTCACTCAAGAGGATAAGCAATTCAAATAAGTCATGAAATAACTCATTCAAGAGGATAATCAATTCCAATAAGTCATGAGCATGCTTTCATCCCTCTTCCAAATACCACATAGTATCATTGTGATTTTTAGCCCATTAGGAAGTGGGTTAGACTTCTTTCCCCTTTAGTTGTTCTAAATACTGGCATCACTGTTTACACATGCACTGACCTCTGTCTAGCTTTCTGTGCCACGTTAAGTTAGAGACTGAAATGAAGGAAAGTTCACATAAAGGCTATCTAAACCAGGCCTTTAAGTATACAAGTGACAAGAAGTGGTGGTTAGCCCCTTTCGCATACTACTAGTTTAAATACAGAAGGAAGAGGGATGCAAAGTGAGCTAGAAGGTGAAAGAGCCATTTTATGTGTATGAGGAGATAAGCACTGGCTCCTTTTCTTTTTCAAACCGAAAGCACACTGCAATAACCCTGTCTGGACAACAGTAATATGACTACAGAAATACTGCAGCCTTAGCTTTAACACAGAAGAGAAGAAAAGTATTTTTATCCTAACTGGTACCATTAAGATACCCTGATCATTCCTACAGAGACGTTCTGTTTTGTTTGTTTGTTTCAAGATAATATACTATCTTTGTGAAGAAACAACTAAGTCAGCATATGTGATACGTGGAACCTTTGGACTAGATGTTCTTCCAAGGAAGTCTCCCTCCTTTGCATGCAAGGAAAGGGTCGGCTTTGGAGAAGCACCAAGGAAGTGACAAAAAAAATAATACATGAGGTATAATATTTGGCCACACTGTACACAGGGCTAGGAGTAAAGATGCAAAACAGCCTGGTGTAACTGATATCAAAAGGCTTAAGAAGACAGATAAACTGAGTGTGCAGGAAAGCATGACAGTAACTTTTCTGGAAAACAGGAATTTTGAAGATGTTTTAAAAGACTTGGTGTCTATGAGAGTCCCTTAATCACACAGGAATCCTGCATGCTGCTATTCATATTTGTAAGCTCCCCGCAGGCAGGAACAGAGGATTATTTCTCTGTGTATTTCCAAGTGTCCTTTACAAGATGTTCTTAGTAAATAATAATAAAGCTAACATTTACTGACTACTTAGACAACCAGATTCTCTGCTACAAGCTTAATATAGATTATCCAACTAAATCCCCACATCCCTTCGAAGAGTTATCATAAACTCTATGTTATATAGATGAGACAATGAAGGCTTGGATAGGTAAAGTCTTACCCAACTTCACGTAGCTATAATCTGTGGAGGCAAGATTCAAGCCCGAGTAGCTGATTCCAAAGCCTAACCACTCTTAACCCTATACCAAATAATTGCTGACTTGAATTGCTGTTCTTCGTTATAGAGGGGGATGACAAGTGACCTCTTCCTGATTATGTTTTACCAGATTTTGTTTTTTATACGTCATGGACAGAAAAAAACAATTTACTGTCAGAGGTGGACTCTCTTTCACAAGTGAGATGCTAAGCAGATCACCTCTTTTTCCCATGTCCCACCATGTCCATGTGTGTGAGAAGAGGGTGGTCAAGAAAGTCAAGGACATTGAGGAAGGATTCTTTGCTGAAAAGGATGTGTGTGTGTGTGTGTGTGTGTGTGTACCTGGACAAAATGAGCCAGGATTGGGGGTAGAGGGTGCAGAAGGAGTGAGAGAGGGACTGCAACAAATCTCACTTTAAAATGACAAATACCTCCTCCCTCAGGTTAAATTTGTCAGTCATTCACAGCACAATGTGAAATACATTGATCAGTTTGCTTTTCTTTTTTTTTTAAATTAATTTAATTACTTTATTTATTTTTGGCTGCGTTGGGTCTTTGTTGCTGTGTGCAGGTTTTCTCTACTAGCAGCGAGCAGGGGCTACTCTTTGTTGCAGTGCGCAGGCTGCTCATTGTCGTGGCTTCGCTTGTTGGGAAGCACAGGCGCTAGGCACACAGGCTTCAGTAGTTGTGGCACACGGTCTCAGTAGTTGTGGCTTGTGGGCTCTAGAGTGCAGGCTCAGTAGTTGTGGCGCCTGGGCTTAGCTGCTCTGTGGCATGTGGGATCTTCCCAGGCCAGGGATCGAACCCGTGTCCCCTGCATTGGCAGGTGAATTCTTAACCACTGTGCCACCAGGGAAGCCCTAAAGTGAATTTTTGAAATAAAGCAAGTCACACAAATTTTTGGTTTCCCAGTGCATATAAAAGTTATGTTTACACTATCCTGTAGTCTATTAACTGCATAATAGCATTATGTCTAAAAAAAGAACATACATTAATTTTAAAATATTTTACTGCTAAAAAATGCTAACCATCATCTAACAATGCAGAGTTGTCACAAATATTCAATTCGTAAAAACGCAATAACTGCAAAGTGCAGTAAAGTGAAAGACAATAAAATGAGGTATGCCAAGTCTAGAAAGAGTTATGCAATACATTACTATATCCAAAGAAAGAAGGTATGATTCACAGAAAGACTGGTCAACCATAGAAACAGAATTACAGAGACAACTGCAGATCTGAGTAGGAGATTTAGCCGACAGATTTCATTCACTCAGTAATTTTTTTATGGAGTACCTACTAGACATTTTTAAAATTTATTGTATTGAAGTATAGTTGATTTACAACTTGGTGCTAATTTCTGCGATATAGCAAAGTGAGTTAGTTATACATTTATATACTCTCTTTTTCATATTCTTTTCCATTATGGTTTATCACAGGATATTGAATATAGTTCCTTGTGCTATACAGTAGGACCTTATTGTTTATCCATTCGAATGGTTTGCATCTGCTAACCCCAAACTCCCAATTCATCCCTCACCCACGCCCCCTCACCCTTGGCAACCACAAGTCTGTTCTCTATGTCTGTGTGTCCTACTAGACATTTTTTTAGTTCTGAGGACACCATAGCTAACAAAGAAGATAAGGTCCCTCCTGCACAGACGTTACATTCTAGATGGGATGTACAAACAATAAAGAAGGAAAGAAATGAGAATTTCCAGTTGTTAAAAAGTGCCATGAAGAAGACAGTCCACACCCCAGTGTTCATTGACATGAAAGCTACCAAAATGTCCATTGACAGAGGAATGGATAAAGAAGATGTGGTATATATACAATGGAATATTACTTAGTCATAAAAGAGAATAAAATAATGCCACTTGCAGCAACATGGATGGACCTAGAGATTATCATACTAATAAGGCAAAGTCAGTCAGACAGACAAAGACAAATATCATATGATATCTCTCATATGTGGAATCTAATTTAAAAATTGATACAATTGGGACTTCCCTGGTGGTGCAGTGGTTAAGAATCTGCCTGCAAATTCAGGGGACTTGGGTTCAAGTCCTGGTCCGGGAAGATCCCACATGCCGCAGAGCAACTAAGCCTGTGCACCACAACTACTGAGTCTTCACTCTAGAGCCTACGTGCCACAACTACTGAGCCTGCGTGACACAACTACTGAAGCCCATGCGCCAGAGCCCATGCTCCACAATGAGAGAAGCCACCACAATGAGAAACCGCTGCACCACAACAAAGAGTAGCCCCCGCTCGCTGCAACTAGAGAAAGCCCACACACAGCAATGAAGACCCAACACAGCCAAAAATAAGTAAATAAATAAATAAAATGTTTTTAAAAATGATACAAATAAACTTATTTACCAAACAGAAACAGACTTTCATATATCAGAAACAAACTTAGGATTACCAAAAGGGAGAGAGGGATAAATCAGGAGCTTGGGATGAACATACACACACTAGTATACATAAGATAGATAACAAACAAGGACCTACAGTATAGCACAGGGAGCTCTACTCAATATTCTGTGATAACCTATATGAGAAAAGAATCTAAAAAAGAATGACTATATGTATATGTATAACTGAATCACTTTGTTGTATACCTGAAACTAACACAACATTGTAAATCAATTACACTCCAATAAAATTAAATAAATAAATAAATAAAAATTTAAAGAAATAAAAAGAAGACAGGCCAGAGAGTAATGGTTGATAAATCAGGGTGTGTGCAGGCAGGAGAGTGATACTTTAAATTGGTTTTATGCAGGTTTTTTTTTTAAATTGAAGTACAGTTGATTTACAATGTTGTGTTATTTTCAGGTGTACAGCAAAGTGATTCAGTTATATACATATATAATACACATACACATATAATACATATATAATATATATAGTTGTATACACAGAATATATATATATTCTTTTTAAGAGTCTTTTCCCTCATACATTATTACAAAATATTGAGTATAGTTCCCTGTGCTATACAATAGGTCATTGTTGGTTATCTATTTTATATATAGTAGTGTGTATATGTTAATCCCCAACTCCTAATTTACTCCTCCCCCACCTTTCCCCTTTGGTAACCATAAGTTTATTTTCTATGTCTGTGGTTCTATTTCTGTTTTGTGTATAAGTTAATTTGTATCATTTTTTTTTTTTTAGATTCCACATATAAGTGATATCATATGATATTTGCCTTTCTCTGTCTGGCTTACTTCACTTAGTATGATAATCTCTAGGTCCATCCATGTTGCTGCAAATGGCATTACTTCATTCTTTTTTATGGCTGAGCAATATTCCAGTGTGTGTGTGTGTGTGTGTGTGTGTGTGTGTGTGTGTGTGCGCGTGTGTGTGTGTGTATTTAACATCTTCTTTATCCATTCATCTGTCAGTGGACATTTAGGTTGCTTCCATGTCTTCACTATTGTAAATAGTATGCAAAAATCCTTAACCAAATACTAGTGAACCGAACACAACAGTACATTAAAAAGATCATACACCATGATCAAGTGGGATTTATCCCAGGGATGCAAGGACTTTTCAGTATCCACAAATCAACCAGTATGATACACCACATTAACAAATCAAAGAATAGAAAACATATGATTATCTCAGTAGATGCAGAAAAAGTTTTTGATAAAATTCAACATCAATTTATGATAAAAACTCTTCAGAAAGTGGACATAGAAGGAGCCTACCTCAACATCATAAAGGCCATATATGACAAACCCACAGTTAACATCATACTCAATGGTGAAAAGCTGAAAGCATTTCCTCTAAGATCAGGAACAAGACAAGGATGTCCACTCTCACCACTTTTATTCAACATATAGTTTTGGAAGTTCTAGCCACAGCAATCAGAGAAGAAAAAGAAAGAAAAAGAATCCATACTGGAAAAGAAGTAAAACTGTCACTGTTTGCAGATGACATGATACTATACATAGAAAATCCTAAAGACTTTACCAGGAAACTACTAAAGCTCATCAATGAATTTGGTAAAGCTGCAGGATACAAAATTAATACACAGAAATCTGTTGCATTTCTATATACTAACAATGAAAGATCAGAAAGAGAAATTAAGGAAAAAATCCCATTTACTATCACATCAAAAAGAATAAAATACCTAGAAATAAACCTACCTAAGGAAGCAAATGACCTGTACTCTGAGAACTACAAGACACTGATGAAAGAAACTGAAGATGGCACAAACTGATGGAAAGATATATTGTGTTCTTAGATTGGAAGAATCAGTATTGTCAAAATGACCATACTACCCAAGGCAATCTACAATTTTGTGTAGGTTTGACTGAATATACAAAGAACCCAAAATAGCAGTGGCTTAAATGAGATAAAGTCTATTTCTCTCTTATTTAAAAGAAGCCTGGAAGTAGACAATTCATGACTACTTTAGAGACTCACAAATTCATCAGGCACTCAGGCTTTCCAGATCTCTGCTCCAACATACCTAGCGAATGTCCTTTCCTCCATGATTGAATATGGCTGCTAGAGCCCAGTCACCACACTTGGTGTTCCAGGGAACAGGACTGAGATGGGGAGAAAGAAGAATGAACCTCCTTCCTTTTAGGGATTGTTTTCAAAGGACCACATTATACTTTGGCTTACATTTCTTTCATCAGAACAGAGCAATATCGAGCTGCAAGGGAGCCTGGGTAATATAGTTGTTTGGCTGTATGTCAGTGTGCTTAACAAGGGGAGAAAGGGAAAAGGAATACTGGGAAGCAAATAGCACTCTTGTCAAAGGTGGTCAGGGAAGGCCTCTCTGAGGAGCTGACACATGGCTTGAAGCCTCAGTGATGAGAAGAAGGCAGCCATGAAAAGATCTGGAAGTAGACATTTCAATAAGAGGCAAGGTCAAGCTCAAAATCCCTAAAGTGGGAATGAACTCTGTGTATCTTCGAAATCAAAAGAAAACTAGGGCATTGGCAAAAACTGAATGAGGGAAAGGGTGCTACAGAATGAATTTAGGATATTGGCATATTAGACCTTATAATAGTCCAGAGTAATAAGTTTAGACTGGAGTATTTTCAGTCCTCTTGAAAGGGCCATCCTCACTGTGATAAGGATGGACAAGGTCATCTGAGACCATCAAATGTCTGATTTATCTTAGTTCCCTTGTCATGAGTAGTCTTCTGATTCTACATGCTCCGTCAATAAAGTGACTTCTTTTTTTTTTTTTTTTTTGCGGTAAGCGGGCCTGTCACTGTTGTGGCCTCTCCCGTTGCAGAGCACAGCCTCCGGACGCGCAGGCTCAGCGGCCATGGCTCACGGGTCTAGCTGCTCCGTGGCATGTGGGAGCCTCCCGGACCGGGGCACGAACCCACGTCCCCTGCATCGGCAGGTGGACTCTCAACCACTGCGCCACCAGGGAAGCCCAATAAAGTGACTTCTGATTTTTGGGTCTCATTCCTCTTCCCCCTACTTCCTTAGCAGATTTTCCCAACTGTTGCATTGGAGTGCTTGGGTTAAAGAAGATCATGTAGGTGTGTCATGAACAGAGATACAACTCAAGGTAGTTAAATCTTAAATTCCCTCAGAATAAACATATTGGTGGAGTAATATAAGATTTCATTCTTGGCTCCCAAGAAAAACATTCAGAAAAGACTATCTTAACCTTTGTTTGCATTAAAATAAACAGCTCAACAATTTCCCTTCTGCTTCTCCCACATTTCATACAGGGGTTTGTGGGAAGTGTTCACATATGCAAAGAGGGGAAAGGGAACAGCTGGAGGCGCTGTCTCTTCTTCCAGCATTTGCTCTCTGTAAGCTTTGACAATTTGAGTCACAGACCTTCCAGAAAGCTTAGCTGTTTAAAGATGGATCTGGATTTCCAAGAGGAGATCAGGAGGGCTGTTAACAAAATAATGCCCTATAAGGTTAGTGTCTCAAAGGCCTTTCATTGTCTCTCTATATGTCACTCACTTACATACTCAAACACACACACACTTTTGTATATATTTATATACATATACAATAGCTAAACCAGGCCAAGTAATTGGCATATGACATATTTTAACACATTTGTAGAACCTGGCTGGGCATTGTAGAGAACAAGTTTAAGTCAAGGATTAGTCAACCAGATAATGGAGTTTAAAAAAAAATACACATAAAAGGAGGTCACTCAAAGAACTACGGAACAAAAGAGAAGCACAGAGGTAAAGTCAAACTTTGATTAAATAAATTAATAATGATAATGATTATTATTCATGCAATTATTGAACATTTACTACAGGTTAGGCAATGTGTTAATAAGCATTTAAATTATCTTATCTCATTTAATAATAATAACCTCAAGAGAGAGGCACTATTATTACACCTGATTTATAGTTAAAGAAACTGAGTACTGGAAAGATTAAATCTCTTGCCAAGTCTGAGAACTAGTAAGTGATGGAGCTGGACTCAAACCAGATCTGTCTCACTCTAAACCCTGTGCTCTAACAACTTCTTAGGCTTACATGATGCTAATATGCCAGAGGGGGTAGAAAGGAGGAGAGAGAAAAATGTAAACTTAATTTAAAATGTATATTTTAAATTTAATTTAAAATGTAAACATATTAATATTGAAAGTTTATAATATCTCTACTGGATTATATTCTTATCACACCTCACCTGTAGTATCATGTCAAATTCAGGAGCCAAATTTAATGACACAGACTTGTAAAATTAGGAGGTATTGACTTCCACCATTCTTAGCTATATGATCTTGGCCAGTTCCATAGGAACCTCAATTTCCCCATCTAAAGTTGGAAAAGAATCTACTTTACAAAGTTGATGTGAAGATTAAAGATAATGTGTGTGAAGTGAAAAACACAGTGTCTGGAATAGACTAAGCAGAAAAGGCACTAAAAATATGGCAGCCAATAAATTTACTATTATTATTCTGAGAGGAGGGTGACTAGGATATTGATCATGTTTTCTGAACATTAGCATGAGTTGTGAATGCATACTTTCTAAGAAAGTCGTTTCATTATTACTTTGCATTCTGCTAATTATAATTCTTACCAAGCTCAAAGTTAGGCTCTTCTACGAAAAACAAGATAAATCTTATAAATCTAGTAATTTCATATTCCCCAGGGAACTGAGAGGGATTCTTTCCAGTCTCTTGTCAAAATTATCTCTGGAAAAAAATGGCTAGTGGAAAGGAGTTCCAGTGGCTGCTGATGTGCTGCCAAGTTTCAACACCCGTATCTCTTCAAAGGTCCAGCCCATAAAGAAATATCATTTTCTATCTTGACTGACAGCATTTATCTTGGATTTCAAAGCATCAAAGGACTGTTGGTCCCCAGAATGTTTTGTGAAATGATACTAATGTGTTCAATGATCTACATTTGAGAGGTTGCATTTCTGAAGCTGATAAACTCCAGCAAACCCCACTAGTGAAGTCCATTTTCAGTATATAAATATCATCTGCATTTGAAAAGGCACCCATTATTCACATCTGTAAACGCATTTATAGTCTAAAGCAGACTCATGATTGGGGGTGGAAGCCTTCATCTAGATGGAGACACCTAAGAAGAAGGGATTAGAAATGAGCTCATCTCATTAGAAATGAGAAATGGCATTCAGCTCATCCTAACTTCCAGACCCAGAATGAATTCTAAGGGCAGAAAAATAAGACTGTAAAATAGAAGCAAGACTTCCTCCTCCTCTTTCTATTGTCACCATAGAAACCAGTATGCTTCTGTACAGTTTGTCCAAGGGAATATCCTTGCCTTAGATTCTGACAACCAAAAGCCTCAAACACGAGGCTTCTTCCATGAACTCTGCCTCTCTTCTACTGGTATCATGCCCACCAGACCTAAAACCTGGACTGTTGATTCACCAAAGAACTTCTAAAAAAAATGAGACTGGCACCAAAAATGGTAAGAGAAATCATTAGCACTGAATCACATAGTGAGAAAGCCATTCTATAATATTTTCAATTCTTTTTCTGATTTTCTGATTTGTTAAGAAACAAGTCTCAGTGCCATGCTAATATGTCATTAGCATCTCTCCAACACTTGCTAAGCTTTTTTTTTATAAGGACTTAGAGCCAAGGAACAGGCAACATTACCTAGATAGAATTTAATAACATTATTTTGTTTATACCATTTTTATTTTTAGTTACTGTCTTTTTATGGCAAGTGAACTGGTTTTCCATTTATAGTACTAAGATAAAGTTTACTTTCTTAATTCATTTATTTGAATTATTAAAGTTAAAAAGATGGATCAACTGTAAAAATGGTATACAGATAAAAAGGAAATTATGAAGGTGGGTTGAAAATGATGAAATAAGAGATACTAGTTATTATATAATCTGAAAACAGAACTTGTAAAAATATATCCCTCTACTACCCTAAGCCAGAGCTAATATCTCCCTCATCTGTAGTTCTACTGCCCTGTTTGTGCCTCTAACACATCCTGAATTCATCCTCTTTGAATTGTAGTCATGTACATTTCTCATTTTCCCTAAATAGAGTTAGCTCCTGGAAGTCTTGCTCATATTTGTAGATCCCCTCTATGTTATACAGAGTACATTTCTCTGTGAATGTTTGTTGAATGGGAAACCTGATTCACCTTGATCCCACCTGCAGAATACTGGTAGTCAGTTTAAGGATCCTCAGGGCCCAAATAGCATAAGGTTTTCTCTATACCACATGGTCTTCATTACTTTATTTAAATATCAGTCAATAAACAGTAAAGATAGACTTATTAAACTTCTATCATGGGAAGTAACATCACCAAGATGTAGACATAGATTGTTCCTGACATTGCTTACCCTCACAAGAAGAAGAACTAATAACTATTCAAGAACAAGACACCACTGAGAGAATCCTAGAACATGGGGGTGAGACTAAAGCACCCTCCTGCACCAAGACAGACTGTATTGGAAGGGTAAAAGAAGTGGCTACATGTTGACTGCATTGTCCCTCCTCCAGGCCAGTGCAGCACCACTAAGCCCTCAGTTCCTCCAGTGGGAAAAGAGAACCCAGGGGTACAAACAGCACTGCCTCCAGCATTGTGGGTCACTTTATGGGAGTCCCTACTCTGATCTTGTACCACAGGGATTGCAGGGGAATCTGTGGGGCTCAACAACTGGGAATCTGACTGTGATGGAGAAGAGGGGAGGGGCTTGCAACAACCAGCACACAGTCTTGGCAGACCAAGTTCATACCTGCAGTGCCCAAGTAGTAATCCACACCAGTGGCTTTGCTCATCTGCAGAATCAAGTCAGGGGTGCACTCTGACCTGGGAACTCAGTGGGGTGCAGATTTGCCTACTTTGGATCCTCAAATGAGGAGTTTTCCCAGCCCTAGAGCTCAGTTTACATATGCCCAGACAAGGAGCTGAATCACAGTTCCATCCACTTCCATTCCACCTGGCCAAAAGGGCTGGAGACAACTCCTGGAAGCAGTGTGGCCCAGTGGCACTCAAGCCAAGAAGTGGGTGGGCAGAGCTGATGTCCCCTAGAGCAGAGCTCTTCTGGGGCATGGAATGTTTCCATGTTATGCTCAGGCAGGGGGATTACTTCATAGCCAAGGCTAAGAGTATCTCGCAGCCCCTCCCAACCAGACAGCCTGTTTGGTAAATTGAGAGAAGCCTGAAATAGCCCCTCCCCCTCCCATCCAGGCAAGGGAGCTGACACATAGCCCCAACCACTGTTGAGAGTGTGGAGACACAGCCCCATCTGACCAAAAGGGCTGGAGACAACTCCTGAAAGCTGTACAGCCCAGGAGCATTCATGCTGAGAGGCAGGCAGGCAGCACTGATAGTTTGAAGAGCAAAGTGAGTGGCCCTGTTTGGTCAGGAAACTTGGGCTGCAGGTCAGTTTGAGTTAAGACAACAAGCAAAGAGCTTTACTGGCTTTAGAGCTGCTTCTCCCACTGCACCCAGGCAGGAAATCTAATTTCTAGCCCCACTCATTGCTGAACACAGCCTTCAGTTTGTCTGACCAGAGGACCTAACCAGAGCACACAGAGAACTGCACAGCCCATTCAACAGTCAGAGGAGCAAAAAGAAAAAGAATGAAAAAGAGTGAAAAAAAGCCTACAGGAATTATAGAAAACAATGAAAAGAAACATTTGCATTATGGGAATTTCAGAGCGAGAAAGGGACAGAAAGTATATTTAAAGCAATAATTACTGAAAACTTCTTGAACCTGGGGAAAGAAATGGACATCCAGATCCATGTGCCCAAAGGATACCAAATAGGTTGAACACAATTAGGGCTACACCAAGACACATTAAAATTAAATTGTCTAAAACTAAAGAAAAAAAAAAGTTTAAGAGCAGTAAGAAAAAAGAAGTTACATACAAAGGAACAGCATAATACTATCAGCAGATTTTTCAACAAAAACTTTCAGGCCAGAAAAGAGTGGGATGACATATTCAAAACATAGAAAATAACTATCAACCAAGAATTCTATTCCTAGCAAAGCTGTCCTTCAGAAACAAAGGAGGGATAAAGACTTTCCTGAACAAACAAAAGTTGAGGGAGTTCATTACCACCAGACCTACCTTACAAGAAATTCTAAAGTGAGTTCTTTCAGGGGCAGTAAAACAACACTAATTAACATCATAAAAATATAAAAAGGTAGTGTAAATCTCATTAGATTCTACAATATGCTAATAGTGGTGTATAATTCACTTACAACTCTTAAAGTGTTTTTTAAAAAGTAGTTAAAAAAACGTAAATATTCAATATAATAATCTATTATTAGTTTTACAATTTTTAAAAAAACATGTAAATTGTAATAGAAAAAACCTAAAATGTGAGGGGGAGAAGAAGAAAAAGTGTAAAGTTTATAAATTCTATTGAAGTTAAGTTGTCACCAGGTTAAAATAGGGTGTTATAAATTTAAGGTATTTTATGTAAGCCTCATGGTAATCACAAGGGAAAATCCTGTCATAATTACACAAAAGAAAACAATAAAGAAGTCAAAGAATACTGATACTAAAAGACATCAAAACAAAAAAAAGAGCAGAATAAAAAATAGGAACAATGAATCTACAAAACAACCAGAAAACAATTAACAAAATGGCAATAGTAAGTTCCTACCTGCAATAATTACTTTAATGTAAACAGATTAAGTCCTCCAATTAAAAGACACAGAATGGCTGAATGGATTAAAAAAAGAAAAACAAGATCCAACAATATGCTGCCTACAGGAGACTCACTTTAGCCTTAAAGAAACACATAAACTGAGAGTGAAGGGATGGAAAAAGACATTTCAAGCAAATGGTAACAAAGAAACAAAAAAAAAGTAGTTCTACTTATATCAGACAAAGTAGACTGTAAACTAAAAGTGATAAAGGAGATCCGGACACCATGCTCTCGCCTGTGCTGACAGCTACATCTGTAGCTCTGCATCTGCACACAGCAAACCTCGACTCCTGTCACTGGTCTCCATGGCCATGCACAAGCCCATGGCTAGCCGGCCAGCCCCAGGAGTGCACACCACAGCAAAGGCCTCTCAGCTGCTCCTGGGCCTGGTCCAGTATCTACTCCCAGTTAGTTCACAAACTGGAGCCTGGACATGGAGCGTAAGAAGTGACTGAGGAAAGAGGCAGCCGATTCCAAACTGTACTTCCAAGTGCCTGCTATCTATTTGTGATCCATTGGAAAACTGCCTTTTCCATCACCAGGTTTATACAGCAAGAGCAGAGCTTGAGGAAATGAAAGGCAGCTGGTGCTTTGGTCAAGTTTCAGGAACTCTGTCTACAAATTACAAGGGAGAGGAACTCCACCTTTGCCGGGCCTCCGTGTAGCTGACAGGGTCTTGGTGCTTTGGCCAGGTGTCAGGCCTGAGCCTCTGAGGTGGGAAAACCGAGTTCAGGACACTGGACAACCAGAGACCTCGTGGCCCCAAGTAATATCAACTGGCGAGAACTCTCCAAGAGATCTCCGCCTCATCACTAAGACTCAGCTCCACTCAATGACCAGGAAGCTCCAGTGCTGGACACCCCATGCCAGACAACTAGCAAGATAGGAACACAAACCCACCCAATAGCAGAGAGGCTGCCTAAAATCATAAACACACAGACACCACAAAACACACCACCAGACACGGTTCTGCCCACCACAAAGACAAGATCCAGCCTCATCCACCAGAACACAGGCACCAGTCCTCTCTACCAGGAAGCCTACAAAACCCATTGAACCAAGCTTACCCACTGGGGACAAGACACCAAAAACAACAAGAACTACGAATCTTCAGCCTGTGAAAAGGAGACCCCAAACACAGTAACTTCAGCAAAATGAGAACACAGAGAAACACACAACAGATGAAGGAGCAAGGTAAAAACCCACCAGACCAAACAACTGAAGAGGAAATAGGCAGTCTACCTGAAAAAGAATTCAGAGTAATGATAGTAAAGAGGATCCAAAATCTTGGAAATAGGATGGAGAAAATACAAAAAACCGCTTAACAAGGACCTAGAAGAACTAAAGAGGAAACAAACAATGATGAACAACACAATAAATTAAATTTAAAATTCTCTAGAAAAAATCAATAGCAGAATAACTGAGGCAGAAGAACAGATAAGTGACGTGGAAGATAAAATAGTGGAAATAACTACCGCAGAGCAGAATAAGGAGAAAAGAATGAAAAGAATTGAGGTCAGTCTCAGAGACCTCTGGGACAACATTAAACGCACCAACATTCTAACAATAGGGGTCCCAGAAGCAGAAGAGAAAAAAGAAAGGGATGAGAAAATATCTGAAGAGATTATATTTGAAAACTTCCCTAATATGGGAAAGGAAATACTCAATCAAGTCCAGGAAGTGCAGGGAGTCCCATACAGGATAAAACCAAAGTGAAACACGCCAAGACACATATTAATCAAACTATCAAAAACTAAATACAAAGAAAAATATTCAAAGCAGCTAGGGAAAAGCAACAAATAACATACAAGAGAATCCCCATAAGGTTAAGAGCTGATCTTTCAGCAGAAACTCTGCAAGCCAGAAGGGAGTGGCAGGACATATTTAAAGTGATGAAAGGGAAAAACCTACAACCAAGATTACTCTACCCAGCAAGGATCTCATTCAGATTCGATGGAGAAATTAAAACCTTTACGAACAAGCAAAAGCTAAGAGAATTCAGCACTACACTACCCAGCAAGGATCTCATTCAGATTCCATGGAGAAATTAAAACCTTTACCAACAAGCAAAAGCGAAAAGAATTCAGCACCACCAAACCAGTTTTACAACAAATGCTAAAGGAATTTCTCTAGGCAAGAAACACAAGAGAAGGAAAAGACCTACAATAACAAACCCAAAACAATTAAGAAAATGGGAATAGGAACATACATATTGATAATTACCTTAAATGTAAATGGATTAAATGCTCCAACCAAAAGACACAGACTGGTTGAATGGATACAAAAACAAGACCCGTATATATGCTGTCTACAAGAGACCCACTTCAGACCTAGGGACACATACAGACTGAAAATGAGGGGCTGGAAAAAGATATTCCATGCAAATGGAAATCAAAAGAAAGCTGGAGTAGCAATTCTCATATCAGACAAAGTAGACTTTAAAATAAAGGCTGTTACAAGAGACAAATAAGGACACTACATAATGATCAAGGGATTAATCCAAGAAGAAGATATAATGATTGTAAATATTTTATGCACCCAACATAGGAGCACCTCAATACATAAGGCAAATGCTAACAGCCATAAAAGGGGAAATCGACAGTAACACAGTCATAGCAGGGGACTTTAATGCCCCACTTTCAACAATGGACAGATCATCCAAAATGAAAATAAATACGGAAACACAAGCTTTAAATGACACACTAAACAAGATGGACTTAACTGATATTTATAGGACATTCCATCCGAAAACAACAGAACACAGTTTCTTCTCAACTGCTCATGGAACATTGTCCAGGATAGATCATATCTTGGGTAACAAATCAAGCCTTGGTAAATTTAAGAAAATTGAAATTGTATCAAGTATCTTTTCCAACCACAACGCTATGAGACTAGATATCAATTACAGGAAAAAAACTGTAAAAATTACAAACACATGGAGGCTAAACAACACACTACTAAATAACCAAGAGATTACTGAAGAAATCAAAGAGGAAATCAAAAAATGCCTAGAAACAATTGACAATGAAAACACGACGACCCAAAACCTATGGGATGCAGCAAAAGCGGTTCTAAGACAGAAGTTTACAGCAATACAATCCTACCTCAAGAAACAAGAAACATCTCAAATAAACAACCTAACCTTACACCTAAAGCAATTAGAGAAAGAAGAACAAAAAAAAAAGTTAGCAGAAGGAAAGAAATCATAAAGATCAGATCAGAAATAAATGAAAAAGAAATGAAAGAAACAATAGCAAAGATTAATAAAACTAAAAGCTGGTTCTTTGAGAAGATAAATAAAATTGATAAACTATTAGACAGACTCATCAAGAAAAAGAGGGAAAATACTAAAATCAACAGAATTAGAAATGAAAAAGGAGAAATAACAACTGACACTGCAGAAATACAAAGGATCATGAGAGACTGCTACAAGCAACTATATGCCAATAACATAGACAACCTGGAAGAAATGGATAAATTCTTTGAAAAGCACAACCTTCTCAGACTGAACCAGGAAGAAATAGAAAATATACACAGACCAATCACAAGCACTGAAATTGAAACTGTGATTAAAAATCTTCCGACAAACAAAAGTCCAGGACCAGAGGGATTCACAGGCAAATTCTATCAAATATTTAGAGAAGAGCTAACACCTATCCTTCTCAAACTCTTCCAAATTATAGCAGAGGGAGGAACACTCCCAAACTCCTTCTATGAGGCCACCATCACCCTGATGCCAAAACCAGACAAATATGTCACAAAGAAAGAAAGCTACAGGCCAATATCACTGATGAACATAGATGCAAAAATCCTCAACAAAATACTAGCAAACAGAATCCAGCAGCACATTAAAAGGATCATACACCATGATCAAGTGGGATTTATCCCAAGAATGCAAAGATTCTTCAATATACACAAATCAATCAACGTGATACACCATATTAACAAACTGAAGGAGAAAAACCACATGATAGGGCTTCCCTGGTGGCGCAGTGGTTGAGAGTCCACCTGCCAATGCAGGGGACACAGGTTTGTGCCCCAGTCCGGGAAGATCCCACATGCCGTGGAGCAGCTGGGCCCGTGAGCCATGGCCGCTGAGCCTGCGTGTCTGGAGGCTGTGCTCCGCAACGGGAGAGACCACAACAGTGAGAGGCCCACGTACCGCAAAAAAAAACACAAAAAAACACATATGATAATCTCAATAAATGCAGAAAAGGCTTTTGAAAAAATTCAACACCCATTTATGACAAAAACCCTCCAGAAAGTAGGCATAGAGGAACTTACCTCAACATAATAAAGTCTGTATATGACAAACCCACAGGCAAAATCATTCTCAATGGTGAAAAACTGAAATCATTTCCACTATATCAGGAACAAGACAAGGTTGCCCACTCACACCACTATTATTCAACATAGTTTTGGAAGTTTTAGCCACAGCAATCAGAGAAGAAAAAGGAATCCAAGTCGGAAAAGAAGTAAAGCTGTTACTGTTTGAAGCTGACATGATACTATACATAGAGAATCATAAAGATGCTACCAGAAAACTATTAGAGCTAATCAATGAATTTGGTAAAGTAGCAGGATACAAATTAATGCACAGAAATCTCTTGCATTCCTATACACTAATGATGAAAAATCTGAAAGAGAACTTAAGGAAACACTCCCATTTAACACTGCAACAAAAAGAATAAAATACCTAGGAATAAACCTACCTAAGAAGACAAAAGACCTGTATGCAGAAAACTATAAGACACTGATGAAAGACATTAAAGATGATACAAACAGATAGAGAGATATACCATGTCCTTGGATTAGAAGAATCAATATTTTGAAAATGACTATACTACTCAAAGCAATCTACAGAGTCAATACAATCCCTATCATTCTACCAATGGCATTTTTTCACAGAACCAGAACAAAAAATTTCACAATTTGTATGGAAACACAAAAGACCCCGAATAGCCAAAGCAATCTTGAGAAAGAAAAACGGAGCTGGAAGAATCAGGCTCCCTGACTTCAGACTCTACTACAAAGCTACAGTAATCAAGACAGTATGGTACAGGCACAAAAACAGAAATATAGATCAATGGAACAGGATAGAAAGCCCAGAGGTAAACCCATGCACATATGGTCACCTTATTTTTGATAGAGGAGGCAAGAA
The DNA here is from genome assembly GCF_949774975.1 of Lagenorhynchus albirostris. Lineage (NCBI taxonomy): Eukaryota > Metazoa > Chordata > Mammalia > Artiodactyla > Delphinidae > Lagenorhynchus > Lagenorhynchus albirostris. The sequence continues at coordinate 55,302,376 of NC_083110.1, forward strand.
TATACAATGGAGAAAAGACAGCCTCTTCAATAAGTGGTGCTGGGAAAACTGGACAGCTACATGTAAAAGAATGAAATTAGAACACTCCCTAACACCATACACAAAAATAAACTCAAAATGGTTTAAAGACCTAAATGTAAGACTGGACACTGTAAAACTCTTAGAGGAAAACATAGGCAGAACACTCTATGAAATAAATCACAGCAAGATTCTTTTTGACCCACCTCCTAGAGAAATGGAAATAAAAACAAAAATAAACAAAGGGGACCTAATGAAACTTAAAAGCTTTTGCACGGCAAAGGAAACCATAAACAAGATGAAAAGACAACCCTCAGAATGGGAGAAAATATTTGCAAATGAAACAACTGACAAAGCATTAATCTCCAAAATTTACAAGCAGCTCATGCAGCTCAATATCAGAAAAACAAACAACCCAATCCAAAAATGGACAGAAGACCTAAATAGACATTTCTCCAAAAAGATATACAGATTGCCAACAAACACATGAAGGAATGCTCAACATCATTAATCATTAGAGAAATGCAAATCAAAACTACAATGAGATATCATCTCACACCAGTCAGAATGGCCATCATCAAAAAATCTACAAACAATAAATGCTGAAGAGGGTGTGGAGAAAAGGAAACCCTCTTGCACTGTTGGTGGAAATGTAAATTGATACAGCTGCTACGGAGAACAGTATGAAGGCTCCTTAAAAAACTACAAATAGAACTACCATATGACCCAGCAATCCCACTACTGGGCATATACCCTGAGAAAACCATATTTCAAAAAGAGTCATGTACCAAAATGTTCATTGCACCTCTATTTACAATACTCAGGACATGGAAGCAACCTAAGTGTCCATCAACAGATGAATGGATAAAGAAGATGTGGCACATATATACAATGGAATATTACTCAGCCATAAAAAGAAACAAAATTGAATTATTTGTAGTGAGGTGGATGGACCTAGAGTCTGTCATACAGAGTTAAGTAAGTCAGAAAGAGAAAAACAAATACAGTATGCTAACACATGTATATGGAATCTAAAAAAAAAAATTGTCATTAAGAACCTAGGGGCAGAACAGGAATAAAGACACAGACCTACTAGAGAATGGACTTGAGGACATGGGCAGGGGGAAGGGTAAGCTGGGATGAAGTGAGAGAGTGGCATGGACATGTATACACTACCAAATGTAAAATAGATAGCTAGTGGGAAGCAGCCGCATAGAACAGGGAGATCATCTGGGTGCTTTGTGTCCAACTAGAGGGGTGGGATAGGGAGAATGGGAGGGAGTCAAAAAAAGGAGGAGATATGGGGATATATGTATACATATAGCTGATTCACTTTGTTATACAGAAGGAACTAAAACACCATTGTAAAGCAATTATACTCCAATAAAGATGTTTAAAAAAAATGTCAGATAAAGACAAATACTGTAAGGTCTCACTTATAAGTGGAATCTAAAAACAAAACAAAACAAACAAACAAACGGAAACCGAACTCATAGGAAAAGAGATAAGACTTGTTACCAAAGGCAGAAGAGGAGGGGGGAGTTGAAGGAATATAGTCAAAAGGTACATGCTTCCAGTTATAAGATAAATAAGAACGGGGGATGTGACAAACAACATGGTGACTGTAGCTAATACAGCTATATGATATATAAGAAAGTTGTTAAAAGAGTAAATGCTAAGAGTTCTCATCACAAGGAGAAAATTTTTTGCCTTTTTCCTTTCTTTTACTTTTATTGTAGCTATATGATAAGATGGATGTTGGCTCAACTTATTGTAGTAATCATTTCACAATATATGTAAATTGAACCATCATGTTGTATGCCTTAAACTTACAAAATGATGTGTGTCAATTATTTCTCAGTAAAATTTGGGGAAAATACCTTCCATCATGCAAGCCCTTTAGAATATGCACAAACAACTAACAAGACACTTTTGTGATTAGAAAAGTTAAAATATGATAATTGCAGAAAATTTAGACAATACATAAAGCAAAGGCAAAAAGATGTATAAAGTATAAAAATAAATAAACCATAATTCCCACATCAGCAGATAACTACTATTAATATTTTAGAGTGTTTTCTTCCAGTCTCTTTTATTTGTTTGTTTTCAGCATTGAAAATGCATTTGTGTATGAAATTGTGTTCCTGCCTTTAATCTCACTAATCCTGATATTCACCCTTGTGCCACCTTGTCTTGCACTTGGTTTCTATGTACCAGTCACATGAATGACTAGAAAGGTAGAAACATCAAGAAATACATAAGTATGGGTACAAATGCCCTCTTATAGCCTTTTGCCTAGTACGGGGTTCCATGACTTTAAAAGATACATTAAGGGGCTTCAATAAAGATGTGTCAAATGTCTATTTAGATGAAGAACATCAATGGTGGCAGTTTCCAATTAAGAATTAGTCATAGAAAGCTTCAGAAATGCCTTTATAGACTGGGGACCGTAGGTAAAGATACAGTTAATGACTTAGCAAAGAATACTCATTAGGAACAGCAGGGTCTATTATCTAGATTCAAAGCCAGATGGAGATTAAATTTCACATTATAATGGAAGTCAATGGGAAACACAGGTGAATATTCACACAATTGGAGAAAAGCATGTCTATTACTAAATGAGAAACACCTGCATAACTCAAAATGAATCCACATGAAAGTTTTTCCCCACCACAGTGCCCATCCAGGGACTTGTGACCATCATCTTCCTGAATTTTGATTTTGCTCTTCTCTCAGCCACCAAGCCTTTTCTAATTTTGTGTGTTTTATTCTATATTTCAGTTATTTTCTATTTCCCTTCTTGTGAATGTGTAATATAAGCAAACCCTATTTCAAAATTTCTGAGCAGAGACCTAAGCTCTTTGGAAAAAATAGCTGTTATACATTATCAATAAATGAGTTTATTGAAAGTGGAATTAGATTGAGGTACTTGATATTCCTTGGCATTACTTTAATTTTGGCCTTTTTCCTAGCTAATAACTTGATTATTGTTTTAATAATAACTTAGAAACCATATCATCTGCAAGTATCAGCATCTGACACTGCCATATTGCTAATTACACTTGATTTCTTAAAGCACCTTCCACTGTATTCCTCTCGTCTGGTTTTCCCACCCTCTAATCACTCTACTACTACTTCAGGTACCACCTCCCCCTTTTTCCCTCTAGATCTTAGTATTCCCCAAGGATTTGTTCCCAGTCCTCTGTTCTTCTCTATTTTGTGTGTGTGTGTGGGGGGAACCTTCCTCTTCTTCCCTTCTAGGTTCTTTGGCTGGTCTAATAATTAAATTGACACAAAACAGATTAACAAGAGAAAAACTTAATTTTGTATGTATGGAAGCCCATAAAAATATGAACAAAGAAGTGACCAAAGTAGCCAGCTTTTATACATTTCATACAAGAAAACAAATTTGTGGAAGACTGATGAGAACAAAGGAGTTTGGGTTTGGGGTAGCAAACTAATGAAAAAGTAACAAAGTTCGTTTATATAGCTTTCTCGACCCTAAATTTCCTATGTTTGGTGGTGAGGGATGCCTTTTACCCTCCTGGTACAGGAAGGGTACTTTTCATATGGAAGATTTATCTCCTGCTTTCAGAGGGACAAAGGAAGTTCAGGTGTCCTTCTTGCACCAGCCGTTTCTTAAGTAACTTTAATCCAAAATAATCAATAAGCTAAAGTGGCATATTTTACTCCCCTTCACTATCCAAACTTTTCTACTAGAGAATTCTTCTGCATTCATGACATTTGCTACCTATTTATTAGTCAATTATTAATTAAATCTCTCAAGCTCTGACTTCTCTCCCAAATTCCAGTCACATCTTCTTAAGCTGCCTGCATAACATCTCCAATTATATGTCTTGCTAGCATCATATAAATAATCCAATTTCATGACATTTTCCCCAAAATCAATATCAATCCCTGGTTCCCTTTTCTTTTTTAATAGAGGTAAACCATTCACCTATAGATGACTCAAAATCTTGGAATCACCCGTGGCTTCTCTTTCCCGCTCATTATATTTAATCCTCACCAAGTACTGTTGATTCTTCCTTGCTCCTCTTCCTAATATTCATAACTTGCTTCCCCTGTTTCCAGTTTCCAGATAGGGCCACATATTATTTCAACTCTTCCATTTCTCACCTACACTGCACATGCCTACTAGAAAAATCTTGCTAAAATATTACTTTCATCATGAAATACCCATGATCAAAAAAAATCACTAAAGATTTTTTAAGATACTGTTGCCTTAAAAAATAAAGTTCAGATTCCACATTCAGGTCCTCCACAATCTATTTCCAACCCAAGATTATTATTTTGGGACTGTCTGTAAGAAGTAGCATGGGGAAGTAGAAAGAGAACTAGACTCTAAGTAAGAGTTAAAATTCCAGTTTCTGGTACTTGCTAGTTGTGTGATCTTGAGCAAGTCACTTAACCTCTATGAATCTGAATTTCCTTATCTAGAATATAAAGATAAGTAATAGTATTTTCATACAGCTGGGGTAAATACAAATTAAGTAAACAAATAATATGCTTGACACACGGGAGGCATTCAAAGCCATTTGAATCTGAATATAAGGTCTTTTCTATCACTGAAGTTCAATGATTCTCTTCCCCAATCAGTCTCTACGCTCCAGTTCAAATCCCATATTCACCTCTCCCAAATAGGAATTCTTGCATTTTCTTGTGTCCCTCTTCAACACCTACACAAATATTAGCAACCTTCAAGTTCTTTTCAAAACCTACGTATTCTGTAAAGTCCATAACAAACCTGAGCTAAACAGTCACTGCCTCTTTAAGCACTCAGGTCTCTTAATTTATTAGCTGTTTTGTATCAGGAACTTTTCATGTACTCAGAATGTATCATCCTGGCAATATTACATGCTCCTTGAGGGCCACTATTCTGCATTGTTCCTCTTTGTACCTCTCAGCATTTATTCAATCATTTATGGAAAGTCCTCTTTGATAAGGACTGGATTATACTGAGTTCTAAAGGATGAGTAGAAGTTGACGAGGCAAAGAGAGGGAGGGAAAGCTTCAGGCAGAAGGAATAGCTTGTGTTAAGGTCCTGAGGCAGAAACAGTTTGACCATTAAAGTAACAGAAAAAAGAGATGAGGTAGAGAAACAGTAAGAGACCGGACTGAAACACAGTAATGTGGGAGAGAACGGGAAGCAGTTGCTTCCCCTCAGCATATTCTACCAAAGTGCCATTTTTTAAGGTACTAATAATATATTAAATTACAGCTGTTAATACTACAATGAAAAGACTTTAAAGATAGCAATATGAAAGCTGCTAGGGTGACAAAAAGAGTAGTTAAATGGTGGTGCTTTTTTGAAGTGTAGCTTTTGTATCAACCAATGGCCAGCCTCCCTTGGTCCACTCCCTCCCTAATCCTCTCCCCATCTCAGCTGACATTTAAATCCTTCTAGGCTAGGATTCAGATCAAGCTGAGCTCTCTCAGACTATGAGAAACAAGTTAGAGTTTTATGTAAGGGAGTGTATGATCTTGCTTGCATTCTAATAAGATCATCCTCTGCCATGTGAATCATGCTTTATAGGAGAGAGCAGTTAGAAGAAAGTGGGAGACTCCAAACTGTTTTCTTCTGAGTTTTAGCCAAGAGTTTCCATGGAGACTTAAGCTCAAAAAGATGATATGGATACTAGAGCTAGTTGTAAACCAAAAGGCAACAGAATATCCCAGAAACAGCTTAGCACATATTACCATATTAGGCCCACCCCAGCCATGTGCCAAATGTGGTTCTGTATTGGAGTTTATGACATTATAGAGCGCTATAACACAGACACGAAGAAGTGATATTTTCTTCTCTCCACTTAAGTCACTGGAAGTCTTCCTTCCATAGGTTTCCCCTTATCTAACTCTTCAGCTATTGCAATGTGAACTGTCTCCAAACCATCTGAGGTTGTAACTTCCCTATGCTCTGTCTCAGGACAAATACAGACCTTTCTGGGAAAGTCTGAGGAAAGCTCATGAGATATTTGTATGTTTTATTTAATTTTTCAAGTGGAAAAAACAATAGACATTTCCCTGTTTAAAAAGAAAAAAACCCAATTTGTTGACTCTTACATACAAATAATTCAAACCAGCTGACCTTCAAAATGTCAAACTTCACATGTGGTCAAGCCTCAGACAGACTCTAAGTTTGGAAAAATAAAATAATTTAAATAATGAACTGGTAAAGCAAATAAAGTAAAATATTTGGATAATGATTCAGTTGAGTAACCACTAGTGACCCCAAACCGCCACTTGTTATGGAGAGATATCTTGTTAAGATTTTTAACTTGGGAGAGTTCAGAAACAACCCAATTATGGTGGGTGTCTTTCCAAACTGACCAGAGGCTAGAAGCAAGATGAGAAGGAGTACCTGATCCACTCAAGATTGAAACTCTGAGGTCTCTGGGAATACTAGAAACAAGTCTATCACACACTCAATTCATTTACTCCTGGCTTGAATAATCATTTTTTCAGATTAGGGACTAAAACCTTTGTAGGACTGAAAAATTATGGACTCCCCCCTCCCTATACATCTTCCACCATGTAATTCAAAATAAAACCAATGCCAATCTGTAAAGGAAAAAAAAAGTGTAAGAAAGCTGAACAAATTTCTGATTTCCTCCATGGCGGCCACTTTTACACTTTCAAAAAATATATTCTTAGTTTTTAAAATCTTGTGCACCTATTTTCACTAGCACCCAAAGCATATGTTTAGTTTGCCTTTGGGGTAATCAGCACTGTCTGGATCCCCATAGCTACATTGTTTGTGTTTCTTATCATTAAAACTCCCTGACTTTTATGAAGTAACTACTGTGGAAACTCTTTTTTTTTTTTTTTGCATAAAAAAAAAGCCACCAAAATGGAGAGGCTATATTTATTTCCCTGATTCAGAGCAGTTTAAAACATGGAGATAACTGTAAGGAACATAAGATCACTGAAAAATAATTAGTTGTATTTAACTAACTAACTAACAAAAATTTAACTAACAAAAATTTACCTACTGCTTACTACTATGTGCCAGGCACCAGAGTTACAAAGACTAACAACAACAAAAAAATTCATTCTTTCAAACAATATATAATTTGTAGGGGAATTATGGACGATTCTATTTTTAATTTCTGTTTTTGTTGTTTATTTTACTTGTGATCTCAAGTTCAGAGGGTAGAATTAATTATACTCAGTTCATGACACATTATCATCAAGGATCTTTGCAAAGCCCCTCTCTTATTCCATTTATTTTTTAATTTCTCTTTATACCCATACTACATTAAAGTCCCCCATCCTGAACACAGACAACCACTTAAATTTGTTTTATATATTTTTCTTTGCACATGCTTTTATAAATATGTATTATCCTGTGAGCATGTATTTTTAATTCACATAAATGGTATTGTTATATCACTATTTCTTTCACAATGTTTTTATGATCCATCCATGTTGCTATGTGTAACAACAAACTGGTTGCTTTTAATTGTTGCATAATACTCTTTGTACTTATTTTACCTGTGCACCCTTCCAGTAATGAACACCCAAATCACTCCAACTTTCTCCACCACAAAAACAGCTGCAGTGAATACCCTAGTACATGCCCCTTTATGGATCCACATGAGAATTTCAACGGGAGTAAAAACACGAGTGGAATTTCAAAATAAGAGAGGAAGAATACTTTTCATTTGCTCTCCAGAACATCTATCCCAGTCTACAGTCCCACTAGCACTGCACAAGGGTTCCTGTGTCCCTCACGTGCCAACACTTGGCTTTGTTAAACTTTCTAACTTTGCCAGTCTAGTATGTAGAAAGTAATAGCTCATTGTTTTTTACAATGTGTGTCTTCAAATTTACTAATGATTTTGAGCATATGTTTATTAGCTTTTAGGTTTTTCTCCTAAGTAGATTTTCTGTACCGTCACCTATTTTTCTCTTCTTGTTGATTCCAGGAGTATACCCAAAATATTGATCTTCTATTGATTATAGACTTTGCCAATATATTTTCTCCTTCTATTACCTTTCAATTTTGGCCCTGGAGGGTTCATTGCACAAAAATCCTTAATTTTAATTTATCAGTGTTTCCTTTATGGGTTATGTTTAAAATTTGTTGAGAAGTCACTTATTGAGCCCTTAGATCACACAGATATTCACTTAAACTTTCTTCTATTAATCTAATAGACTTATCTTTCACATATAGGCCCATAGATTTGTGGTGCCACCTTATCACATATAAGTAACACATACACATGGGTCTTTCCTTGCGATCTCTATTCTGCTCCATTGAGCTGTTTATATGACACTGCATCATTATTTATGCAATAAATAAAACAACTTTGCTACTGTCTTTCCTTTTTTCTCTCTTCTGTTAGCTCAAAGGACCCCCTAAACCCCTATCCCCTAAAGCTTAATATTTCCAACAGAAGGAAGACAACCATCCTAGTTCTGTTTAATCAAGTCCTACCCCTAATCAGCAACACAGAAAATATTTTAGTCCCCAGAAATATAGTCCCATTTAATGCAGTTATCTCTTAATGTATTTATCAGATACATATTTTGGGGGACAACCCCATGTGGGCATGTTCTTTGTTTAGAGATCAAAAACATTTTTGATACAAATGATCATTTTTTAAGATAATAAATTTATATATTAATTCCTAAGTCATGTGATAGTAACACCACTGTGTTGACTTGTGAATATATTCTAGATTTCACTAAACAACCAAAAAAAAAAAATCTGTGAATTTTGTTTCTTACGAAGCCTCCAGTGACTTCCACTGTACTATATAATTTTGTAATAATTTGTAAAAATCAATTGAGAATGATAATAAACTATATTAATAAACTATAAACTTAAGGTTTATTGTGCCTTCCATCAATCAGTAGCTATAGTAACAACCCTTGCCAAGAAAGCCCTCAACAAAGTAGTAACACAAAATTGACAGTGTTTGTAATTTTCTTCATTTAGAGCCATATAACCATGATTACATGTCAAAATTACCTTAATTGATAAGCAATCTTCCATCTAGATCAACTGCAAGTCACAACTTTGACACAAAGAAAGAAATATCTTTCAGAAGAAAGCTGCCATCCAAACTCATTCACTAATTTCAGAATATCCCTCCAATGTATCACCATCTGATAATGTTCAAAGAATTTCCTGTTCACAAATGTCTTTGTTTCTGAAGGTAAATTCTTTTTTTTTTTTTTTTTGCGGTACACGGGCCTCTCACTGTTGTGGCCTCTCCCATTGCGGAGCACAGGCTCCAGACACGCAGTCTCAGCGGCCATGGCTCACGGGCCTAGCCGCTCCGCGGCATGTGGGATCTTCCCGGACTGGGGCACAAACCCACGTCCCCTGCATCGGCAGGCGGACTCTCAACCACTGCGCCACCAGGGAAACCCAAGGTAAATTCTTATGTATAGTAAGGATACTGCCTCCAAAGTAAAATACCCAGGCCTACAAAACTTTAAAAAGCATGTGCTCTATAAATAGTACTTCTGAACTAGATGGTCTTGATCACATCTTAGTAATAACAAAAGGTAAACTTCAAATTTGCCTTACCAAATGTGAACAAGTTCTAAAAACAAGAATGTAGCATTTTGCCAAGAGTAAAAATAAGGGCCTTGTGTTTTTCATTGGAATTTTTCAGAAGGATATTTGGGTAATGTCTTTAACCTTCCTTTCTATGTTTCTGTATTTTGCAAATTTCCTCTAATGAGCAAAATAAACAAAAAATGAAATAATTTCTTTAAAAAAACTGTATTCATCCTCATCATCTTCCATATCCCCACCACCAACACTACCAAACATATACATAGTGACAAAAGAGATGTTCAAAGTCTATAGGAGCTTGAGTGAGCAAAGAGAATGATTTGAAATCCCAAATAAAATATCTTTAATGTGATATTTTGAAAGCCTGAAGCAACTTTATAGACAAAAAATTACCTAGTGATCACAGAAAGAGATCATGAAAAATTCCGAATTACATTAAGCCCAGTAATTCAACTTTAGGTACCAGTATACTCATTATAAAGTAAATAAAAATCTTATTGCCTTGTTCCCTTTTACTGTTAATAAATATCTCTCCAGCTACAAACACTAACTGAAGATTGACTACAGATGTACTATTTTGGAAGCAGGGAACTGATGCTAGATAAAGATAACATCAAACCTTTATTAATGGGAAAATTTAATACTATTAGTTTTGTTATTCTGGTGTTCATTATAGCATATGAAGTATTAGATATATCTTCTTTGACTGCATAACAACTATATGAAGGCTGAACTATGAAAATAAAGTTCTAATTTTATCCTCAACTTGATTTCCTAAATTGATTTCTTTTTCACTTTGTTTGGGTGACTGCTTTTCATGAAATTTAATTAGATTTAACAGAGAAACTACAACAGTTGCTGATATAATGTTCACCTATCTGGCTGAATAAGTATGTATTTTGCTGCATAATTACCAAGTAGAAAACTACTGTAAGATCACACTAACTGCTCAAAGAAAAGAATCAACAGCCACCTCTTTCATAAGGTTTTTGCTCTTCTTTATTCTTGACTATTTCTCTGTATTTCTATTAGAAAAAGGGATTAGAAAGAGAAGTATTTATAGAAAAACATATGCATATATAATTTATTCAGTTAGTCCTCTCACATATAGAGGGATTTGAGACCCAGTTCATGTGTTTCAAGAGCTATAAGAGTACAAGTGAGTAGGTATACGGGTAGATTATTCAACAGAGAATAGTTCAGACAACAGTAGAGGTTGGAATCATGTTGGGCTTCTGGCACTCGGTTCACCTAAACAAATTGTTGGATCTGGTGGATTTCTTAAAAAATCAGAAGAGTTCAGATTCAGAAAACTTGAGATCTGAAAGGAATCTTATAATTAATTCACCTTAGAAAAAAAGGCTAACCAATACTGGTTTTAGAAATAGAGTGGAACTAAGAAAGATTGTTTTTCCCCCATAACAAGGTAAAATCAAGTTGCCAAGTCTTAGTCCGCGTTTCCATTAAAACTCTTCATTTATCCCACCCTTCTACTCCATTCCCTACCACAGCACCAGTTCAGGCATCCTTATCTCACATGAGATTTACCATAACAATCTCTAGTATAGACTCCTTAATTCTGGTCTCTCATCCTACAACTAGAACCCAGCTATGTTACTCCTGTATTTTCCACATCAATTTAGAGATCTCAAGGAAAATGACCATGTCTTACATTTCTCCTGTCCCCAACAAAGGCAAGTACAATAGCTAATAATAGTTAATAAACATTAACTAATTAAGCGTTCACTCTGTGCCAGGCACTATACTAAATGCTTTACACGTATTAACTCATTTAATCCTTATGACAACCCAATGAGGTTACTATTATAATTCCCATTTCACAGGCAAGACTTACAAAAGGCCACATGGCTAGTAAATGATGGCGGTAAGGCCAGGGATTTATAGCCAAGCTATCTGATACCAGAGCCTGTATTCCACTATCTTTCCTGGGGTCTGTGGGGGGCTTGTGAGGAGGAGAACTGCGTATTAATTTCTCAATAAGAACCTAGCATGGGTAGCTAGGAATATATTCAAAACTTAATATACTTTAAAAAGACAACTTTTAAGCGTGGCTGAGCTGTGTTTTGTACATACTGCCATCTCCCTGTTTGTAGTTGACAACATAATCATTTCTCACACCTGAAGTAAGAAACTGTTTGTACCCTCATAAAAACAAATTTGACAGTTTCTGCTAGCTGTGAAAGGCTAAAAATAGCCCCTTAAAATATCCACATCAAATCCCTGGAATCTATGAATGTCACCTTATTTGAAAAAAGGGTTTTTGCAGATGTAACTTACGACTTGAGATGAGATCATCTTGGAGTATCAGGGTGGGCCCTAAGTCCAGTGAGAAGTGAATAAGAGACACACAGAGAACAGACAGAAAAGGAGGAGGCAATGTTACCATAGAGGCAAAGACTGGAGAGATGCACACAAACCAAGGAACACCTAGAGCCACCAGAAGCTGGAAGAGGCAATGGAAAGAACATCCCCTAGGGCTTTAAAATGGAGCCAGTCCTGCCATCACCTTGATTTTGGACTTCTGGGCTCCAGTACTGTAAGGGAATAAATTTCTATTGTCTTATGCCACTACCTTTGTCGTATTTTATTACTGCAGTCACAGGAAGCTAATACACTATCCATCTGCTATCTGCAACAGAATGCAAGCTCCTTGAACAGGAACTGTGTTTTGTGTATCTTTATAGTCTTTACTTTTTCAGCCTAGTGTACTACCTAAGAAGCATGGGTGCAATGGCAATAATTTTGGGAAGTAAGAGTGGAAATGGAAAATAGCAGGCAGAATTACTACATAAAAATTGTGACCTTGGCACTTAATCTATTCATTCAGTAACCATACACTGGGGACCTACTATGTGCCAGACAATGAACTGGGCAATCAGGCAGTCAACTATGAAGACATGAACATAATCCTTGCCCACATTTCATTTTACGTGACTTATCATATTATCCTATAATTAATACTCTAACAGTGGAAGAACAGTATTCACTATAAATTTACAGGAGGGACAGCTCCATGATGGTGGAATCTGGGAAGCACGTCGCTTAACGTCTTTGAGACTTCATTATAAAACAAACAATAAATAACAGAGGTGATACAAACACGTCCTGCTTTAGAGAACTGTTGTGTTCTCATTTAAAATAGGTTCTTTGTAATAATAATATTGTACATACTTCTTATAAAATGTTTATGTGTACCTAGCGTTGTACTGTGCATTGTATACAAATTATCTCATTTAACTCTTACAACCTAATGATTATTTATATATATATTATATATTAATTACTTATATATATATAAATATATTATTATTATTTCACCAATTTTACAAATGGAGAAACAGATTTAGGGATGATAAATATTACGCCCAAATCCACATAGCTAGTAAAAAGCAGAACCATCATTTGAACCAGGCTTAATTCCATAGCCTGAAGTTTTAACCACTACATCATACTTGTTACAAATGTTAAAACTGCAAATATTGTTAGATAAAGCCTTCAATGAGAACTTGCTCAATAAACATGTACCCTTGAGCAGGCATAAGAAATAAAGGAAAAAAGGCTACAGTCTCAAAGAAAGGATTTTTCCATCAGCAAGATCTCAAAAAAAATAAATAAATAAAAACAGAGATGTAGGGTAGTACCAACAGAAGTGGGCAAAAAAAACACACTTCCAGTCTGTTATTGTTTTGCCACAGTTGCTTTTTGACTAACCAGTGGACTGTTCTGTGATTTTAAAATAATCAATTTATTTCAGCTTCTGTTTGTCTAATAGTAATCTGATAAAATTCAAAATTTTTTCTTTACAGGGATACTCTGAGAAATACACAGTATTAAAGAATGTGGTAACTTTAAGATGTTACCTAATTCATTCAAAGCATCATAAAAGTCCTGAAAATTGCAATGCACAGAAATTGGTTTGTGATAAATCCAATTACAATTTTGATGCTATTTTTGCTGATTCTGTATTTGCACATTTGTCTATTTGCTAAAATTTATTTGTAATCCCAAAGTCAATACTCAGGGTGCTCTTGTGTTCATTTGCAGACATGTGCATAATGGCGAAAAATTAGATGTCCCACTGGCACGTTCCCAACTGAGGTCAAAGAACGTGATGGTCTGCCTCCTTGTTTCAGCTCTCAAACTATAAACAACTATGCTTTTCTCAGTCTTCTTTGTGCCATTTTTTCCACATTCTTGTGCTTTTTGTTGGTGATACCATTATTTAACATGGCCTCCAAGCATGATGCTCAAGTGCTCTCCGGTGTACCTAAGTGCAAGAAAGCTGTGATGTGCCTTGCAGAGGAACTACATGTAGCAGAAAAGCTTCAATCAGGCAGTGAGTTCTGGTTTGTTGGTCTTGAGTTCAATGTTAATAAATCAGTAATACAGTACCTCAAGAGAAAGGCCACTCTGGACAGTGCTAAAATAATATCAATATTGTGTGGTGAAGCTCCGGAAAAGATGGAAAAGTGAGTAAATTTGCGGATTCATGAGATGACGACCAATTTTTTAAAAGTGTAGGTTTTCCTTCATCTTGACCAATACATGTTTCAAAATATTTTTTAGAGAAAAAAGGCTTAGCCCCCATCAGAAGCTCTGGTAAAGAGATAAAAGGTCATAAAAAATGAAAATGTATGCTGATCTGAATAGTGTAATGTAAATCTCTCTTTCAACTGCTACAGAATATACCCACAGAGAAACAGAGACACTGTCTTGTAAGGAATCTGGGGCAGGGAGAAGAGAGATGGATGTAAAGTTGCCAAGTTATAAGATGTTTAACTTAATCACACACAAAATAACAATAAAAACAGATCAAAGAGCTAGGTGCAAGGGGGAAGCTCTATGGAATTAGTTTTCTCTATGAACTCAATAGATTTCCTAACACAAGACAAACGGATTTCATAGAGACAAACAGATTACTGGCTCAGTTTTTAGGGTAACGTCACTGAATGTCTGCTCCCTTAAAGCAAAGGAAATAGACTGCATTTCTTCTTGATAAGAAGGAATAAAAGAAAGTCAAGAATCAGAAGAAAAGAGTTTTTAAGCACCTAGAAACAGATGTGGCATTCTAATGTCAATGTTGCCAGTAACTAACCAATCAGAGGCCAAGATAAAAGTTATGTTATATAAAATTCACTATGCATTCTAGGTAAGTTTATAATCCTAACAAGCAGTCAACTAGTGAAAAGTAAGTTGTGCTTACAGTTCTATTCCATTCCATTTTAATCCAAAGTATATTTCATTTAGCTATTTACCTCTAATAAAACAAATACTGTGGTATTTTTAATAGTTAATCATTTAAGGGGGAAAAAATCTAAGTCTAGAGTCTGGATTATGTGGTTAATCTCTTGAATTACTTGCTGTAAAGAAACCATGAAGAACAGTTGTCAAAAGACTAGAGTTGGGAATTACTCTGTCAGGTAACCTTAAGGTAAGTCACTCAAATTCTCTGGGACTTGTTTCCACTCAACAAATAGTTTGTATACAATATTTTCTGGCTCCTACTAAATGCTAGACAATGTGCTAAACAATGGGTCTTGTCACAAAAGTACTTACAGCATCATGTAGTAGTTTAAACAGTATGTCAAATTTATCTTCCAGCTCAAAACTGAAAATTAATTAAAATTTGTTTATCTATATTCCAAAATAAGGCAAGCTTCTGGAGCTCTGGCAGTAGGGACACTGGACAGATTGTTAAGCTTCCATGGGATGTGCCTAAAATGGATTCTGTCCCTGTGGCAGGAAAAACACATTCCATTCTTCTAAAACCTGACATCACTTCACATTATCTATACATACAAATAAAACATCTCAGTTTGTTTTTCAGAACTTTTCACAATGAACCCCAGCATAACCATTTTGCACTACCATTTCCCAACGCAAGCCCAATGCCTCAGTCATACTGGTCTACTCACTATCTCTACAATTGATCATGCATATCCCCACCTCTACTTTTTCCTCATACCATTTCTCTAACATGAAATGACTTTCCTAGCCTTCATCTATCAAATGTCTACCCATTTTGCAAATGCCTACTAGCTCATTCATGCATTCAAAATTTAGTGTGTTCTAACAAAAAAACAAACAACCCAATCCAAAAATGGACAGAAGACCTAAATAGACATTTCTCCAAAGAAGATATACAGATTGCCAACAAACACATGAAAGAATGCTCAACATCATTAATCATCAGAGAAATGCAAATCAAAACTACAATGAGATATCATCTCACACCAGTCAGAATGGCCATCATCAAAAAATCTAGAAACAATAAATGCTGGAGAGGGTGTGGAGAAAAGGGAACACTCTTGCACTGCTGGTGCGAATGTGAACTGGTACAGCCACTATGGAGAACAGTATGGAGGTTCCTTAAAAAACTACAAATAGAACTACCATATGACCCAGCAATCCCACTACTGGGCATATACCCTGAGAAAACCATAATTCAAAAAGAGTCATGTACCAAAATGTTCATTGCAGCTCTATTTACAATAGCCAGGACATGGAAGCAACCTAAGTGTCCATCAACAGATGAATGGATAAAGAAGATGTGGCACATATATACAATGGAATATTACTCAGCCATAAAAAGAAACAAAATTGAGTTATTTGTAGTGAGGTGGATGGACCTAGAGTCTGTCATACAGAGTGAAGTAAGTCAGAAAGAGAAAGACAAATATCATATGCTAACACATATATATGGAATCTAAGGGGAAAAAAATGTCATGAAGAACCTAGGGGTAAGATGGGAATAAAGACACAGACCTACTAGAGCATGGACTTGAGGATATGGGGAGGGGGAAGGGTAAGCTGTGACAAAGTGAGAGAGTGGCATGGACATATACACACTACCAAATGTAAAATAGATAGCTAGTGGGAAGCAGCTGCATAGCACAGGGAGATCAGCTTGGTGCTTTGTGGCCACCTAGAGGGGTGGGATAGGGACGGTGGGAGGGAGGGAGATGCAAGAGGGAAGAGATATGGGAACATACGTATATATATAACTGATTCACTTTGTTATAAAGCAGAAACTAACACACCATTGTAAAGCAATTATACTCCAATAAAGATGTTAAAAAAAAATTTAGCGGGTTCAACATGTAGGCTCTGAAAACATAACACAAAATAAAACAAAGTCCCTTACATTTAAAGGCGAGGTGACAGACACTAAATCACTAAATGGGTAAACAAGTATATATATATATATATATATATATATATATTTAGAGAGAGAGAGAGAGAGGAAGAGAGAGAGAGGGAGACGTAAAGCAGTAAGGGAGCTGGAGAGTGCCGTAGCGAGAGTGGGGATTGGTACTCTATATAGGTGGCCAGGAGAAATCTCTTTAACATTTGAACATAGGCCTGAAAAAACTGAGAGACAAGCCACACAGGCATCTGAGAGAAGAAATTTCTAAGGAAAAGAATAGCTAATGAAACAGCCCTTACATAAGAGCATGCTCTGTATTTTCAAGCAAAAGCAAGGAGACCAGTGACGGTAACAAATGGGAGAATAGTAAGAGAAAGGTCATATGGTGACCAGGCAGAAGGGGGTGGGGTGGAGGGTGGATGTCAGACCCCAGAGCCTGGTAGGCCACTCTACGAACTGTGACATTACTCTAAGAGACAGGGGAAGCCACTGGGAGATTTTGAGCAGAAGAATCACATGGTCTGACTTAGGTTTAAAGGATCCATGTTTGTATGAAACATGGCCAATGAAGTAAAGGATAAAGGGAGAAGAAGAAGTGTTGTTGGTTTGAGGAGAGAAGAGAAAGTGAGAGTAGGAGAATGAATGGACAAGTAAAACAGAAAGATTTCTGGGCATCACCAAAACCTGTTTCAGCTTAATAATCATGATATTAAAGTGAAACTAGTTACCAATGTGGTGAGTTTTTCTCCAGCCACATAAAGCTGCTTGGGAGCAGTTTTGAAGCAGGCTGCACCCAGGCAACTCCACTCTCTACAAAACCCTCCCTGACCATTCCAGGTTTCAATCACCTCCTCCATTTCATCAGTTCCACAGATATTTCTCTAAAGACACATAGACTGCTTTCCACTCATGTAGAAAACAGTAAATTGCACGCATCACAACTATTGAGCTCATATGCCTCAAGGAGAGAGCCTACATACCGCAAACTACAGAGCCCACGCACTCTGGAGCTAGCGTGCCACAACTAGAGAAGAGAAAACCCACACACCACACTAGAGAGAAGCCTGGGAGCCGCAACTGGAAAGTAGCCTGAGCGCTGCAACAAAGAGACCGTACAGCACAATGAAAGATCCCGCATGCCTCCAAGAAGATTCCATGTGCCACAACTAAGACATAAAACAGCCCAAAAACTTAAGAAAATAAATAAATAAAATACATATTAAAAAAAGTAAATTGCATCTTTCATCAACTGCATCTTTTAACTTTATCTTGTCCTCCCAATCAGATTTTAATTTCTTCAAAAAACAGAACAATATGTTACCACATATTCCTAAATACAGGATAAACTCATATGTAAGGCAAGGCTATTTTTTTAAATGAATGTTAAAAGTGACAAAAATAAAATTTACTGTATAAAATATTTTTTTGTTCCCTTGGGCTTCAGCAGACTAGAATAGCCCCTTTCCCTTTAACTTTCTGCCTTCTTTAGAACCAATTATATAATTTAAACAGCTGTTTTTTCATAGTAACTGTTTTGTAATAGAACTTTTTTAGCAATAGCTCTCTAAAAGAGCCAAAATAAGACATATTAAAATAGAAAATGTTAATGTATTCCAGAACATGGGCAGGAGATTATGTTGCTGCCAATCATTTCCTGGAGAGATCTATAAGGAAGCTTAGGCCAATGAGAGTTTTATTTCTAAGCCACAGCCCAGCCTCTGTGTTGGATCACTGGAGCACAGAAAGATTTAATTCAATTTGATAAATTTGTCATTGAGCACCTATTATGTGCAAGGCTGTGCTAGATCTATAGAGTAAATAATGAAGATAAGAAAAGTCTTATACTCAAGGGCCTTATTAAACAAGAAAGTATATATAAGAAAGAGTAGATGATATCTCATTGTAGTTTTGATTTGCATTTCTCTAATGATTAATGATGTTGAGCATTCTTTCATGTGTTTGTTGGCAATCTGTATATCTTTTTAGGAGAAATGTCTATTTAGGTCTTCTGCCCATTTTTGGATTGGGTTGTTTGTTTTTTTGCTATTGAGCTGCATGAGCTGCTTGTAAGTTTTGGAGATTAATTCTTTGTCAGTTGCTTCATTTGCAAATATTTTCTCCCATTCTGAGGGTTGTCTTTTGGTCTTGTTTATGGTTTCCTTTGCTGTGCAAAAGCTTTTAAGTTTCATTAGGTCCCATTTGTTTATTTTTGTTTTTATTTCCATTTCTCTAGGAGGTGGGTCAGAAAGGATCTTGCTGTGATTTATGTCATAGAGTGTTCTGCCTATGTTTTCCTCTAAGAGTTTGATAGTGTCTGGCCTTACATTTAGGCCTTTAATCCATTTTGAGCTTATTTTTGTGTATGGTGTTAGGGAGTGTTGTAATTTCATACTTTTACATGTACTTGTCCAGTTTTCCCAGCACCACTTAAGGAAGAGGCTGTCTTTTCTCCACTGTATATTCTTGCCTCCTTTATCAAAGATAAGGTGACCATATGTGCGTGGGTTTATCTCTGTGCTTTCTATCCTGTTCCATTGAGCTGTATTTCTGTTTTTGTGCCAGTACCATACTGTATTGATTACTGTAGCTTTGTAGTATAGTCTGAAGTCAGGGAGCCTGAATGGCCATCATCAAAAAATCTAGAAACAATAAATGCTGGAGAGGGTGTGGAGAAAAGGGAACACTCTTGCACTGTTGGTGGGAATGTAAATTGATACAGCCACTATGGAGAACAGTATGGAGGTTCCTTAAAAAACTACAAATAGAACTACCATATGACCCAGCAATCCCACTAATGGGCATATATCCTGAGAAAACCATAATTCAAAAAGAGTCATGTACCAAAATGTTCATTGCAGCTCTATTTACAATAGCCAGGACATGGAAGCAACCTAAGTGTCCATCAACAGATGAATGGATAAAGAAGATGTGGCACATATATACAATGGAATATTACTCAGCCATAAAAAGAAACAAAATTGAGTTATTTGTAGTGAGGTGGATGGACCTAGAGTCTGTCATACAGAGTGAAGTAAGTCAGAAAGAGAAAAACAAATACCATATGCTAACAGACATATATGGAATCTAAGAAAAAAAGTAAAAATAATAATAAAAAAAAAAGGTCATGAAGAACCTAGGTGTAAGACAGGAATAAAGACACAGACCTACTAGAGCATGGACTTGAAGATATGGGGAAGGGAAAGGCTAAGCTGTGACAAAGTGAGAGAGTGGCATGAACATATATACACTACCAAACGTAAAATAGATAGCTAGTGGAAAGTAGCCTCATAGCACAGGGAGATCAGCTAGGTGGTTTGTGACCATCTAGAGGGGTGGGATAGGGACGGTGGGAGGGAGGGAGATGCAAGAGAGAAGAGATATGGGAACATACGTATATATATAACTGATTCACTCTGTTATAAAGCAGAAACTAACACACCATTGTAAAGCAATTATACTCCAATAAAGATGTTAAAAAAAAAAAAGAGTAGAATGATGCCTGTTAAGGAAGCACAAAGGACTTAAAGGAAAGGAGTAACATCCTTCTTCCCTACAAGTATTCTCCATGATAGCCAGGTATGGAGTAAATTAAAATGCGATAGAGGAGTCAAAACGTCTTCATATTGTACTGATTAAAAGCATGGGGTTTGAAGTTAGACAGCAAAGAGTTACAATCCTGGCTATACTTCTTTGCAGCTGTTTGACCTTGGACAAATTATTTAAATTCTCTGAGCCTTAGTTCACAATAGGGATAATAGTTGTGGTGGGAATCATTACAGTTAACTAATATTCAGTTTTCTAGTTCTGCATACATTGGACGATTATACCTTTTTGTCCCCATTTTGATCTCTTTGACCTCAAGATTTGCCACCCAACAACTTACCAGTAAAAATTTAGGCTGTAAGATTGCCTAGCACTGTAATTGGTGCTTAAATAGAGAAAATTACAAGAAGCACTGAGTAGGGCATGGGACTTCCCCGGTGGGCCAGTGGTTAAGACTCCATGCTTCCAATGTTGGGGGCCTAGGTTCGATCCCTGGTCAGGGAACTAAGATCCCACAAGCTACGTGGTGCAGCCAAAAAAAAAAAGAAGCAGCACTGTGTAGGGAGGAACTGACTTCCTGGAAAAGTTGGGCAAGGCTTCACAGAAGAGGTGCTTTTAAAGCTGAGTCTTAAAGGATGAAGAGGGCTAGGGCATCTGAGCCATACACCAAAATACAGAGTCATATTCTTGTCTTCAAAAGACAAGTTGTTCAGGCATACAGAATGTCCTAAAGTTTTACACTGAGATTTGTTAAAAGCGAACATAGTTGTCCTCTTGGACATCAGCTTCAAAGCCCCGTCCCTTCTCTGTCACAGCCTGGTTCCTCTAAATAATCCGTGGAACTGTCATTCATTGAAACTTTCAATCTTTCCTCTGAACGTATTTTCACCCTTTGCTACCCCTTCAGTTAACATGTTCCATAAGTTGTATAAAAGCACTCTTCCTTTTATTTTACTTGAGATTCCATTCATGGAAGAAGCTTCAATGATAGTCTTCTTATGCTACAGTCCTGGGATTCAATGACTAAGACCATGCTCATTTTGTTGATCTCTGGATGCTTTTATATATTGGTTATATTCCCTCTCCACCGCATATATCAGTTCCAATCTACATAATTGGGCCTTGAACGTCTCCATCACTACATTCTCCTCCTCTCTCTATTATTTTAGTCGACCTTCCTGATTCCATCATTTTGAAGTTTGGTATCCAAAAAAATTACACATGGTGCTCTAGGTAGAACGGTATCATCTATTTTACCCAAGGATAAAATAGCGTTTTACATAAAATTATCAATATACACCTTTTGCCACAGCAATGATATCAGGAAGCAGTATTACTTGGCTTCTATGACCATAGCCACACACACTGAAGTTCACAGATTTTCTTTCTTTCTGTCCGGATAGTACAGAAATTAAGCCTGCAGGCTCTGGAGTCAGACTACCTGAATTCACCATTTTCTAACTGTAATTTGAACAAATTATTTAACTTCTTTAAGCCTTGGTTTCCTTGCCTTTAAATGCAGATAATCATAGGATTGTTGTTAGAATAAAATGAAATAATACCTATAAAGCAATAAGCAAAGGGTCTGCTACATAGTAAGCACCCAACAAGTACTAGCAATTACTATTGCTATTATTATTATTAGGCCCGTTCCTAAAATATTCCCCTTCAGGTTTATATCTCAATGTCCAGACAAACTTAGTTCAACCAATATCTTTGAAGAAGTCACTGTATGTTCTTCTCTCCAGATTAATTTTTAAAATATTAAATCTGAGTCTTTTTTCTGATCCATAGAAACTCTAACATACTTCCCTCTTAAGATAAATATTCACTTCTACTCATCAAGAGACACCATTAAGACAATAAATAGACAAGCCATAGACTGGAAAAAAATATTCACAACATGTATATCTGACAACAGACCCACATTCAGAACAAATAAAGAGTCCTTAAAAAAATCCATGATAGGGACTTCCCTGGTGGCACAGTGGTTAAGACTGAGCTTGCAATGCAGGGGGCTCAGGTTCAATTCCTGGTCAGGGAACTAGATCCTACATACATGCTGCAACTAAGAGTTCGCATGCCGTAACTAAGGAGTCGGTGAGCCACAACTAAGGAGCACACGTGTCACAACTAAGGAGTACATATACTGCAACTAAGGAGCCCGAGAGCTGCAACCAAGGAGCCCACCAGCTGCAACTAGAGATCACACATACTGCAACTAAGGAGCCCACCTGCTGCAACTAACACCTGGTACAACCAAATAAATAAATAAATAAAATATTTTTCTAAAAAATCCATAATAAAAAGGCAAATAATCCTCCCTCAAAAAGTACAAGACACCTGGACACTTTACAAAAGAAAATCTACAAATGGCCAATAAACACATCAAGAAAACGACCATCATTAGTCACCAGAAAAGTTTAAATCGAAACCATGATGAGATTAAATGCAATATGGTATCCTGGATTGGATCCTAGAACAACAACAACAACAAAATGACAATAGTGGAAAAACTGAGGAAATCCAAATAAAATCTGTAGATCAATTAATAGTACTGTAACAGTGTAATCTCTTAATTTTTTATTGAAGTATAATTGACATAACATCATATTTTAATCTCTTAGTTTTGATCAAGGTATCAGGGAGATGTAAGATGTTAACATTAAGGGATGCTAAGTGAAGGGTTTATAGGAACTTTCGAAGCCAAACTTACGGAAGTTTTGAAACTTCTATAAATCCAAACTTATTTGAAAATAAAAAGTTTTAAAAAATGAGGTACCACTCCACATCGACTAGAATTGATAAAATGAGAAAGAATTAATGTTGGAGCGAATGTGGAACAACCAGAAATCTTGTACATTATTGGTGGGAGTATAAAATGGTAGAAACTCTTTGGAAAATAGTTCAACGGTTTCTTAAAGCATGAAACATACATTTATCTACCATTTGACTCAAGAATTCCACTCCTAGATAGTAATATGAGAAAAATGAAAATGTATGTCTAAAATAAGCCTTCCAGAAGAATGTCCGTGGAAACTTTATTCATAGTAGCCAAAGACTGGAAAGAATCCAGATAGCCGTCAACAGGATAATGGATAAACAAACTGTAGTATATTCGTATAATGAAGTACTCAGCAGCAAAAGAAAGAGACAAATCACTGATACAAACAACAACATGGATGAATCTCAAAAACGTTATGCTGACTGAAAGGAGCCAGATGCAAAAAAGTACATGCTGCATAAGTCTATTTATATGGAGTCCTAAAAAGTCAAACTCAATCTATGGTGAGAGAAATCAGACCAGAGGTTGTTTGAGGGTGGGACAGTATGAGCAGTGACTGGCGAAGGGTATAAGGAAACTATCTTGGGGTGATGGAAATTGCTGGGTGCTGATACAGATGGGGTTACTTAAGGGTATGCATTTGTGAAAACTGATCAAACTTGCTCTCTTAAGATCTTTGTCCTTCACTCAGTGCAAATTATACCTCAATAAAACAATTTTTTAAATAACATAAGTATACATTATTCCTTCCTTTTGTTTCCTGTTCCTAAATAAAGTCCCTTCTTCAGTCTAAACAGACCCTTGTCACTCCAAATACCATGCAATGACTATATTTTAAAGGCCTTTGAATAGAATCCTTGCTATAGATTTCTGAAAGTCTTAATTGGATTATACCTACTTGTTCCCCTCAAAATAGCTGTCAACTTATCTTCACAATCAAGAGACTGAGCGACTACAATATTTCCACCCTTTGTATGTTATACTTTGGCATATTTTTCACGGACAATTTAATAATATACAAATAGCCCTCTTATCTGAAGTTATCCTAAGTGTTTTACAAACCTTCAAAACAGATTTTTAAACTATCTAATATTTCATAGGAGGAACATTTCAGGCACACTAAAGTGCAGCGACATCTGGCCTGCAACATGGCAGCTGTTTAACAGCCATGACACCTCACAAAAGTTTAGGACAGGAAGTGAAGAATTCTACAGCCAACTGAGGCGAAGACAAGGAAGGCTGCAGAAGCAGAAGGCTGCAAAGGCGTGGGCTGGAGCACAGCCAGCACGATGTGGTTAACACCTCTGTCGTAATGAAAAGCAGAAGTGTCGTTGGTGGTCAGAGCCTCATCTCACAGAAGGCACATCCCACAGCACAGTGACCTTTCCCTTCCATCAGGAGCACTGGTTTATTTCTAATACAACAAGAAAAATACTCCCACTAGCCATGTTCAAATCATTCCTTCCTGAGGTCTATTCCTTCCTGCAGGTACTAAACTACACAGGAGTTTAACTCTGCTGAAATGTAACAAGGTCTTTATCCTGATGTCAGAAGGTCAAGCCAGCACTTAGTTGGATATATTTCATCACAGGCCAGAAGAACAGAGAAAGCTGTAATTTGGGTTAAGGGAGTACAGACAAACATACTGCCATCCAAAGACTCTCCTTTTAGGTACTTTATGAAATTTTTGGTTTTATTTCTTTAGTTTTGCTAAATTAAATGAGAAAAATTTTAGTGCTTTCCCCCCCCGCACCGTGATAGCCTTCAAATATCTTCCTGATGGAAAGCTCATCTAGTTTTTGCTGAACCTAGAGGAGAATTCTAGATGTAGAAGACATGAAAGAAGACACAGATTTCTTCATATGCTTTTGGCCAGCACTATCTGCCTATGAAAGCTTCTTGTAAGAAGGGCATGAACATGACTGTAAATAACCATCATACCTTGGTCTCACATCTATGGAAACATAGATCCTCCTTTGTTTAGCTCTAAACTGTTCTGGATGCTAGACCTCAAATCATTTTTCCCATACCCAACAATTGAACCAGATCACTCAGCCTTCCAGAAATTCCCCATCACTTCTCAGGAGTACATAAGGATTTGTGCCTTGAATTTCAGTGCTTCCCCCTTGATAGTCATGCATGCACTATTTGAAAGGCCAGATAAAGATACCTAGTATCCAGACTACCATACTACAATAAGAGGTCCAATCATGCAAAAGATGCGTTCTACCCTTTCACAGTGCATATAAGGCTGCAGTAACACCTCCTGGACACCAGAGGATACTAAAGAGACTCCAACCTTGTAAACTCATTAATCATTATCAAAGGACAAGTTCTTTCTCTCCTTCCATTCTGCCCAAAGGGCACAGCAGGTCAAAGATACACTGAACTTAAGACAACTCAAGACACCACATGAAAATGTTTGATGGAGATGATTATCCAGGAAAAAATCAAGCTGGAGATTTAGATTTGACCACCATCTGCTATGAGCCAAGTAGGGAACAAAATCAGCAACAAAAATTGCATACAGTGACAAAAGCTAATGGCTAAGAACTAGATTTTACAAACAAAGCAAACAAAAAAACCCCACACACATATTCAGAGGTGCAAAACATTCTCAAATTTGCATGCAAATCAAGGAAACTAAGGCTGGGGAAAAAACAATTGTAATTGGCAATTAGGAGGTCATAGTGATCTTCAAGTGTTAGGTTCAGGCAAGTGATCAGAGAAAAAGGCAGATTTCAGGGAACTAATGAGAGTGTGAATTGAAAGTGGAGGCTATGGGACAGACTACATATTTGAAAAGATTGGCAGTGAAAGGAAAAAGAAATAGGACTTTATATTACGCGCTAAGCTTAATGTACCTGGGAGAATTTTAACTTTCTCAGTCCATTATTTTTATTTTTATAGTAAAATTCTATTATAAAGCACCACTATGCTATAATCTGAATCAGGCTATAATGTGGGTCAAATCCTGTCCCCTGTGTGCATGGTGTTATATAAGATATCAGTCTCAATACACCAGAGAAAGCATGTGAGTATTATCCTCGTCCACTCCACTCATATCTGTGTTATTACACAGTTTAACTTAAATTCAAATTTATGACACTAATGTTACTTCATTGGGACTTTTTTTTTTCTTTTTGCGGTACGCGGGCCTCTCACTGTTGTGGCCTCTCCCGTTGCGGAGCACAGGCTCCGAACGCACAGGCTCAGCGGCCATGGCTCACAGGCCCAGCCACTCCGCAGCATGTAGGATCTTCCCGGACCGGGGCACGAACCCGTGTCCCCTGCATCGGCAGGCGGACTCCCAACTACTGCGCCACCAGGGAAGCCCCATTGGGACTTTAATATACTTATTATTTGAAATAAATCACCCCATTTCTCTAATCACCCTCTACTGACAACTTTACTAATTTGGTGAGATGATGACATTGGAGTGTGAAAATCATATTGAAATAAGATTTATGTCTAAATCCAGATGTTGAGACACATGACACCACTATGGAGCCTGATG
Organism: Lagenorhynchus albirostris; assembly: GCF_949774975.1. Taxonomy (NCBI): domain Eukaryota; kingdom Metazoa; phylum Chordata; class Mammalia; order Artiodactyla; family Delphinidae; genus Lagenorhynchus; species Lagenorhynchus albirostris. The sequence goes on from NC_083110.1 coordinate 55,328,957, forward strand.
ATTTATTTTCTCTCACTATAGGTCAGAACACATGGCTTAGAGAACACTTAAGAGAAGTGAGCTAGTGTACTCATATTTCACTACTGAAACCTTTGGTTCCAATTTGAGTAAATTTACCAATGAAATAAGCTTGATGAACTTGTATGAAACTCAACATTCTTCACATCAAATTCTCTACCTGTCTGCTTCCATGGGGGCAGAGATAGTGCTATCATCAAGGAATTTCTCAAAGACGTAGCCATTTAAATAATTCAGACCTTGGTTATATGAATTCTTTTAGTCCAAGTTAGTAAAAGGAATAAAGACACAATAGACTCGGTATTTAAATTTTTCCTTTCAATGAAAAAACTGCTGACAGAAAAGGCACCTTGCAACTAGTCAAGTACCCTGGTAAGGAAACAGTCATAGCCAAAGGAACATAGCTACCCAAACTCATGAGTGTTTAGTGAAGGCTTGTTGATGATACCATTAGTGATTAAACTTCAGGGTCAAGATCATGTTCTGAGTAAAAAAACATAACACAAAGTTAAATCTGAAAATGCTGGAAATAATACTCCATCAAGCTACAGCTATAATGCATCAATGGAAAACATAGAGAATGGTTTAAATCAAGAGTCAGAAAACCTTTCTGTAAAGGGTCAGATAGTAACTATTTTAGGTTTTGCAAGCCATAGAGTCTCTATTGCACTGACATAGCTCTGCCTTTGTCATGCAAAAGCAGCCACAGAGAATGTGTCAAAGAAGAGTGTGGCTGTGTTACATTAAAATTTTATTTACAAAAACAGGTGGCAAAAGGAAGTGTTCAACTACAACAGTAACAGCAACCCAAACTCAACCACAGAATATGTCAAAGGGATATGGGAGCCAACTGAAAGAGCTCGCAATGGCCAAAGCTGGAACAATTTGAGCAATGAAATAAAGCAATATTGAATTACAATCAAAAGAATAAAATAAATATCCATGAGTCCATACTGATATTAATAAATGACTAAATGAATAAATAAATGAGAGAGAAGAGATGAATCTCTCATGCAGAAGAATACAAATAATTTATGTAGATATTCCATCTTCAAGAAGGTGGATTAAAACTCCCCACTCAGGTGTGGGCTGCACATAAGGACTTCCTTCCAAAAAGTATATTATGGAAAGAGGAGGAAAAAGAGTAACCTTATAGTGGAGAAATCTGACAAACACTACTTCAGCCAGGTGATCAAGGTCCACGTCAACAGTGATAAGTCATGTTGACAGTATGTAGTCTTCATATGCTGCAATGATAATATGGCACTTTATCTCTGTGGTTTTCTTTCCTAAACTGGTAGCCTAAGTCTAGTCATGAGAAAGACATGAAGCAAATCCCAATACAGAGACATTCTATAAAATATGACAGTTCTCCTTAAAACTGTCAAGGTTACCAAAAACAAAGAGAAGTCTGAGAAACTGTCACAATCAAGAGGAGCCTAAAAAGGCATGATAACTAAATGTAATATGGTATCCTGGGTGAGATCCTGAACAGAAAAAGAACATATGTAAAAACTAAGGAAATCTGAATAAAGTATGGACTTTTTTAGTTAATTAAAAAAATAAATAATAGATTGCAGGCCAGATTTGGCCTGGGCCAGCCTGGGTTAATTGCTATATTCAGTGCAGATCATGGTGGTCACCCAAAGCACAAAACAAAACATAGAAATAGGTGACAAAATGAGAGCAGGGCCTTTAGGGACTATCCAATCTAGCCCCTTATTTTACAGATGAGAAAAAAGGAGCAGAGAGGTTAAGTGTCTTACCCAAGTCCAACCAGCCTTTAAGTAGTGAACCTAAAGCTAGGATTTGGGGGTTTAACTTCCTGGCTAATGCTCTTTATGCTACACTATGTTGCTGCCTTCTCCCCTTTCCCTATATACATAGTTCCGAGTCACTACAAAAATAAGGGAGCACTTTGGCAACTCGTCTGACTTATGCTCTCCAGAAAAGAAAATCCTACTATGCCTTCCTATTTTCTTCCAAGATTTTTTCCCTAAATTTCCTATAATTGAAAGCTAGAACCCACAAAGCACCAGAGCCCAGAAAGAGTGACTCCTCACTGCTTTCCAACTCCTGATCTTGTTTACATGTTTGTCTGCAAAAGTTTTAATTAAATAAAAGAAAATGAGTGCTTTAAGTTCCCAATAAAATCTGTGCTGCAGTATGAGTCATTGTTTTCTTTTTTTACACTAGCCAGGGTAAAGCCTTCTGGTTTTAATAACTAATACTGCTGAGTTCAATAAAAAAGCACTTAATTTAATTTAATCCAAATCTTGATCAATGCCAGTTTCCCCTGGAATTTTATCTTTGTTTTAATTTGAGTCTCTATGTTCAGAAAAATGAGAGGCCAAGAGGAAAGGAACAGAAGTCAATTAGCTTGTAGGCTTGTTTCTAGGCAAAAGACATGAAAATATAAGATTGACAGGTAAATTCCAAGATGCTAATATTTCTGCCCTGCTGGACAAACTTTTCCTGGCAGAATTAATGTTTTCTTTAGTCCTGAATAAAGAAAGTGAACAATTCATAGACCCATTTGGAAAATATTTTTTAAATAAAATATCCCAAAGCCAATTAGTATCACATTTCTAAGTTAGAAGTATATTGCCTTTAATGTGTTAATAATCGAGAGATATGCTACTGTAAAATTAGATACAGATAGCCTCTTGAGTAAGTCTGCTTGAACACTAAAGCAGCCAGGCTCAGTGCTTGGGGGACTGGAATGGATATAAAGACTGAAATGCAAATAGAATGATGCAATTCTGAGGACAGTTTGATAAGCTTTTCTTAAATGGTCCTTTCATTACTGCAATAGAACTCAGTTCTATATCTGAAAACATACATCTTTTTAGAAAAATTGCTCCTTACTATTAACTGACCCCACTTCCTTAACTTATACCTGTTAAGTTCCTTACTGCCCTGTCAAGTGTGGACTAAAACCTTTTCAAGGTTGGGGAGGGGGGAGGTTATTAAAATCTACATTTTAGTTCAATTATGTAGTTTTTCAGAGCTTTTCTGAGGATCTTAAAAGAGGCCAGAGCATTAGGGCCAGCTTTCTATCTCCCCCCAGAGCAGGGTTACTGGCAGCCACATGTCCTTGCCACCATCCTGAAGTACTGATTCAACAGTGGACCACAGAGACAAAGGCAGCCAGTCTCTTGTAGAATTCCAAACTTCAGTTGCTGTAGCACCTGGGTTCTCCATAGGGGTTTCGTGTCCAAACCTGATCCAACTACAATTCACAGACTATAGAGTGTTAACCCTGGGAGGAAACTTGGAGAGCATCTGAGCCAGTGATTCACATACTTACAGATTTCATGGGCCAGTAACGTTTCAAAAACAATAAATACTGAGGGCACCAAAATAGGATTGCTCATTTTTTCATAGTCATTTGCTTTAACAAAATAAAGACACTTAAAATAGCTACTACCACTAATTATCAGCACCATTTCATAATGTTATATTTTAATACCAAAAATATGGGAAGGACGTAAACTTGGAACTTAAAAATTAAATAAATTTAGCCTCATTAAAAACTCACTACATTTTTCTTTTTTCTCATTTCATCCTCAATTGCTGAAAACTTCATCACACACTGACGTTCATCTATAGACCACTGTTTGGAAAACAACCAGCTAGTCCAACCCTTTTACTTTACTGATGAGAACACTGACTTCCTGGGAGATGAAGACTTACTCACAGAAATCAAATTGACTGATGGCAGAGACTGGACCAGAACCCAGATCTCTAAATTCTGAGTATTTTGCTTTTCCATTGACAGCAGATTATGTCATTGCTCAACAAACTCCCTGATCCCTGACTACATGCTTACGGAAAAATTAAAAAAGAGAGCTCTCCTTAAAAATTTATGGTCAGGGTGGAATAGGGAGGTAAATGGAGGTCTGGAGAACAGGTAAGTAACAACTCTAATTTAGAGAAGAATGTAATGTGCAGGGAGATGCAAATTGCATTGCTATGAAAGTTTTAGAAAAAGGAACCACTTATAGTTGGGGACTTCCTGATGTCTTTATAGGACAGGCCACATTTGAACTGGGCCTTAAGAAAACAAAAGGCAGTAAGGACATATATAACCGAGTGAATGGTGTGAGCAAAAATTAGTAGTAAAGTAAGTTAAGGATCTATGAAGGAATATCAAGTATTTGGATTTGGTCAAACCTGAAGAGTAGATAATAAAGAAAGAACAAGAAAGGTTGTTTGGATTCTGGGCCCTGCGGCCCGGGCAGAGGCGGGCAGAGGCAGGGAGCAGCTGTTTTCGGGAAGGGGGGTCACGTGAGGCCTCTCGGCGTGGTGGGTGGAGACGGAAAGCTGCGGTTAAGGAGGGTCGGATTTAACCGTCCCAGGGAAGCGCGCCCGAGCTGGATCGCGGAGCGGATTAAGGTAGTGAATTCCTAAGAAGAAAATAATGGATTGCATATTACTTGTTCTCTAATTGTTTGAACTCAGAAGTGTGCAGGTTTGTTGCAAAAGCCAAAAGAAGATGGCAACTCCTTATGTCCCAGTTCCTATGCCAATAGGGAACTCTGCTTCCAGTTTTGCAACCAACAGAAACCAAAGAAGTTCTTCTTTTGGGAGTATCGCAACAAGCTCAAACTCTTCCAAAGGCCAGTTAGAAGACTCAAATATGGGTAATTTTAAACAGACTAGTGTACCTGATCAAATGGAAAGCACTTCATCTGTCTGTAGCAGTCCCCTCATTAGGACTAAATTTACAGGTGCAGATTCTTCCATTGAGTATTCTGCTAGACCAAGAGAAAGTGAAGAACAAAATCCTGAAACAGTGAATTTGGAAGATAGACCTTCTACACCTATTATCCTGGGTTATGAGGTGATGGAAGAAAGAGCTAAATTTACTGCTTCCCTGGTGGCTCAGTGATTAGGAAAACGCCTGCCAATGCTGGGGACACGGGTTCGAGCCCTGGTCCAGGAAGATCCCACATGCCGCAGAACAACTAAACCCGTGTGCCACAACTACTGAGCCTGCGCTCTAGAGCCCATGTACCACAACTACTGAGCCTGTGAGCCACAACTACGGAAGCCCGTGCACCTAGAGCCCGTGCTCTGCAAAAAGAGAAGGCACCACAATGAGAAGTCCACACACCGCAACGAAGAGTAGCCCCCACTCGCCACAACTAGGGAAAGCCCACACACGGCAGCGAAGACCCAACACAGCCAAAAATAAATAAATAAATAAAATAAATTTATTTAAAAAAATAAATAAAATAAAATCTGCCTCCTCTTAGGTTAAAAAAAAAAAAAAGAAAGGTTGTTTGGGCATTTCAGTAGATGTTGAATGTCAGTCTAAGAAGTTTACACCAATGCATCTCAAATTTTAGTGTGCATAAGAATCCCCTGAAGTTACCAGAGTACAGATTTGGGAGACCAGAGATTCTGATCCAGTAGGTCTGGGTGAGGCCTGGGAATTCATTTCCAATAAGCTCCTAGGTAATGCTGATGATGCCCATTTGTGGATCATACTGTGAGTAACACTACGTTCAGTAACATTTAGACATAAATGGAAGACATTCACAACTAACTGAATCTTTTTAAGCAGAGAAGTGATACACTCTATCCTTGTCTATTTATTCACTTATTTTGGACTGAAAAGTGGAATTATCCAAAGACCAGTTATTAATTTTAGACCTTTAGAATTTTCTCTGTTGTGACCAAAGTTGTTCTCCCATAAAGAAATAATCCAAAATGTGGGGTGGGGTTTGAATTTGGGGGAATAAGATTTTGAAAAGTGGGGTTTGAATTTGGGGGAATAAGATTTTGAAAAGTCAAAAGACTAGGAAGGAAACTAAATGTGTTTATTAGCTACTACTTTGAAAATCTTTAAGCACAAAATATTATAAAAGGTAAATAAAACATACTTGGGAAGAAAAATTACTGTCAAATCAGCCTAACTAGGAATCTTCATCTTCCCTTAGAAGCAGGAATAAAGTTAACAATACATCCTCCAAGCTTGGAAAAAAACAGACTCGTGAATTGCAGTCTTGTGGAAGAGGAATCTCTTATCCTGATTGCAGAGATCAGAACTACCATCAATGGGTAGAAATTTTAAGGGATTAATAATATTGCTAAAGGTAAGAACTAATTTTTAAAGGCATAACTTTCTCATAAATCTGTTCAAAGATGACTGGATAACCTCATGAAATGAGGAGCCACCCTATCTTGGAAGTGCCTTAAGCAAAACCTGGTTAACAATTTGGCAGGTTTACTGCAAAGAGAAATCAAGCAAGCTTTCGATAACCGTTTGGCCTAGATGACCTCTAAGACGTCATCTAATGCTAAGAATCTAGGATTCCTTTCTCATCTTAACCCCTACCAAGAATCAGCAAAAGATTAGTCAGATACTTCAGAATAGACACAAAACCCTCATGAGGATGAATGTTAATTACACAATTTCAGAATACTGACAACTCAGCAATCATCAGTCATGCTTGGATACACTATTATTAGGGTTGGGAATCTGGACTCAATTAAAATGTTCTTTCTTCAATAGAATGTTACTTTTCATTACATTAAAATATTTAAAACCATTTTTTAAAATAAATTTATTTATTTGTTTTTCGGCTGCGTCAGGTCTTCGTTGCTGCACGCGGGCTTTCTCTAGTTGCGGCGAGCAGGGGCTACTCTTCGTTGTGGTGTACAGGCTTCTCATTGCAGTGGCTTCTCTTGTTGCGGAGGACGGGCTCTAGGCGTGCAAGCTTCAGTAGTTGTGGCACGATGGCTTTAGTTGTGGCTCACAGGCTCTAGAGCACTGTCTCAGTAGTTGTGGCGCACAGGCTTAGCTGCTCCGTGGCATATGGGATCTTCCCGGCCCAGGGCTCCAACCAGTGTCCCATGCATTGGCAGGCGGATTCTTAACCACTGTGCCACCAGGTAAGCCCGAAACCATTTTGATATATGCTTTAAGTACACATTTTTAGCACCTACTTCATGCCAGGCACTGTGCTTAAGTGTTTTCCTGAAATATGCATACCCAGGTATTATGTGGAATGAAGCTTCTTTAATTTTAAAGAGTCTTACTCCCTAGCAGTGGAGGAGTTAGTACCAATAAGGAGGAACAGTAGAAGAAATAGGCACCTACTTGAAGAGCTTCCCTGTCCAGGAATAGCTCCCCACCATCTGACAGTTTATGAAACTCCATTAATAAAAATCCTTTCCCTTGGTTCTTAAAGAATTTGTATTAAGTGACTTCCACTGAAAAGCAAATACATCCTAAGAGAAATAACTTAAGACTCCAGCAGCTTAATAACTTCCCCTCTTTGGACTTCAGTTTCCCTACCTGTAAAATAAATGGTTTTGACCAGATGATCTCGGTGGTATCCTCCAGCTACGGAAATCTAGGACTTATTCGGCCTACAGGCCAGAGAATGGGAACAACTTGTGGCTGGGTTTTAAAGGCTGCCTAGAAACAAATGTTAGAATCATAAGCAGCCCAAAGTACTTACAATGCTCAAACCCTCTCCTCAACCTTAAGTTATAAGGAAAGATTTAAACACACCTCCAAGCTTCATGGGTAATTCACTCCCTTACAGCTTCTGGACAACCTTTGGCTAATAAAGATTAAATAAACAAATATAAAAAACGATCCTAGGGGAGACCTTCAAGATGGTGGAAGAGTAAGACGTGGAGATCACCTTCCTCCCCACAAATACATCAGAAATACATCTGCATGTGGAACAACTCCTACAGAACACTTACTGAACACTGGCAGAAGACCTCAAACTTCCCAAAAGGCAAGAAACTCTCCACGTACCTGGGTAGGGAAAAAGAAAAAGAAAAAACAGAGACAAAAGAATAGGGATGGGACCTGCACCTCTGGGAGGGAGCTGTGAAGGAGGAAAAGTTTCCACACACTAGGAAGCCCCTTCGCCGGCGGAGACTGGGTGGCGAAGGGGTGAAGCTTCAGAACCACGGAGAAGAGTGCAGCAACAGGGGTGCAGAGGGCAAAGCAGAGAGATTCCAGCACAGAGGATCGGTGCCGACCAGCACTCACCAACCTGAGGGGCTTGTCTGCTCACCTGCCAGGGCAGGCGGGGGCTGGGAGCTGATGCTCAGGCTTCTGAGGTCAGACCCCAGGGAGAGGACTGGGGTTGGCTGCGTGAACACAGCATGAAGGGGGCTAGTGCACCACAGCTAGCTGAGAGGGAGTCCGGGAAAAAGGCTGGAACTGTCCAAGAGGCAAGAGACTATTATTTCGGGGTGCCCGAGGAGAGGGGATTCAGAGCACCGCCTCAACGAGCTCCAGAGACAGGCGCGAGCCACGGCTATCAGCGCAGACACTAGAGACGGGCATGAGATGCTAAGACTGCTGCTGCAGCCACCAAGAAGCCTGTTTGCAAGCACAGGTCACTACTCACACCTCACCTTCTGGGAGCCTGTGCAGCCCACCACTGCCAGGGGCTGGTGATCCAGAGACAACTTCCCCGGGAGAACGCACGGCGCGCCTCAGGCTGGTGCAATGTCACGCTGGCCTCTGCTGCCACAGGCTCGCCCCACATTCCATAACCCTCCCTCCCCCCACCTGAGTGAGCCAGAGCCCCCGAAGCAGCTGCTAATTTAACCTCATCCTGTCTGGGTGGGGAACAGATGCTCTAAGGCGACCTACACACACAGGCAGGACCAAATCAAAAGCTGAACCCCAGGAGCTGTGAAAACAAAGAAGAGAAAGGGAAATTCCTCCCAGCAGCCTCAGGGGCAGCAGATTAAATCTCCACAATCAACTTAATATACCCTGCATCTGTGGAATACCTGAATAGACAGCGAATCATCCCAAAATTGAGGCGGTGGATTTTAGGAGCAACTGTAGACTTGGGGTTTGCTGTATGCGACTGACTGACTTCCGGTTTTATGTTTATCTTAGTTTAGTATTTAGAGTTTATTATCATTGGTAGATGTGTTTATTAATTTGGTTGCTCTCTTCCTCTTTTTTTTAATGTATAGATTTTTTTTTCTTTTTCTCTTTTTGTGAGTGTGTATGTGTATGCTTCTTTGTGTGATTTTGTCTGTATAGCTTTGCTTTTACCATTTGTCCTAGGATTCTGTCTGTCCTTTTTTTTTGTTTGTTTGTTGTTAGTACAGTTTTTAGCTCTTGTTATCATTGGTGGATTGGTTTATTGGTCTGGTTTCTATTTTCTTCCTTTTTTATTTTTCTCTTTATTTTATTACTTTTTATTTTTAATAATTTTTTAATTTTTTATTTTAATAACTTGGTTTTTTTCCTTCCTTCCTTCCTTCCTTCCTTCCTCCTTCCCTCCCTCCCTCTCTTCCTTTCTTTCTTTCTTTCTCACTTTTCTTCTGAGCCGTGTGGCTGACAGGGTCTTGATGATCTGGCCGGCTGTCAGGCCTGTGCCTCTGAGGTGGGAGAGCACAGTTCAGGACATTGGTCCATCAGAGACCTCCCAGCTCTGCATAATATCAAATGGCAAAAGCTCTCCCAGAGATCTCCATCTCAACACCAACACCCAGCTTCACTCAACGACCAGCAAGCTACAGTGCTGGACACCCTATGCCAAACAACTAGCAAGACAGGAACACAACCCCACCTATTAGCAGAGAGGCTGCCTAAAATCATAATAAGTCCACAGACACCACAAAACACACCACCAGACGTGGACCTCCCCACCAGAAAGACAAGATCCAGCCTCATCCACCAGAACACAGGCACAAGTCCCCTCCACCAGGAAGCCTACACAACCTACTGAACCAACTTAGCCACTGGGGACAGACACCAAAAACAATGGGAACTACGAACCTGCAGCCTGCAAAAAGCAGACCCCAAACACAGTAAGATAAACAAAATGAGAAGACAGAAAAACACACAGCAGATGAAGGACCAAGATAAAAACCCACCAGAAAAAACAAATGAAGAGGAAATAGGCAGTCTACCTGAAAAAGAATTCAGATTAATGATAGTAAAGATGATCCAAAATCTTGGAAATACAATAGAGAAAATGCAAGAAACATTTAACAAGGACCTAGAAGAACTAAAGATGAAACAAGCAATGATCAACAACACAATAAATGAAATTAAAAATACTCTAGAAGGGATCAATAGCAGAATAACCAAGGCAGAAGAATGGATAAGTGACCAGGAAGATAAAATAGTGGAAATAACTACTGCAGAGCAGAATAAAGAAAAAAGAATGAAAAGAACTGAGGACAGTCTCAGAGACCTCTGGGACAACATTAAACGCACCAACATTCAAATTATAAGGGTTCCAGAAGAAGAAGAGAAAAAGAAAGGGACTGAGAAAATATTTGAAGAGATTATAGTTGAAAACTTCCCTAATATGGGAAAGGAAATACTCAATCAAGTCCAGGAAGCACAGAGAGTCCCATACAGGATAAATCCAAGGAGAAACATGCCAAGACACATATTAATCAAACTGTCAAAAATTAAATACAAAGAAAACATATTAAAAGCAGCAAGGTAAAAACAAGAAATAACACAAAAGGGAATCCCCATAAGGTTAACAGCTGATCTTACAGCAGAAACTCTGCAAGCCAGAAGGGAGTGGCAGGACATATTTAAAGTGATGAAGGAGAAACACCTACAACCAAAATTACTCTACCCAGCAAGGATCTCATTCAGATTTGATGGAGAAATTAAAACCTTTACAGACAAGCAAAACCTGAGAGAGCTCAGAACCACCAAACCAGCTTTACAACAAATGCTAAAGGATCTTCTCTAGGCAAGAAACACAAGAGAAGGAAAAGACCTACAATAACAAACCCAAAACAATTAAGAAAATGGGAATAGGAACATACATATTGATAATTACCTTAAATGTGAATGGATTAAAGGCTCCCACAAAAAGACACAGACTGGCTGAATGGATACAAAAACAAGACCCATATATAGGCTGTCTACAAGAGACCCACTTCAGACCTAGAGACACATACAGACTTAAAGTGAGGGTATGGAAAAAGATATTCCATGCAAATGGAAACCAAAAGAAAGCTGGAGTAGCAATTCTCATATCAGACAAAATAGACTTTAAAATAAAAACTATTACAAGACACAAAGAAGGACACTACATAATGATCAAGGGATCAATCCAAGAAGAAGATATAACAATTGTAAATATTTATGCACCCAACATAGGAGCACCTCAATACATAAGGCAAATACTAACAGTCATAAAAGGGGAAACTGACAGTAACACATTCATAGTAGGGGACTTTTCACACCCCACTTTCACCAATGGACAGATCATCCAAAATGAAAATAAATAAGGAAACACAAGCTTTAAATGGTACATTAAACAAGATGAACTTAATTGATATTTATAGGACATTCCATCCAAAGACAACAGAATACACATTTTTCTCAACTGCTCATGGAACATTGTCCAGGATAGATCATATCTTGGGTAACAAATCAAGCCTTGGTAAATTTAAGAAAATTGAAATTGTATCAAGTATCTTTTCCAACCACAACGCTATGAGACTGGATATCAATTACAGGAAAAGATCTGTAAAAAATACAAACACATGGAGGCTAAACAATACACTACTTAATAACGAAGTGACCACTGAAGAATCAAAGAGGAAATAAAAAAATACCTAGAAACAAATTACTATGGAGACATGATGACCCAAAACCTATGGGATGCAGCAAAAGCATTTCTAAGAGGGAAGTTTATAGCAATACAATCCTACCTTAAGAAACAGGAAACAGCTCATATAAACAACCTAACCTTGCACCTAAAGCAATCAGAGAAAGAAGAAAAAAAACACCCCAAAGTTAGCAGAAGGAAAGAAATCAAAAAGATCAGATCAGAAATAAATGAAAAAGAAATGAAGGAAATGATAGCAAAGATCAACAAAACTAAAGGCTGGTTTCTTGAGAAGATAAACAAAATTGATAAACCATTAGCCAGACTCATCAAGAAAAAAAAGGGAGAGGACTCAAATCAATAGATTTAGAAATGAAAAAGGAGAAGTAACAACTGACACTGCAGAAATACAAAACATCATGAGACATTACTACAAGCAACCCTATGCCAAAAAAATGGACAACCTGGAAGAAATGGACAAATTCTTAGAAATGCACAACCTGCCGAGACTGAATCAGGAAGAAATAGAAAATATGAACAGACCAATCACAAGCACTGAAATTGAAACTGTGATTAAAAATCTTCCAACAAACAAAAGCCCAGGAACAGATGGCTTCACAGGCAGATTCTATCAAACATTTAGAGAAGAGCTAACACCTATCCTTCTCAAACTCTTCCAAAATATACCAGAGGGAGGAACACTCCCAAACTCATTCTGCAAGGCCACCAAACCCTGATACCAAAACCAGACGAAGATGTCACAAAGAAAGAAAACTACAGGCCAATATCACTGATGAATATAGATGCAAAAATCCTCAACAAAATACTAGCAAACAGAATCCAAGAGCACATTTAGAGGATCATACACCATGATCAAGTGGGGTTTATGCCAGGAATGCAAAGATTCTTCAATATACGCAAATCAATCAATGTGATATACCATATTAACAAATTGAAGGAGAAAAACCATATGGTCATCTCAATAGATGCAGAGAAAGCTTTCGACAAAATTCAACACCCATTTATGATAAAAAATAAACTCTGCAGAAAGTAGGCATAGAGGAAACTTTCCTCTGCATAATAAAGTCCATATATGACAAACCCACAGTCAACATCATGCTCAATGGTGAAAAACTGAAAGCATTTCCACTAAGATCAGGAACAAGACGAGGTTGCCCACTCTCACCCACCTTATTCAACATAGTTCTGGAAGTTTTAGCCACAGCAATCAGAGAAGAAAAGGAAATAAAAGGAATCCAAATCGGAAAAGAAGAAGTAAAGCTGTCACTGTTTGCAGATGACATGATCCTATACATAGAGAACCCTAAAGATGCTACCAGAAAACTACTAGAGCTAATCAATGAATTCAGTAAAGTAGCAGGATACAAAATTAATGCACAGGAATCTCTGGCATTCCTATACACTAATGATGAAAAATCTGAAAGTGAAATCAAAAAAACACTCCCATTTACCATTACAACAAAAAGAACAAAATATCTAGGAATAAAACTACCTAAGGAGACAAAAGACCTGTATGCAGAAAACTATAAGACACTGATGAAAGAAATTAAAGATGATACAAATAGATGGAGAGATATACCATGTTCTTGGATTGGAAGAATCAACATTGTGAAAATGACTCTACTACTCAAAGCAATCTACAGATTCAATGCAATCCCCATCAAACTACCACTGGCATTTTTCACAGAACTAGAACAAAAAATTTCACAATTTGTATGGAAACACAAAAGACCCCGAATAGCCAAAGCAATCTTGAGAACGAAAAACGGAGCCAGAGGAATCAGGCTCCCTGACTTCAGACTATACTACAAAGCTACAGTAATCAAGACAGTATGGTATTGGCACAAAAAGAGAAAGATAGATCAATGGAACAGGATAGAAAGCCCAGAGATACACCCACGCACATATGGTCATCTTGTCTTTGATAAAGGAGGCAGGAATGTACAGTGGGGAAAGGACAGCCTCTTCAATAAGTGGTGCTGGGAAAACTGGACAGCTACATGTAAAAGTATGAGATTAGATCACTCCCTAACACCATACACAAAAATAAGCTCAAAATGGATTAAAGACCTAAATGTAAGGCCAGAAACTATCAAACTCTTAGAGGAACACATAGGCAGAACACTCTATGACATAAATCACAGCAAGATCCTTTTTGACCCACCTTTTAGAGAAATGGAAATAAAAACAAAAATAAACAAATGGGACCTAATGAAACTTAAGCGCTTTCGCACAGCAAAGGAAACCATAAACAAGACCAAAAGACAATCCTCAGAATGGGAAAAAATATTTGCAAATGAAGCAACTGACAAAGGATTAATCTCCAAAATTTACAAGCAGCTCATGCAGCTCAATATCAAAAAAACAAACAACACAACCCCCAAATGGGTAAAAGACCTAAACAGACATTTCTCCAAAGAAGATATACAGACTGCCAATAAACAGATGAAAGAATGTTCAACATCATTAATCATTAGAGAAATGCAAATCAAAACTACAATGAGATATCATCTCACACCGGTCAGAATGGCCATCATCAAAAACTCTAGAAACAATAAATGCTGGAGAGGGTGTGGAGAAAAGGGAACACTCTTGCACTGCTGGTGGGACTGTGAATTGGTACAGCCACTATGGAGAACAGTATGGAGGCTCCTTAAAAAACTACAAATAGAACTACCATATGACCCAGCAATCCCACTACTGGGCATATACCCTGAGAAAGCCATAATTCAAAAAGAGTCATGTACCAAAATGTTCATTGCAGCTCTATTTACAATAGCCCGGAGATGGAAACAACCTAAGAGCCCATCATCGGATGAATGGATAAAGAAGATGTGGCACATATATACAATGGAATATTACTCAGCCATAAAAAGAGACGAAATTGAGCTATTTGTAATGAGGTGGATAAACCTAGAGTCTGTCATACAGAGTGAAGTAAGTCAGAAAGAGAGAGACAAATACCGTATGCTAACACATATATGTGGAATTTAAAAAAAAAATGTCATGAAAAACCTAGGGGTGAAACAGGAATAAAGACACAGACTTACTAGAGAATGGACTTTAGGCTATGGGGAGGGGGAAGGGTAAACGGTGACAAAGCGATAAAGAGTCATGGACATATATACACTAACAAAAGTAAGGTAGTTAGCTAGTGGGAAGCAGCCGCATAGCACAGGGAGATCAGCTCGGTGCTTTGTGACCGCCTGGAGGGGTGGGATAGGCAGGGTGGGAGGGAGGGAGACGCAAGCGGGAAGAGATATGGGAATATATGTATATATATAACTGATTCATTTTGTTGTGAAGCTGAAACTAACATACCATTGTAAAGCAATTATACTCCAATAAAGATGTTAAAAAAAAATAAAAAAAAAGATGTGGCACATATATACAATGGAATATTACTCAGCCATAAAAAGAAACAAAATTGAGCTATTTGTAATGAGGTGGATAGACCTAGAGTCTGTCATACAGAGTGAAGTCAGAAAGAGCAAGACAAATAACCATATGCTAACACATATATATGGAATTTAAAAAAAATGTCATGAAGAACCTAGGGGTAAGACAGGAATAAAGACACAGACCTACTAGAGAACGGACTTGAGGATATGGGGAGGGGGAAGGGTGAGCTGTGACAAAGCGAGAGAGAGGCATGGACATATATACACTACCAAACGTAAGGTAGATAGCTAGCGGGAAGCAGCCGCATAGCACAGGGAGATCAGCTCAGTGCTTTGTGACCACCTAGAGGGGTGGGATAGGGAGGGTGGGAGGGAGGGAGACGCAAGAGGGAAGAGATATGGGAACATATGTATATGTATAACTGATTCACTTTGTTTAAAGCAGAAACTAACACACCATTGTAAAGCAATTATACCCCAATAAAGATGTTAAAAAAAAAGTCAAACAGATGGCCAAGAAGCACATGAAAAGCTGCTCAACATCACTAATTATTAGAGAAATGCAAATCAAAACTACAAGGATATCATCTCACACCTTTCAGAATGGGCATCATCAAAAAATCTACAAACAATAAATGCCAGAGAGGGTGTGTAGAAAAGGGAACCCTCTTGCACTGTTGGTGGGAATGTAAATTGATACAGCCACTATGGAGAACGGTACAGAAGTTCCTTAAAAAACTACAAATAGAACTACCATATGACCCAGCAATCCCACTACTGGGCATATACCCTGAGAAAACCATAATTCAAGAAGAGTCACGTACCACAATGTTCACTGCAGCTGTATTTACAATAGCCAGGATATGGAAGCAACCTAAGTGTCCCTCAACAGATGAATGAAATAAAGAAGATGTGGCACATGTATACAATGGAATATTACTCAGCTATAAAAAGAAACGAAATTGAGTTATTTGTAGTGAGGTGGATGGACCTAGAGTCTGTCATACAGAGTGAAGTAAGTCAGAAGGAGAAAAACAAATACCATATGCTAACACATATATATGGAATATAAAAAAAAATTGTTCTGAAGAACCTAGGAGCAGGACAGGAATAAAGACACAGACGTAGAGAATGGACTTGAGGACACAGGGCGGGGGAAGGGTAAGCTAGGACGAAGTGAGAGAGTGGCATGGACATATATACACTACCAAATGTAAAACAGATGGCTAGTGGGAAGCAGCCACATAGCACAGGGAGATCAGCTCAGTGCTTTGTGACCACCTAGAGGGGTGGGATAGGGTGGTGGGAGGGAGATGCAAGAGGGAGGAGATATGGGGATATAGGTAGATGTGTAGCTGATTCACTTTGTTATAAAGCAGAAACTAACACACCATTGTAAAGCAATTATACTCCAATAAAGATGTTTAAAAAAAATGATTCTATCCAGAATCCTGGAGGCCAATTTGCTGTTAATGGTGGTGTTCAGGCCCTAAAAGGTATTAACTTACAGAGTAGTTAAGTCTCCGAACACAGACCAGAGCTTTAAAAGATGTACAGGTGCCAAAATTAAGGGCCAAATTACCAATCTGTTTTAAATGATGGTCTGGGAATGCTCAGTATGACAAGGAAAATGTATGACAAACAATACCTTCAATATAAAGAAAAAGCTGCTTGAATTTATTAGAGGAAATGTGCTGCCTCTTGGGACTTCTTTTTTGCCTCTTCCCCAAAGAGGTGATTTTTCAAAATCGACTTCAATACACAGCTAATGCAAAATGACTCTTTAAGAACAAAATAAGGCTCATTTTAAACTAAAACAGTTTCCATGTCAGCATTTTCCAAAACCTTTGAAAACTTAGAAATCTGGAGGAAATGCACATTCCATTAGTATCAAAACTAGGTGCTTCCATGATATGCTAAATGCTATGTTACTCAACATGTGCAAAAGCTTTAGACCAGAGTAAAGCCGGCTGCCTCTCTACTCACCGACAAATTTAAACAATTGCACTGGCAGCCCTGCTAGATGACAGCAGAATGACTTCCTGTCAAGCAACCTCCATCCTCCAAGGTGACAGGAAATGGGTTTAAACACTGGTAATATCACTAATCAATCTGAGAGAGCATATGTTTCCAGCCTGCAATTGTTAAGTTTGGCTGCAGTGTGTTAGCTGCTTGCTAGGCCATGTGATTCAGCAAAATGACAGATGAAAGGAAGGGTCAGATCTACTAAGTGTTGAAGAAGTGTCATCAGTGTTGTATATTACTTCAAGATGTCCTCTGCATCAGAGGCATCTCACATATAGGGGTCGATTTCTTCTACAGAATTCTTCAGTTTCCCAATTACTCTTATAGAAGCTCCCACATTTATTTCAACACATGGGGAATTGGACTTTCTCTTATTTCTGATTGATACCAGATAGTCCAAAGTAATGGTCTTATTTTTCATGATCCTACCTTGGTCTTTAAGATAAGTGCATGCATGCATATACTTTCTAGCCCTGCCATGTTCACTCTTGTCAAGTTAAAATAGCCAGATTTTCCTCAAAAGTTCTTTCAAATGCCCCAGTTATCTTGATGCTTCAGGAACTGAGATGGTTCCCCCCTCAAATACATTGGCATTTATATTCTGCACTATTCAGTTTTACACTAAGGAGGGCATGAGGAAATATAATTTTCCCTTTATTTATAGAACAAAAGGAACTTTAGGGATCCTCTTCCAGAGCCTATTCTACCACAGATTCATTTCTTCAGTCATAATTATTTTTTGACCACTTATTCTAAGTCAGGAATTGTGCTAACTGTTACAATAATGAGTAGAACCAGACATGGTCCCTGATCTCTTGCAGGCACTTAATTAAATAATAAAACATTAACTAAGTAATTATTCAAATGAATGTATAATTCATAAGTTAAATATTCATACTTATTAAATAAGTTAATTCAGTTAATGTATAGTTATTAACTGAGGATGAGTAAATAGACATTGAAAGGTAGAGTGACTTCCTAAGGTCCCACAGTAAGTCTTTTATAGAATAACGGGTCTCCTGGCTCCCAGCCCAGTTCTCTTTCGGGCCATACCCCAGTGCATTTCACAGTTCTTCCCCTGGACTGAAAGATGATCTGACATTCTATTTCCAAGGCAGTCTCACAGCAGCTTCTCTAGAGCAGGGCTTTCCAAGGTTTTTACCTCCTACTACAACTATAAAATGCTTTGCTCTTTGCTAAGGCATACCTGGGGGAAGGGCAAGGAGGGTGTATGTTTGCCTGTTGGGAGGCATGGTTGAGGGCAGGGTACCTAGAGGCGACATCATCATGAAGTTCTCCTAAGTTGTTATGAAGAACACCCAAGACCACACTAGTGAAAGTAGAAGACAGCAGTGTCTACATAGTTTCTTGGGGGACCAGGATAACCTGCCCCAAAGGAAAAAGAGATATACCTGGGGATAGGTGAAGGGAGGCAATCTAAGTGATTTTCTAGAAGAACTACAAGCTTCTGTCTCAAATACTGGCTGAAAATGGTGACTCAGCTCAGCTTAAAGGGCCAGGGAACACAGAGGCCATGAACATAAGTTGGCAAACCAGAACAACCAGCTATGGCACAGGACAATGCTTCTTGGCTAGGAGAGCAGAGTCAGGACCCTCTGAAGCATTACCTCAAAGGTCAAGGTAGCAGGATCAGGTAGTCCAATTCCTCCTTCTCAGAGAAGGAAAGGACGTGGAAGTAAAGAACTCCCAGTTATCCAATCCCTCCATTAAGAGCTTTACAATTTCCTGTAAACCCTAAAACTTTCTCCCATAAATATAACTCCTCTCACAGCTTTTTTTTTTTTTTTTTTTTTTTTGCAGTACGCGGGCCTCTCACTGTTGTGGCCTCTCCCATTGTGGAGCACAGGCTCTGGACGCGCAGGCTCAGCAGCCATGGCTCACAGGCCTAGCCACTCCACAGCATGTGGGATCTTCCCAGACCGGGGCACGAACCCATGTCCCCTGCATCGGCAGGTGGACTCTCAACCACTGCGCCACCAGGGAAGCCCTCACAGCTTAGATTTTTATCTCCACAGGTGAGAAGCAAGCTGTCCTTGTGTGGACAGTGGCATCAATCTGCACTTCCAAACATTAGTGAATAAGAAAAATTTACTGAGCACTTATAGCTTGTAACAGATACTATTTTAAGACTTGGAATGCATTAATTTACATAATCCTAATAACCCTATAAAATAGCTAATATTATTATTCCCATTTCACAGATAATAAAACAAAGGAAGCTTAGAGAGGTTAGATTACTCACCCAAGGTTCTTCAGCTAATAGAAGGCAAAATCTAGGATTTAAACCTAGGTCTAATACACTCAAAGCTCATGCTCCTGATCACCATATTTATTGCCTCCTTGAGGGTCAGGGCAAGGCAAGATGTAGAGTACCTCACTACAGGGTCCTACTTTCAATTAATTAGGTCACACTCAGCAGCAAACAACAAGAACAAAGTAGTGTAACACTACATAAATGTAATATCTCACATAAAAAGAGGAATCTTAAAGTAAGGTGTTTTTAGGGTTGATTAATTTACGTGGCTCAGTGATATTTTCTATGATGTAAATCATTTCCAATTCTTGCTCGGCTGTGTTTTGGCTTTTGTCTTCAGGCATAGCCCTAAATGGTAGCAAGATGGCTGCAGCAGCTACTATGTGAGCTCTGTGTGAGGAGCAGCACTCCTCACACAGTGGTGTCTGGAGGCAGAAAAAGGACTGTTTTTCTCAGGGCATTTCTTTTAAAAGTGAAGAAACCTTTCTCAGAAACCGCCCAGTAGATTTCCATTTTTACCTCATTGGCCATTCCCAAATCAATCACTGGTGAAGAGATCAGAATTACCAGGATTGACTTAAAGTAATTAAGATCTACCTGCCTAAGGTTGAGAAGGAATCGGCTTCCCCTGAAGCATACAGCTGCCTGTTCCTAAACAAAAGTGAGGTTCTTTTAGACAAGAAGAAGGGCAGGAATGGCTGTTGGATAGAAAACTAATGGTAACTGCCACATACCCAAACCAATCCTAAGTGAAACTAGAATTATATCAACTGAGGTATTTTCTAACCACTGCCAAATACTAGTTGACAAATGCTTTCAAATCTAGTTATGTTCAAAGGCAAAATAGTAATCAATTCCAACCTTCTAGGCTTTTGGAATGAGAGGAAACTGTAGAAGCAACCAAAATAATGTTTCCACCTATCTGATGTCAAAGAAAGAAAAACATGGTTTCTCTCTAAGTCTAGAGTCCAGATGCCAAAGAGAAGGAAATATGTAGAAGCCATTCTTCCAATCTCTCTGCCCTTGATCAGAAGACAAAGGACTACTTGCTGCATCAAGGACCCAAGATGACTCCTGAGTATGTAACTACCCATGCTTCAGAATTTCTTCTGTATTAAATTAGGCGGAAACCATTCCTGTCTATTCATCCCTAGAGAGTGTTAACCTGGGACTGCCATTTCATGTCTCTGATCCTTAATTTAGGGATGATAATCTCTTCTTATATTAATAAGCAGTTCTGAAATAACACATGTGGAAGTTCTCTGTGAATTTTAATTTGGTATGCAAATAGAAAGTTCTGTTCAAAGTTCCAGTTTTATCCAGGGGCATAACGTACATCATGGAAATCAATGTAATGGGCCCCAAACTATTTGGGTTTTTGAAGAGCCTTTGCCAGTGTTCTCAGAGCTTATGGTTGACAGATTAGATAATTGTTCAGAAATTTTCACTCACTGTCCTCTACTTCCATGAGTCAATCCTAGGTTTGGCTGGCCATGTGACTTTCTGTGGCCAACAGAATTAGGCTGATGTGACAGTGACCTATATCTGAATCTAGGCCGTAGGAGGTCTTGCATTTTTCCATCTGCTCTCTTGTATTCTACCATCACCATAAGAATATACCCAGGTTATTTCTCTGGTCCAAAGAGCAGAAGTGATTAAACCAAGCCAAGACTAGGATCAGCTAATCCCCAGACAGCTCACCTTCAGACTTATGAATAATAATAAGTATTTGTTGTTTAAAGACACTGAATTTTGGAGTAATTTGTTATATAACAGCAAACCAATACAGTGCTCAAAGTGTTGCTATATCCAACACAGAAAGCATATGAATAAACAAATTGGGCAGTCCCCAAAAACAAAGACTCCAAGCACTTTGTCCTAATTGATTTTTATTACCAGTAACACTCAAAAGTGATTTCAGGTGTTTTTTCTTCTTTAGACCATACTGCTGGAAGAACTTCTTTCCCTGTCAATTCTCTCAGTACTCCTTATCCAAAACTGATCACCTGCATTGCATACTTATCTTCTCATTTAAGCAAGGGCCTGAAGAGCACTGGCTTTGTCTTATACTGAACATATCAAGATTAACAAAGTTACACAAGAAATTGCCTTACAAGTAAGAAGTGCCCGATAAACGTCTGTTTAATTAAATTCTGATTCTATTTAATTACAGTGGTGTCTGATGATCTAGAATAAATGATTTTCAAGTATAGAATCTCACTACCTAAATCAGCCCAGCAAAGACAAATGCACTGATAAGATGTTTGTTGTTTGTTGCTTCCTTCCCTGATTCCACCCTTGCTTCAAGTCCCATTCCCAAGCCCAGGGAATACTCTACCTCATTGCTTTCATGATTGCTTAGGAGTAGAGATCTTTTCTCCCTTATTCTTCCAAGACCTTTTAGTTGAGATCAGGCTGCACTGCTGGTGGTCCTAATGTCCATTCATGGAGATTTCCCTGGGTGAATCTCTCTTTCCTCCAAGTCCTTTTTGTCTATCTAAAGGTGTTCTTTATGACAATCTTCCTTCCATTTCCAAGTGTTCTCTAAAAGATTTCCTACTACTAGAGTATGTAATCTTTGTCTTCATCATGAAAATTTATTAATATTAATAGCTAATAAGTGTCTATTGCTTACCCCACATCAGGTCTGATATTAAATGATTTGTACACATGATATTTTTTCAACCTCCAGAGAAGCCCTTTGAGGTAGGCACTATTATTAACTCTATTTTATAGATGAGAAAACATCAACTTAGAATAATATATCCAAGGCTTACATAGAGAGTGAAGATTACTATCAAACCATCCATATCAACAAGTTCACATTTCCCAACATCATTTTGTCTCTAAATCTCTATACCTGACATAGTACACATCATAATGGATACACACAATTGCCTGTCCATGAATCCTATACATCCTATCCTGAAGAGCTCTCTCACTGAGCCACAAGGTGTCTGGTTCAGTATTATTTTCTCCCTGCAAGTATTTGTAGTCTTCAAATCAATACTGACTATCCAATTGCTTCTTCATCCCAAAGGATGAAGGGGTTAGGGACAAGTGTTTGCCTTGAACTGCAAAAGCTCTAGGAAGGGACCCTACCCTTCAAAGAATGGAAAAAATTTAGGAGGAAAAGGATCATCTCTTGTTGATGGTAGCATTAAGTGATTTTTAACCCAGCAAAAAATACGTTAGATTAGCCTTAAGTGCACTAAAATGTAAGTCGTTTTCTCCTTCATGAAATAAGTATTATGCCACTTACATCACTGAGATATTATAAGAACCAGATTATATATGGTAAAATGCTTTTCAAATTTCAGAATATTCATATAAGTGTTAATTAGTTTTTAATATTCTATGCTATACAAGTTACTTTTCCAATTAATTATAATCTTCTGAAATGAAGACTTTTTCCTTTCCAGGACTCTTCTAGAGTCCTAATACTGGTCTGGGCCCTCTGTTTTGCATTACTCCCTAATTTACAACATCCTAAAGACAGCACTTATTTACAAAGTCCTTCTACAATCATTTAATGAGCACAAATACAAGCACATATGACACAAAAACAAACTACAGATCATATCCCAGAGATAGCACATCACACATTCAGACCATAAGCATACAATTTACCAGCAGTGTATGAAAATTCCAATTTCTTCACATCCTTGCCAACACTTATTTTCCATTTTAAAAAATTATTATTACTATGCCTACTTTAGTGAATGTGAAGTAAATTTCACTGGGGTTTTTATTTGTATTTCCCTACTGACTAATGATATTGAGCATCTATTAATATGCTTATAGTTCTGTTTTTGTGGGTTTTTTTTTTTTTTTTTTGGTTCCTTCTAGTAGACTAAGCTTATAAATAACTGGGCAGTTTCGTGACTTCAAGATTCAAGATCTTAAAACAAAAAAAATTTTTTTCAATCTGTCCTTCCCATACCCTCTCCCCTTAGATTAGGTTCTCTTTTCTCAGCTGGAATGGTAAGGTCAGACATTCCAGAACTTCCTTCAGTCCCTTGACTTTCTTTGATGTATGCCCAGAAAGGGGCTATCCTAAGAAGCAAAGAAGGAACTTGAAGTGGTCAAGATACCGGAGATCCAAAAAAGATAAACAGAAGATTTGGTAGGGAAGAAGAGTAAGAATAGGGAGAAATATAGAGTCTATGAACTAGGCAAGTGTGGAAGATTGGAGCTGTTCCAGTCTATCTCTTTTAAGTTTCTGTATAGCTTTATTGAGTCATAATCAATATACAATAAACAAAATATATTTAAAGTATACAATTTGATAAATTTTAAAATAAGTATATATACAAGAAACCATTACTACTGTCAAGATAATGAATATATTCGTCATCCCTGAAAGTTTTCTTGTGCCCCTTGGTAATCCTACTCTCTTGTACCCAGGCAACCATTGATCTAATTTCTGTTGCTGTCTATTAGTCTACATTTTGTACAATTTTCCATTAATAGAATCATGTTTAACGTAACTTATCTAAATAATAAATTTATCCTAGTAATTTCTTGTTCCATGTATTTTGAAGCTCTGTTATTAGGTACATACAAATTTAGGATGGTTATATTTTCTTGGTAAATTGATACTTTTATCACTATGTAATATCCTTCTTTATCTCTGGTAATTTTCTTTTCTCTTAAATCTACTTTGTCTGATATTAATGTGCCTCTGCAAATTTCTTTTTATTAGTGTTTTCACAATATACAGTCAGCCTTCCATATCCATGAGTTTTGCAACCACGGATTCAACCAACTGCATATTGAAAATACTACACAATCTGCAGTTGGTTGAATCTACAGAATACAAAACCTGTGGGTTTAGAGGTCTGACTGTAAGGGACTTGAACAACCTTGGATTTTGGTATCCATGTGCAGGCGGTCCTGGAACCATTCAGATACTGGGAATGACTAATTTTTTCTATCCTTTTAGGGGTTTTTCTGTGGTAAAATATGGATAACAAAATTATCATTTCTATTGCTATTCCTCCATTTCTGATCTTCTAAGTTTCCTTCTGGTACCATTTCCCTTCTGTCTGAAGAACCCACTGTAGCGGTTTTTTAAGACGTTTCCAAGAAATGAATTATTTTCATTAGTTTGAGAATGTCTTTATTTCACCTTTTTTCTGAAAGATATTTTCACCTGATATAGTTTGGAGTTGAGAGTTGTTTTCTTTCAGCACTTTAAAAATGTTGTTCCACTTCTTTCTGGCCATCATGGTTTCCGATAAGAAACCTGCAATTATTTGAATTGTAGTTCTCCTGTAAATAATGTATCATTTTTCCCTGGCTGCTCTGAAGATTTTTTCTTTCTTTAAGTTTTCAGCAGATTGATTATGATGTAGACAGTATAGATTTCTTTATGTTTATACTGTTTGTAGTTCTCTGAACTTCTTGAATCTGCAGGATTATGTCTTCCCTCAAATGGGATAAGTTTCAGACATTATTTCTTTAAATATTTTTTCTGCATTACACTTCTTTTGCTCTCCCTCTGAGACTCTGATGACATAAATGTTAAACATTTTGGGATCCTCAGATCCTTGAGGATCTGTCAAATTATTATTCAATCTTTTTTATCTCTTTTGTTCAGATTGGATAGTTTCTCTTGATCTATTTTCACATTCACTGATACTTTCCTCTGTCATTGCCACTCTGCTATTAAGCCTCTGCAGTTAGTTTTTTATTTCAGTCAGTATATTTTTTAGTTCTAAAATTTCCATTTGCTTCTACTTCATATTTTCTATTTCTTCACTGAGACAGTCTATATTTCCATTTATTTTAAGAGTGTCCACCTTTACTTGTTGGAGAATTATTATAATAGCTACCTTAGAGTTTTTGTCAGATAATTCCAACATCTGTGTCATCGTGTCATTTGCATCTGTTGATGCAAGTTGAGATTTTCCTGGTTATTTATATGCCGCATAATTTTGGAAATATCCTGAACATTTTGAATAATATGATATAAGACTCTGAGTCTTGTTCAGTTCTATGGAGAATACTGATATTTTTGTTTTAGTAGTCAATCAACACAGATGAGTTCAGGCCAGAGTCCAAACCAGTCCTCCATAGGTTATGGCTTCAAGGAGAGTTCTGTTTTCAAAGCTTTTACAGTGCTATTTAATATATTCTGCATGTGTGCCTCCCCAGCCCCTCTGACAAGCACAGTACTGCATCAGTGGTATAGTTCTCAGTTCAGTTCCGATAGTTTTTAATATGGTGTTTAGGATCAGATTCATGAATACCCAGCTCAGCGATGAGCCTTTGAGCACATAAATAACTCAGTTACTCTCCTGAGCCCCTCCCTTTGAACCAGTTCGATTCTTTTGATGCCTGCTTTTTAGTTTTGTTGAGCAGGACCAGAGCAACCTTTGATCCAATACTGATTTTACCCCACCAATGAGGGAATATCCTTATGAGTAATTTATCCAGTGTCCCATTAATTATGAGGCCTTTAACTATGGCTGGTGAGAATACTAACTATTCCAAGATCTGTGTAAACCTCATATATTATTCCTTCTGCTTCTTTTGGGTAGATATTCCTGGCTTCTGACAGTTTCAGCACATACATGTGCTGGTCAGTAATCAGCTGAAAACTCATTGGGGACACTCTGAATATCTTTGAAGCTATCTCTATATACAGATGTAAACTCTAGCCACCTTGGCCTTCCTGGACTCCCAGTTCAATCTCCTCATCTCAGGGAAACCAAGGAGGGAGGTTTCCTGCTCCTTCTATTGAAGACTGGAAACTTTCTACTAGCAGTAAGCTGGTGCAATTATAGAGCTTATCTCATTTGTTTTCTTTTCTCTGAGATCACTGTCCTGAGCTACCTGATGTGCTATGTCTTCATAACTTTTTGTCCATTTATTTTGCCTGGTATGGTAGATATTTCAGGTGAGGAGATAAATCCAGTCCCTATTACTCCCCCTTGGTCAAAAGCAGAGGTCCCCACTCTCTTTTGATAGCAAGCTCCATGCTCTGACCATGAAGAACAGTGACAAAGAATGAAGATTAAGAATGACAGTGAATTGAGGCCAGAGAATCTATTGGGAATCTAGATAACATGGGTTCTAAAGTGCAGTATAATGGCAAAAATAAGGTCAATTAACATAGGAAGGTAGAATTAAGTCCAATATGGTAGCTGAAGTCAGCAAAGATTTGGAAAGCATAGGAAGATAATAGAGCATGGACTTCCAATGAGAAAATGTTCTGGAAAAGGTCCCCACAACATGATTGCTCTGTGAGGGCAAGGACTTTGTCTTAGTCACTGGTATATGGGCTAGACACTGTTCTAGGTTCTCGATAAACATTTATGTTGAATGAATATTTGTTGAATTAATATAGTTGAGGCAAACCCTCCATTCTTTCCCCTTGAATATACAGAAGTGGGGTAATGAGAGTTATGTGTAGAAGATATATCTGGTTTCACTTGAAAGCAAGTTTTTGGTTAATTAGAGAAGCTGAAGGAAGAAATAAGAATATGTTTAACAAGAAGGAATTTGCCCATAATAGGACAAGAACCCTTGGAAGAATTTTCATCTTTTACCCCTCTTAGCCATCCAAGGCTTAAGAGAGAATAATAATTTCTTGGGCATTCTTCAATTATAAGATGAGTTCAGACGTAGCATAGTCCTTCTTTGTTCTAAATTAACATCACCAAGGAAACTAATATACTATTTGTTCTTAAATAGTCTAGTACTTTGAACTCTGCAGGTCAAAAACATGAAACCAGTGTGTTAGGAGTAAAAATACGTTAATGCAAAATAAAAGGCACACATATAAACGTGGAAAATAAGATGCCAAAAGCTGGTTTTCAAATGTGAAGAACTATCCATGTGGGCGGACCATGTCAGTTGTCCTAGTTTTCCTACTCCAACAGTTATTTCATATAACCTTATGCAATATCTTCTGAGAACCTAAAATTTACACTAGGTCCTAAAGAAATGAGAAAAATAATTCAGAAAGTCCCTATCATAAGGAGTTTATAAATACTCAAATTTCCATAATACATGACACGGTATTTTAACCTCTCTGTGACAAATTCCTTCCAAGAATAAGAAGAGGACACTTCATGCAAGGAGACAGAATTTCAGCTGAGACTTGAAAAATGCTTAAAACTTCTGTAGGCTAAGATGGAGGAAGGATGGGAGGGAATTCTAAGTAGAGGTAGGTATAGAAAGGAAAAGGTATTGACCAGTTGTATGCACCAGAAAACAACCAGTTTTGATAATACTTGGATTATTTATAGGGTACTGATGGGAGGCAAAACAGGGAAGGCTGTGAAAGTCCCAAAATCCAAGGTTAAACAATTTGCAGTTAAGTTACTAGGTCCATTCTCTAAGGTAAATGTGACATATTGGCAATGAAATAGGAATAGGCTCAGCATTTTTTAGGCTTATGTAGAGAATGCCAGAAGTTCAAATATGGCAAGGTATTGGTGATTTTTGTTCCTGGGATTTCCAGTACCTTATTAAGTATGAAAGCAATCACAACATTCACAAAATATGCACGGATCAACCTAGGCTTTTAGCCTTAGTTTGAATATCTTCATCAATCACACCACATGTATCTGGCTGAAGTATAAGCACAATAATCTTAATCTCCACTTCCCACATCATAAATAAGACATTTTAAAGGTGTTTTTCATAGATACTGATGAAAGTTTGGAGCACATCATAAGAAAGTGAGAAACAGCTGTTATATCTAGATTCAGCAGACACACATTTGCACATAGGGCAACGTTTAGAAAATGTCTTCAACCTGTTCCATTACTTCTTGAGAGCGTAAGGTCCCCATTCTGTTTGCCCACTGCTTGAAAAATAAGATGGAGAGAAAAAAAATATCAGCACATAAGAAACTTTGGGTTTACAAAGGCAGAAAACACACCACTCTCTAATCATTAAAAATCAATCTTCAAAGTGAATGCCATGGAACCTTAAGGATTCCATTTAAGTACCTCAGTATCCATCCCCACATACTCTCTCTCCCATTTACTTCAAATTCATGTGTACCTATTTTAATATATATTTATGTCTCTGCTTTTTAAAAGTTTTTAAAAATTCTATAGTGGAATGAACACTTATTGATGTAGAAGAATTATCTTGCCACTTACATCCTTTTTCTATTTCTGCTGTAACAAACTACTGCACATTAAGTGGCTTAATACAAATTTATTACCTTATATTACTAGCAGTAAGAAATATGAAATGGGTCTCGCTGGGCTAAAATTAAGGTGTTAACAGAGCTGCATTCCTTTCTGGAAGCTCTACAGGAGAATCTACTTCCTTGTTTTTTCCAGCTTCTAGAGGCCACTCACATTACTTGGCTCATAAACTCCTTCCTCCATCTTCAAAACAAACAACAGTAGGTCACATCTAATCTCTCTGACTTACACCTGCACTTTGGTCTTCCTTTTTTAAGGATCCTTATGATTACACTGAGTTCACCCAGACAATTCAGAACAACTACTCTATCTTAAGATCAACTGATTAGCAACCTTAATTCCATCTGCAACTTAAATTCTCCCTTGCCATACAAGATGACATATTCACAGTTCCAAGGGAACTCAACAATAAAATAAACAAACAATCCAATTTCAAAAATGAACAAAAGACATGAAAGATATATAGATGGCAAACATGAAACACATGAAAAAATATTCACTATCACCAGCCATTAGAGAAATGCAAATTAAGACCATGATGATATCACTACATACCTATTAGAGCAGCTAAAATAAAAATAGTAACATTACTATAAGCTGGCAGGAATGCAAAGAAACATTGCCATTAAGAGTATAAAATGGTACAGTCACTCTGAAAAATAGTTCAGTAGT
The DNA here is from genome assembly GCF_949774975.1 of Lagenorhynchus albirostris. Taxonomy (NCBI): domain Eukaryota; kingdom Metazoa; phylum Chordata; class Mammalia; order Artiodactyla; family Delphinidae; genus Lagenorhynchus; species Lagenorhynchus albirostris. The sequence continues at coordinate 55,358,130 of NC_083110.1, forward strand.
TTCTTAAAAAATTAAATGTACACTCACCATATCACCCAGCAACTGCATTCCTGGACATTTATCCCAGAATGAAAACTATGTCCACACAAAAAAATCTGTACACAGTTGTTCACAAATTAGCTGCAACAGCCAAAAACTGGAAATGACCAAAATGTCCTATAATAGGTGAATGATTAACAGAACATGGTACATCCATGGTGGCACAATGGAGTAGGTGTGACTATAAAGGGGTAACACAAAGAGATCTTTGTGGTGATAGAACAGTTATGTACCTTGATTGTGGTGACAGTGACACAAATCTACCCATATGATAAAATGACATAGTTATACACACACCTCACACCAATGTCCATTTTCTGCCTTTGATATTGTACTATAGTTATGTAATATGTAGCTAGTGGAGAAACTAGATGAAAGGTACCCAGGACTTCTCTGTACTACCTTTGCAACTTCGTATATATCATTAATCACTAAAATTTTCTCAAATGAAAGGTTTTTAAAAATCAAATCATATCATAAATTCAATACCCTCTACCAACTGCTCCTCTCTTTCATTCAATCACTTTTCTATGCTACAAGATGATACTAGACTTGAAAAGAAATCAACTAATCTAGGAGTTATAAACTGGAAGCCCATGGGCTGGATTTGGTCAACAGACTTGCTTTAATTTAACAGTATTAATTTTTTTTTTATTTCAAAGTCTTTGGAGGGAGCATATGAGCTCTAGTTCAACAGTTTCTATTCCTTTATAATCTTATGCCCTGTGCTCCATTCATTTAAATGCCTGTCTAGTCCTTAAAGACATTTGAGTTTGCCACTCTCACTAATCTTTTAAAATAGTGTGAAGCAGAGATCTGAAGTGGTAAAATGAAATGTTCAAAGCCATAGGTTTCTGATTCCAGCCAGTGCTCTACCTACTCTTCAGAGTTGTTTGACCTCCTGTGTTAGTCATTCTCTCATTCGAACAGAGTAAATATCTAGATCTGTGTTTCACTTCCTTACTTGCTGTCTCAAGTAATACACCAACCATGTCTAGCCTCTATTAAAATGGGAATACTTACCTTTCCCAATTCACAGAACTATTGGAATAATCAAGCAAAACAGTGCATGTAAAATCTATACAAATGAAAGACAGTAAATACATATATTTCCCATTTCCTCTCTGAAGTGGCAGGTACTCTGGGCCATGATTCTGTGTTTGGCCTTTCCAAGTAGAGTATAGCTTTAGCAAGATCATCATATTGCTATGGGTTATAGCAGGTCCAAGCTAGGGACAGGAGCACAGAAAAAAGGAGAAAGTTCAATGGAAGTGGGCTCTGGGAGTCCTGGAATTAAACAGTAGAAAAGGAAAGTTAATGCTAAGAATGGAAGGAAGAAAAGAAAAGGAAGAAAGTTGGCTCTTTCAACCAGTTGTCTTATTTCTGACCTGGCCAAACTAAAAAACTAAAGAGTCAGGGTTGTACTTTTTACACTTTAATTATATCTTAAATATATTTACTTATCCTTAATTATTCTTCAAAATGATTTTCAAGTGTAAATGTCTACCTCCATCCCTTAAAAACCCCATACTAGATTCAACTGTTGTTAACTGTAAAATATGTATTCTTCCACAATATTTTCCTATGAGTAATATATATATGCATATATATATATATACATATACATTCACATATATTTTTTTCTTTTTGTAAAAATTAGATCATGCTTTACAGATGTTCTTCAAATTGCATTTTTCATTTAAATAAATATCACAGGCATCTTGCTGTACAACACATATAGTTCTACTGCATTCCTTTTAATAGCTGTATGTATTTCAACCGAATAGATGTACCAAATTTATCTAATCATTCTATTAATGTGCATACACTAGTAATTTGCTATTTTAAATTATGGTACAAAGACAATATATATTAAAATACTCATGGAATTATTTCTATAAGATAGGGTCCTGGATTTAGGATTGCTAACAATGTGCCTCTTAAATTTTATACCAATTTATATTCCTACCCACAGTGTCCATTTTCACACATGTTTATCAACTTTTTGCCTTTTTTATTTCACATTCATTTTCTTCAATCTGTTGTTCATCTTTTAACTTTATATAGTATTTTGTAAAACAAAAGTATTCTCATGTAGTGAAATCTGCTAATCATTTCTTTTATTAGCAATAAGTTCTATGAGTTATAGAGCTATACCCAAAATTGTAAAAATATTCTTCCACATTTTTGTAACATTTCTATAGCTACAAAAGGAGTTATATTAAATTTTCAATTCATCTAGAATTTATTTTTGTACATTATATGAAGTATAAAATTAAATCTAAATTTATTTTCTTAAAGTTACATACTCTGGTATTCAGTACAATTTATTAACTCTATCATTCTTCATTGATCTGAAATGTCACAACCTTTTTAATATATTAAATTTCCATATACAATTACTTGTTTTTTTAGACTTTTCTTCTAGGCCATTGATCTTCTTCACCTATCTGGTATTTTAAAATTTTTACCATTATAAACTTCTCAGATACTCTCATATACTTATTATAAATAAGCTTTAAAATCAACATGCCAAATTTCATCCCCCAAAACCCTCTTGGGATTCAGATTTATAATTGTCACACTAATGGTGGGACAAACATATTATTACGTGTCACCTAATATGATGAAAGGTGAAATACATGGCATTTGGGAAGAAATAACATTTAGTTTTCCTCTCCAAAAATATGGTGTGCATATATTTTATTCAAATTTAGTTTTATGAATTTCAGTAAAACTTTATTGTTTTTTAAATTTAGATTTTATGTCTTTCTGATTAAATTTATTTCAATTTTAGACCAAATTAACTTTAAAATGCTTATACTTAGATGTATTCTAGCCTGAAATGAAAACAATAAGGGGACTTCTTTGGTGGTCCAGTAGTTAAGACTCCATGCTTCCACTGCAAGGGGCACAGGTTCAATCCCTGGTTGAGGAACTAAGATCCCACACGCCATGTGGCATAGCCTAAATAAATAAATAAATAAACAAACAAACAATAAAGAAAAATCCTTAAAATCATTCAAGCAATAACAAATTATACAAAGGAACAAAATTCATATTTCTTCTCTACAACACCAAATGCAACACAGCCACATATTACAAAATTTAAGGAGAAATGACTGGGATCACAAATTTTTATACCAAGTCAACTTGTCATTCGTATGTAAATAAAACAGGAAGATATTCATGGACTAATATAATAATTCACTCAACTATAACCTTTAAAATATCTTGCAGACATAAACCTACAGACTGAAAGAAGAATGGAATAAATTCAGTAATATGGATAAGGATCTTAAAACATCAAGACAAGTAAGGCTTCCAGCTACGGTGGGAAAAGAGATCAGCAAACACTCTCCCCCAAAAGCAATGTCAGTTGATGCAAGTGACAGACTAGCCAGAAACTGAGCAAGGTTAGCCTGGAAATTAAAGAGACATTGAAGAGCTACATAAAATCATCACATATCCCTGGCCAACAGGCATGTACAGACGATAGTTCAAAGTAACAATTATAAATATATTTGAAGGATTTTTGAAAAGTTTATTCAAGAAGTTCAAGAGAAATATGAGGATAATTATTCAACAAACAGAAAATATCAAGAGAGAAATAGAAAATATTAAAAATAGCTATATGGAAATTCTAAAGTTGAAAAGTATAATAACTATAATGAAAAATTCATTAAATGGGCTCAACAGCAAACTTGAGATAGCAGGAGAATGAACCAGTGAACTAGCAGATAGAGCACTAGAAACTATCCAATATGAAGGAGAGAGAAAAAAAAAGATTGAAGCAAGGTGAGGAAAGTCTCAGAGACCTGTAAGACCATCTCAATCATATCAACAGACTGTAAAGAAAACCTCAGAGGAGAGTAAAGAGGAAAGGGACAGAAAAATAAGAGTTGAAAAGGGCCCCAAAATTATGAAACACATTAATATAAATATCAAAAAAGCACAAGGACACCCAAGTAAGATAAACACATAAATCTAGACACACCATAGTCAAATTTGAAACCCAAAGGCAAAGAGAAAATCTTCAAAGTATCAAGAGAAAAACTATCCATCATATAAAGAACAAATTACCATTAAAGGTGACCCTAATCAGAAACAGTAGAGGACAGAAGGAAGTGGAATGACATAAAATGCTGGGAAGAAAAAAACTACCAACCAAAGTTTCCATATCCACCAAAACTATACTATAAATGTGAAGGTGAAATAAAGATATACTCAGATAAACACCATAAAAGAAAAAAAACTGATTAACAGGATTTCATCGTAAAAACTTTTGCTCTTCAAAAGACACGTTTAAAAATGAAATTAGAGGGCTTCCCTGGTGGCGCAGTGGTTGAGAGTTCACCTGCTGATGCAGGGGACACGGGTTCGTGCCCCGGTCCGGGAAGATCCCACATGCCGCAGAGTGGCTAGGCCCGTGAGCCATGGCCACTGAGCCTGCACGTCCGGAGCCTGCGCTCCGCAACGGGGGAGGCCACAACAGTGAGAGATCTGTGTACCATAAAAAAAAAAAAAAAAAAAAAAAAAAGAATGAAATTAGAACACTCCCTAACACCAGACACAAAAATAAACTCGATATGGATTAAAGACCTAAAAGTAAGGCCACACACTATAAAACTCTTAGAGGAAAACATAGGCAGAAGAGTCTCTGACGTAAATTGCAGCCAGATCTTTTTTGACCCACCTCCTAGAGTAATGAAAATAAGAACAAAAATAAACAAATGAGACCCAGTTAAACTTAAAAGCTTTTGCACAGCAATGGAAACCATAAACAATATGAAAAGAAAACCCTCAGAATGGGAGAAAGTATTTGCAAATGAGGCAACTGACAAAGGATTAATCTCCAACATATACAAACAGCTCATGCAGCTCAACATCAAAAAAACAAACAACCCGATCAAAAAATGGGTGGAAGACCTAAAGAGACTTTTCTCCAAAGAAGACATACAGATGGCCAACAAACACATGAAAATATGCTCAACATCACTAATTATTAGAGAAACAAAAACTACAATGAGGTCTCGTCTCACACGGGTCAGAATGGCCATCATCAAAAAATCTACAGACAGATAACTAACTGCTGAACAACCTTTGACAGGAAGACACAGGAACTCACCAAAAAAGATACCCCACATCCAAAGACAAAGGAGAAGCCACAAAGGAGGGGCACAATCACAAAAAATCAAATCCCATAACCGCTGGGGGTGACTCACAAACTGGAGAACAATTATACCACAGAAGTACACCCACTAGAGTGAAGGTTCTGAGCCCCACATCAGGCTTCCTAAACTGGGTGTCTGGCAACGGGAGGACAAATTCCCAGAGAAACAGACTTTGAAGGCTAGCAGGATTTGATTGCAAGACTTCAACAGGACTGGAGGAAAGAGAGACTCCACTCTTGGAGGGCACACACAAAGTAGTGTGTGCATCAGGACTCAGGGGGAAGGAGCAGTGACCCCATAGGAGACTGAACCACACCTACCTGCTAGTGTTGAAGGCTCTCCAGCAGAGGCGGCGGACAGCTGTGGCTCACCACAGGGATAAGGACACTGGCAGAAAAAGTTCTGGGAAGTACTCCTTGCTGTGAGCCCTCCCAGAGTCCACCATTAGCCCCACAAAAGAGTATCTAGGCTCCAGTGCTGGGTCGCCTCAAGCCTAACAACCAACAGGGAGGGAACTCAGCCCCACCCATCAGCAGACAAGTGGATTAAAGTCTACTGAGCTTGGCCCACTGGAGCAACACCCAACTCTACCCACCACCAGTCCCTCCCATCAGGAAGCTTGCACAAGCCCCTCAGATATCCTCGTCCATAAGACGGCCGAAAGCAGAAGCAAGAAGAACGACAATCCTGCAGCCAGTGGAACATAAACCACATCACAGAAAGAAAGACAAAATGAAAAAGCAGAGTACTCTGCACCAGGTAAAGGGACAAGATAAAAACCCCACAAAAACAACTAAATGAAGTGGAGATAGGCAACGTTCCAGAAAAAGAATTCAGAATAATGATAGTGAAGATGATTCAGGATCTTGGAACAAGAATGGCAGCAAAGAACGAGAAGATGAAAGAAATGTTTAACAAACACCTAGAAGAATTAAAGAACAAACTGAATTAAAGAAAAAAGAGAGATGAACAATACAATAACTGAAATGAAAAATACACTAGAAGGAACCAACAGCACAATAACAGAGGCAGAAGAACGGATAAGCGACCTGGAAGACAGAATGGTGGAATTCACAGCCACAGAGCAGAATAAAGAAAAATGAAGGAAAAGAAATGAAGACAGCCTGAGGGACCTCTGGGACAACATTAAACGCACCAATATTCACATTATATGGGTCCAAGAAGGAGAAGAGAGAGAGAAAGGACCTGATAAAATATTTGAAGAGTTTACAGTTGAAAACTTCCCTAATATGGGAAAGGAAATAGCTTCCCTAATCCAGGAGCGCACAGAGTCCCAGGCAGGTTAAACACAAGGAGAAACACGCCAAGACACATAGTAATCAACTTGACAAAAATTAAAGGAAAGAAAAATTATTTAAAGCAACAAGAGAAAAACGACAAATAACATAGAAGGGAATCCCCATAAGGTTAAAAGCTGATTTCCCAGCAAAACTCTACAAGCCAGGAGGAAGTGGCACAATATATTTAAAATGATGAAAGGGAAGAACCTACAACCAAGATTACTCTACCTGGCAAGGATCTCATTCAGATTCAATGCAGAAATCAAAAGCTTTACAGACAAGCAAAAGCCAAGAGAATGCAGTACCACCAAACCAGCTCTACAACAAATGCTAAAGGAAATTCTCTAGGCAGGAAACACAAGAGAAGGAAAAGACCTACAATAACAAACCCAAAACAATCAAGAAAATGGTAATAGGAACATACATACCAATAATTACCTTAAATGTGAATGGATTAAATGCTCCAACCAAAGACACAGGCTTGCTGAATGGATACAAACACAAGACCCATATATATGCTGTCTACAAGAGACCCACTACAGACCTAGGGATGCATACAAACTGAAGGCGAGGGGATGGAAAAAGATATTCCATGCAAATGGAAACAGATCGAGAGACTGTCATACAGAGTGAAGTAAGTCAGAAAGAGAAAGACATATACTGTATGTTAACACATATATATGGAATTTAAGAAAAAAAAATGTCATGAAGAACCTAGAGGTAAGACAGGAATAAAGACACAGACCTACTAGAGAATGGACTTGAGGATATGGGGAGGGGGAAGGGTAAGCTGTGACAAAGTGAGAGAGTGGCATTGACATATATACACTACCAAACGTAAAATAGATAGCTAGTGGGAAGCAGCCACATTGCACAGGGAGATCAGCTCGGTGCTTTGTGACCACCTAGAGGGGTGGGATAGGGAGGGTGGGAGGGAGGGAGACGCAAGAGGGAAGAGATATGGGAACATATGTGTATGTATAACTGATTCACTTTGTTTTAAAGCAGAAACTAACACACCATTGTAAAGCAATTATACTCCAATAAAGATGTAAAAAAAAAAAGAATATTGGAAGAAAAAAAAGAAAGTAAGCTGGAGTAGCAATACTCATATCAGATGAAATAGACTTTAAAATAAAGAATGTTACAAGAGACAAGGAAGGACACTACATAATGATCAAGGAATCAATCCAAGAAGAAGATATAACAATTATAAATATATATACAGCCAACATAGAAGCACCACAATACATAAGGCAAATGCTAACAGCTATAAAAGAGGAAATCGACAGCAGCACAGTAACAGTGGGGGACTTTAACACCTCACCTATATCAATGGACAGATCATCCAGACAGAAAATTAATAAGGAAACACAAGTTTTAAATGACACAAGAGACCAGACAGATTTAATTGATATTTATAGGACATCCCATCCAAAAACAGCAGATTACACTTTCTTCTCAAGTGCACACAGAACATTCTCCAGGATAGAGCACATCTTGGGTCACAAATCAAGTCTCGGTAAATTGAAGAAAATTGAAATCATATCAAGCACCTTTTAAGCCACAACCCTATGAGATTAGAAATAAATTACAGGGAAAAAAACCCTAAAACACACAAACACATGGAGGCTAAACAATACATTACTAAATAACCGAGAGATCACTGAAGAAATCAAAAAGGAAATCAAAAAATACCTACAGACAAATAACAACACCACGATGATCCAAAACCTCTGGGATGCAGCAAAAGCAGTCTAAGGGAAGTTCATGGCAATATAATCCGACCTCAAGAAACAAGAAAAATCTCAAATAAACAATCTAACCTTATACCTAAAGGAACCAAAGAAGAACAAACAAAACCCAAAGTTAGTAGAAGGAAAGAAATCATAAAGATCAGAGCAGAAATAAAAGAAACAGAAAGTAAGAAAACAACAATAACGATCAATAAAACTAAAAGCTAGTTCGTTGAGAACATAAACAAAATTGATAAACCTTTAGCCAGACTCATCAAGAAAAAGAGGGAGAGGACTCAAAACAGTAAAATTAGAAATGAAAAAGGAGAAGTTACCATGGACACTGCAGAAATACAATGCATCATAAGAGACTACCATAGGCAATTCTATGCCAATAAAATGGACAACCTGGAAGAAATGGAAAAATTCTTAGAAAGGTATATAACCTTCCAAGATTGAACCAGGAAGAAATAGAAAATATGAACAGACCAATCACAAGTAATGAAATTGAAACTATGATTAAAAATCTTCCAACAAACAAATCTCCGGCACCAGATGGCTTCATGGGTGAATTCTATCAAACATTTAAAGAAGAGCTAACACCCATTCTTCTCAAACTCTTCCCAAAAACTGGAGAGGAAGGAACACTCCCAACCTCATTCTACAAGGCCACCATCACCCTGATACCAAACCCAGACAAAGATACTACAAAAAAAAGAAAATTACAGACCAATATCACTGACAAATACAAATGCAAAAATCCTCAACAAAATACTTGCAAACAGAATCCAACAAAACATTAAAAGGATCATACACCATGATCAAGTGGGATTTATCCCAGGGATGCAAGGATTCTTCAATATATGCAAATCAATCAATGTGATACATCACATTTACAAATTGAAGAATAAAAACCATATGATCATATCAATACATGCAGGAAAAGCTTTTGAGAAAATTCAACACCCATTTATGATAAAAACTCTCCAGAAAGTGGGCATGAGGGAACCTACCTCAACATAATAAAGGACGTATATGAAGCCCACAGCAAACATCATTCTCAATGGTGAAAAACTGAAAGCATTTCCTGTAATATCACTAAAAAGACAAGAATGTCCACTCTCGCCACTGTTAATCAACATAGTTTTGGATGGCCTAGCCATAGGACTGACTGCAGAGAAGAAAAGAAATAAAATGAATAAATAAGGAAACACAAGCTTTAAATGGTACATTAAACAAGATGGACTTAATTGATATTTATAGGACATTCCATCCAAAAACAACAGAATACACATTTTTCTCAAGTGCTCATGGAACATTCTCCAGGATAGATCATATCTTGGGTAACAAATCAAGCCTTGGTAAATTTAAGAAAATTGAAAGTGTATCAAGTATCTTTTCCGACCACAATGCTATGAGACTGCATATCAATTACAGGAAAAGATCTGTAAAAAATACAAACACATGGAGGCTAAACAATACACTACTTAATAACCAAGTGATCACTGAAGAAATCAAAGAGGAAATCAAAAAATACCTAGAAACAAATGACAATGGAGACACGACAACCGAAAACCTATGGGATGCAGCAAAAGCAGTTCTAAGAAGGAAGTTTATAGCAATACAATCCTACCTGAAGAAACAGGAAACATCTCAAATAAACAACCTAATCTTTCACCTAAAGCAATTAGAGAAAGAAGAACAAAAAAAACCCCAAGTTAGCAGAAGGAAAGAAATCATAAAGATCAAATCAGAAATAAATGAAAAAGAAATGAAGGAAACGATAGCAAAGATCAATAAAACTAAAAACTGGTTCCTTGAGAAGATAAACAAAATTGATAAACCATTAGCCAGACTCATCAAGAAAAAAAGGGAGAAGACTCAAATCAATAGAATTAGAAATGAAAAAGGAGAACTAACAACTGACACTGCAGAAATACAAATGGTCATTAGAGATTACTACAAGCAACTCTATGCCAATAAAATGGACAACCTGCAAGAAATGGACAAATTCTTAGAAATGTACAACCTGCCGAGACTGAATCAGGAAGAAATAGAAAATATGAACAGACCAATCACAAGCACTGAAATTGAAACTGTGATTAAAAATCTTCCGACAAACAAAAGTCCAGGACCAGAGAGATTCACAGGCAAATTCTATCAAACATTTAGAGAAGAGCTAACATCTATCCTTCTCAAACTCTTCCAAAATATACCAGAGGGAGGAACACTCCCAAACTCCTTCTATGAGGCCACCATCACCCTGATCCAGAACCAGACAAAGATGTCACAAAGAAAGAAAACTACAGGGCAATATCACTGATGAACATAAATGCAAAAATCCTCAACAAAACACTAGCAAACAGAATCCAACAGCACATTAAAAGGATCATAAACCATGATCAAGTGGGGTTTATTCCAGGAATTCAAGGATTCCTCAATATACGCAAATCAAGCAACGTGATACACCATATTAACAAATTGAAGCAGAAAAACCATATGACCATCTCAATAGATGCAGAGAAAGCTTTTGACAAAATTAAACACCCATTTATGATAAAAACCCTGCAGAAAGTAGGCATAGAGGAAACTTTCCTCAACATAATAAAGGCCATATATGACAAACCCATAGCCAATATTGTCCTCAATGGTGAAAAACTGCATGCATTTCCACTAAGATCAGGAGCAAGACAAGGTTGCCCACTCTCACCACTATTATTCAACATAGTTTTGGAAGTTTTAGCCACAGCAATCAGAGAAGAAAAAAATAAAAGGAATCCAAATCGGAAAAGAAGAAGTAAAGCTGTCACTGTTTGCAGATGACATGATACCCTACATAGAGAATACTAAATGTGCTACCAGAAAACTACTAGAGCTAATCAATGAATTCAGTAAAGTAGCAGGATACAAAACTAATGCACAGAAATCTCTGGCATTCCTATACACTAATGATGAAAAATCTGAAAGTGAAATTAAGAAAACGGAAACACAAAAGACCCCGAATAGCCAAAGCAATCTTGAGAACGAAAAATGGAGCTAGAAGAATCAGGTTCCCTGACTTCAGACTATACTACAAAGCTACAGTAATCAATACAGTATGGTACTGGCACATAAACAGAAATATAGATCAATGGAACAGGATAGAAAGCCCAGAGATAAACCCACACACATATGGTCACCTTATCTTTGATAAAGGAGGCAAGAATATAGTGGAGAAAAGACAGACTCTTCAATAAGTGGTGCTGGGAAAACTGGACAGGTACATGTAAAAGTATGAAATTAGGACACTCCCTAACACCATACACAAAAATAAGCTCAAAATGGCTTAAAGACCTAAATGTAAGGCCAGACACCATCAAAGTCTTAGAGGAAAACAGAGGCAGAACACTCTATGACATAAATCACAGCAAGATCCCTTTTGACCCACCTCCTAGAGAAATGGAAATAAAAACAAAAATAAACAAATGGGACCTAATGAAACTTAAAAGCTTTTGCACAGCAAAGGAAACCACAAACAATACCAAAAGACAGCCCTCAGAATGGCAAAAAATATTTGCAAATGAAGCAACTGACAAAGGATAAATCTCCAAAATTTACAATCAGCTCATGCAAGTCAATAACCAAAAAACAAACAACCCAATACAAAAGTGGGCAGAAGACCTAAATAGACATTTCCCCAAAGAAGATATACAGATTGCCAACAAACACATGAAAGAATGCTCAACATCACTAATCATTAGAGAAATGCAAATCAAAACTACAATGAGACATCACCTCACACCGGTCAGAATGGTCATCATCAAAAAATCTACAAACAATAAATGCTGGAGAGGGTGTGGAGAAAAGGGAACACTTTTGCACTGTTGGTGGGAACGTAAATTGATACAGCCACTATGGAGAACAGTATGGAAATGCCTTAAAAACCTACAAATAGGGCTCCCTGGTGGCGCAGTGTTTGGGAGTCCGCCTGCCGATGCAGGGGACCGGGTTCGTGCCCCGGTCCGGAAGGATCACGCATGCCACAGAGCGGCTGGGCCCTTGGGCCATGGCTGCTGAGCCTGCGCATCTGGAGCCTGTGCTCCGCAATGGGAGAGGCCACAGCAGTGAGAGGCCCACATACCGCAAAAAAAAACCAAACAAACAAACAAAACCTACAAATAGAACTACCGTATGACCCAGCAATCCCACTACTGGGCATATACGCTGAGAAAAACATAATTCAAAAAGAGTCATGAGGCTTCCCTGGTGGCGCAGTGGTTGAGAGTCCGTCTGCCTTTGCAGGGGACACAGGTTCGTGTCCTGGTCCAGGAAGATCCCACATGCTGCGGAGCGGCTAGGTCCGTGAGCCATGGCCACTGAGCGTGTGTTTCTGGAGCCTGTGCTCCACAACGGGAGACCCCACAACAGTGAGAGGCCCGCGTACCGCAAAAAAAAAGAAAAAAAAAAAAAAAGAGTCATGTACCCAAATGTCCACTGCAGCTCTATTTACAATAGCCAGGACATGGAAGCAACCTAAGTGTCCATCAACAGATGAATGGATAAGGAAGATGTGGCACATATATACAATGGACTATTACTCAGCCATAAAAAGAAACGAAATTGAGTTATTTGTAGTGAGGTGGATGGACCTAGAGTCTATCACACAGAGTGAAGTAAGTCAGAAAGGGAAAAACAAATACCGTATGCTAACACATATATATGGAATCTAAGGAAAAAAATGATCATGAAGAACCTAGGGGTAAGACGGGAATAAGGACGCAGACCTGCTAGAGAATGTACTTGAGAGAATGTACTTGAGGATATGGGAAGGGGAAAAAAATGATCATGAAGAACCTAGGGGTAAGACGGGAATAAGGACGCAGACCTGCTAGAGAATGTACTTGAGGATATGGGAAGGGGGAAGGGTAAGCTGTGATCAAGTGAGTGGTATGGTCATATATACACTACCAAACGTAAAATAGATAGCTAGTGGGAAGCAGCCACATTGCACAGGGAGATCAGCTCGTTGGTTTGTGACCACCTAGAGGGGTGGGATGGGGAGGGTGAGAGGGAGGGAGATGCAAGAGGGAAGAGATATGGGAACATATGTATATGTATAACTGACTCACTTTGTTGTAAAGCAGAAACTAACACACCATTGTAAAGCAATTATACTCCAATAAAGATGTTAAAAGAAAAAGAAATAAAAGGAACACAAATTGGAAAAGAAGAAGTAAAACTGTCACTGTTTGTAGATGACATGACACTATTCATAGAAAATCCTAAAGACTTTACCTGAAAACTACTAGAGCTAATCAATGAATTTGGTAAAGTTGCAGGATACAAAATTAATGCACAGAAATTTCTTGCATTGCTATATGCTAACAACGAAAGATCAGAAAGAGAAATTAAGGAAACGGTCCCATTCACCATTGCAACAAAACGAATAAAACACCTAGGAATAAACCTACCTAAGGAGGTAAATACCTGTACTCAGAAAACTATAAGACACCGATGAAAGAAATCTAAGATGACACAAACAGATGGAGAGATATACCATGGTCTTGAATTTGAAGAATCAACATTGTGAAAATGACTATACTACCCAAAGCTATCTACAGATTCAATGTAATCCCTATCAAATTGGCAGTGGCATTTTTCACAGAATTAGAACAAAAAATTTTACAATTTGTAAGGAAATACAAAAGACCATGAATAGCTAAAGCAATCTTGAGGGAAAAAAAGCATGCTGGAGGAATCAGACTCCCTGACTTCAGACTATACTACAAAGCTACAGTAATCAAGACAATATGGTACTGGAAGAAAAACAGAAATATAGATCAATGGAACAGGATAGAAAGCCCAGAGGTAAACCCATGTGCCTATGTTCTTCTAACCTACAACAAAGGAGGCAAGGATATACAATGGAGAAAAGACAGTCTCTTCAATAAGTGGTGCTGGGAAACTGGACAGCTACATGTGAAAGAATGAAATTAGAACATTCCCTAACACCATACACAAAAATAAACTCCAAATGGATTAAAGACCTAAATGTAAGGCCAGACACTATAAAACTCTTAGAGGAAAACATAGGAAGAACACTCTTTGACATAAATCACAGCAAGGTCTTTTTTGACCCACCTCCTAGAGTAATGGAAATAAAAACAAAAATAAACAAATGGGACCTAATGAAACTTTAAAGCTTTTGTACAGCAAAGGACACTATAAACAAGAAGAAAAGACACCCTCAGAATGGGAGAAAATATTTGCAAACTAATCAATGGACAGAGGATTTATCTCCAAAATATATAAACAGCTCATGCAGCTCAATATTAAAAAGAAAAAACCCAATTAAAAAATGGGCAGAAGACCTAAACACACATTTCACCAAAGAAGACATACAGATGGCCAAGAGGCACATGAAAAGCTGCTCAACATCACTAATTATTAAAGAAATGCAAATCAAAACTACAATAAGGTATCACCTCACACCAGTTAGAATGGGCATCATCAGAAAATCTACAAACAACAAATGCTGGAGAGGGTGTGGAGAAAAGGGAACACTCTTGTACTGTTGGTGGGAATGTAAATTGATACAGCCACCAGGGAGAACAGTATGGAGGTTCCTTAAAAAACTAAAAACAGAACTACCATATGACCCAGCAATCCCACTACTGGGCATATACTCAGACAGAACCATAATTCAAAAAGATACATGCACCCCAATGTTTATTGCAGCACTATTCACAATAGCCAGGACATGGAAGCAACCTAAGTGTCCCATCAGCAGAGGAATGGATAAAGAAGATGTGGTACATAATACAATGGAATATTACTCAGCCATAAAAAGGAACAAAATTGGGTCATTTGCAGAGACATGGATAGACCTAGAGACTGTCATGCAGGGTGAAGTAAGTCAGAAAGAAAAAAACAAATATCGTATATTAACGCATATATGTGGAATCTAGAAAAATGGTATAGATGATCTTATTTGTAAAGCAGAAATAGAGGCACAGACGTAGAGAACCGATGTATGGATACCAAGGGGGAAAGGGGGAGGTGGTGGGATGAATTGGGAGATTGAGATTGACATATATACACTACTATTTATAAAATAGATAACTAATGAGAGCATACGCTATAGCACAGGGAATTCTACTCGGTGCTCTGTGGTGACCTAAATGAAAAGGAAATCCAAAAATAGGGGATATATGCATACGTATGGCTGATTCACTTTGCTGTACAGCAGAAAATGATACAGCAGTGTAAATCAACTATACTCCAATTTTTTAAAAAAAGACACATTTAAGAAAATATTTTGGAAAATAAGTTACAGACTAGGAGAAGGTATTTTTTGCAAATTACTTATCTGATAAAGGACTTGTACCCAAAATATATAAAGAACTCTCACAACTCAATAGCAACATGAACAATCCAATCAGAATACAAGCAAAAGATCTGAATGGACATTTCGCCATATACAAATGGCTAATAAGCACGTGAAAAGATGAACAATATCATTAGTCACTAGGGAAGTGTAAATAACCACGAGATACCACTTCACACCCACTACAATGTCACTACAGACATATTTCAGAGATACTGCAGATTTGGCTCCAGACCACTGCAATAAAGCAAATATCGCATTAAGGCAAGTCACATGAATTTTTTGATTTCCCAATGCATATAAAAATTATGTTTACACTAAACTGTAGTCTATTAATTGTGTAATAGCATTATGTCTAAAAAAAATGTACATACCTTAATTAAAAATACTTTAGTGCTAAAAAAAAATGTTAATCATCATGTAAGCCTTCAGCAATTCTTAATCTTTTTCCTGGTGGAGGGTCTTGCCTTGGTGTTGATGACTGCTGACTGATGAGGGTGGTGACTGCTGAAGGTTGGGATGGCTAGGGTAATTTCTGAAAATAAGACAATGAAGTCTGCTGCATTGACTGACTCTTCCTTTCACTTGAACACTTAGGGGCCATTTTAGGGTTATTAATTGGCCTAATTTCAATATTGGTACATCTCAAGAAACAGAGAGGCCCAAAAAGAGGGAGAGAGACCAGGGAAAGAGTTGGTCAGTGGAGCAATGAGAACACACAAAACATGTATCAATTAAGTCTGCCATTTTGTATGGGCACAGTTTGTGGCACCCCAAAGCAATTACAATAGTAGCTTCAAAGATTACAGATCACCATAACAAATATAATAATAGTGAAAAGTTTGAAATATTGCAAGAATTTCCAAAATGCGACACAGAGACATGAAGTGAGCAAACGCTGTTGGGAAAACAGCACCAATAAACTTGCTCAACACAAGGTTGCCATGAACTTTCAATTTGTAAAAAACACAGTATCTGTGAAGTGCAGTAAAGTGAAGCACAATGATATGAAGGTATGCCTGTAATTAAAAAGACTGACAATACCAATTTTGGCAACGATGCGGAAAAACTGGAACTCTGGTACACTGCTTGTGGGAGTGTGAAATGTAGTCACATTGGGAAAATTTGGTAATTTCTTAAAAAGTCAACATACACTTAATAAATGTTCAAGCAATTCCATTCCTAGGTATCTACATAGAAGAAATGAAAACATACCTCCACACAGAGATCCAAGAACAAATGTTTATACTTACTTTATTTGTAATTTCAAAAATCTGGACACAAACCAAATGTCCATCAATGGATGAATGGATAAACAAATTGTAGAATATCCATATAATGGAATACTATCCAGCAATAAAAGGGAATGGAAGGCTGACATATGCAATAAGATGGATGAATATCAAAAAAGCATTATGCTAAGTGAAAGAAGACACTTCATTATTCCATTCCTATGACATTCTGAAAAATGCAAGACTTTAGGAACAGATATCAGATCAGAGGGAGCTAAGGACTGGGGTAGGGAGACTGACTGCAAAGGGGCAGAAGAGAAATTTCTAGAGTGATAGAAATCTGTATCTTGGTGGTGGTGGTAGTTTACATCACTATGTACTATAATCATTTCTCAAAATAATTTTTTGCTTCATGTAAATTATATCTTAACAAACTTGATTTTAGGAAATCATAATATATACATACCTTTTGACCTAGACATCCCAATTTAAAAACCAATTTAGCTCACAACTGGCTATTACTTTAAAATATATATGACTTAATTCCCTCACTGCAAAATTTAAATTTATCCTCTGCATCTTGGACTGGTACTTTACTTTAGCATGTGACATCTATTGTATATTGATACCTTAGTAAAAACTTCCACTTTAACATGCTGCTATACTTCCTTACATTGGAATGCTTCATCTCCATATAATTCTAAGAGTCCACTGGCCAGGGCCTCTACTCAACCATCAGAATATGAAGCAACTATAAGGAAGAAGCTGGGAACTCTAGTTCCTGGACTATTTGGCTCTTCCTTTAATATCTTCACTCATCCCCCCAAAAGCTAGCTGACAAGAGATAACCTGGTAATTAATCTAGTCATGAATGAGGCAGAATCCTAGGGTTGGAATTTGAAGGTAATGTGCCCCATGGCTTTGGTGGCAGGATTCTATGTTCAACTTACCATTTCTGATGACGGCCTTCCAGAACACCAAGCTCTTTGCGACCCTAGCTCTACTTCTGATTTCACAGAAGATATTCCATTGCTCTTAATCCCTCATGATCCAAAATAAAATGTTTGAAACTATATAACCTTCTATCACTGGTCATCTGGCCAATATTTTAATAGTAATAAATATTCTTCAAATCCTTGAAACAACTGGTTTGAAAATGCTTAGCATTAGTTCATAAATCTGGAATTTCATGGAAATGATTCTTCTGAAAATACCAACTGCTTATTTATTTTTAAATGGTAATTTTACATTTCTTATTTGATAACACTGACATTTCTGTGAGGAATTAGGAAAATATGTACAGCAGCATGCTAAGTGAAAACTGGGAAGGGCTCTTTCCAAACTGGTACAGCTGATTATCATGATGTAGACTCTTCATTTAAAAACAAATAAACAAATAAAACTTTCATTTTCTTCACAAATTTTAAGATCTTGAAAACTCTAAGACAATGGGAAGTCCCAGAGCTCTCTAGAAAGTGTTTTCTCAAGCTCTGTTCCTGCTCAGACAGCTGCTCCTTTGCAGCAATAGGCAGTTGTGACTCCATTTGTAAAAATTCAAGTAAAATCTATCGTTTTTGAAGAGAAGGAGAGAGTAAATCCTAGGCTTCTCAAATGTCTTTACAGGTTGAATATTTGGAAAGGTCAGGACACCAACCAATGTTGGAATATGAGGAATTATTTAACTTTCTACCAAACAATATGTAAAATAAGCTCTTTCTCAGCTTGATCATTATTTCACTTTCATTTAATAAAGAATTCTTGCCAACACTTCTGGGATTACCCAAGGAGTGAATTTTTTAACTTGAATTAGTAGCATTTTTCCAAGAATCATACTTTGAAGATTCATAAAGAGCACAGCAAAGTCTGATTTGAGAAATGAATGTCACACTGACCCTTAATACAATCTAAGTAAGATTTAAAGTAAGATGGAAAACAGAAGATGATGAGAGCTTTCTATTCCACTGGGAGGCTGGCAAGCCATTTCCAAAAGAGAGGGCTCCGAGTCTTACACAGGGACAAGAACATCAGTGGATTTTGAGTTTTATCTTCCCAGAATCACTGAAATTTTGATGGTGAATAGGCTAATTAAGTTATTTATTATTCTTCCAGTATTTGTTAAAAGGTTTGTTGTAGGTGTCTTCTAAGGGAGCAGCTTTCACATTGTTACTCATTTTTTGGATATCAGATTTTGGGGGGTTAGACTTGAGTGTATTCCAAGTTAGATGACCCATAAAGCATAAGGCATAAGAGCAACAGTTTGCTTAGTGACCTCACTTTGCTGACAGATCTAAGAAGAGTTGATTTTTCAGTTTGTTCAGCTTTTTATTTCCTGTTAGGATGAAGTGAAAACATCCAAGCTCCTTACATACAGGACTGAAAACCAGAAGTCCCGATGTTCATTTTTAATTTTAATAGTTTGTCAAATTCCTCTCTATAAGGATAAATAACATCCCCCACACACACACATACAAAGGTTTTTACGATGATTATGCCAGATAACATATGTGAAAGGTCCTGGCATACTGGTTACTTTATATAGGCACTTAACCATTTGTTGAGTCTAAATTTGTTGACAATGAACCTCTCCAACTTACAGTCAGGTTGTTTTAGAAATGTCCATAAATATGATGGATGTTTAGAACTTAATAATTCCACAATGAAACAACAATATGTATGGTAATTATTTCCAGATTTTCCCAAAAAGTCTACTCTTATTTAACTAGTAGTATAGTAAGAGTATTTCTCAAAAAAATCCCTACCAAGAGAGCTATAACTCTGAAATCACCAGAAACTAAGAACATGAGAACAGAAGGAGGAAGAACAGGAAAATGGAGATAGTTGTGAGAGTAACAAATACATCTTAATCAGATGCCATCATTTTCATTTCCTAAATCATTCTCCCCCCAACCAGTCTGTGATATCCTGCAGGTCTCTTACTTCACAAACGTTATTTCAGTAACACTAATGGCACTTCCCCAAAGTTCAAGATACAGAACTGATATACTGGAAATAGGTATTGCTAGAGAAAGAGCTTCCTGAATCTTTTAATATTCTGGGTGCAGAGTTGAGGACAAAGACTTGAACATATCTAAGAAAAGGAATGAACTTACTGGTCATCTTTCAGTGTACACACACATGCACGTGTGCATGCACCCATGCGCGCGTGCGCACGCGCGCGCACACACACACACACACACACACACACACTCCTGTTTCAGAGATCAGAATTGTACTACTCTGGGGAAATGAGGGTCTAGCTTCAAACTTACTCCCTCTGGGATTTTCTTCTCTAACAGTCATGCCCCCAGTGATATATTAATGAAGTCCATTTGATGAACAGGTTTGCCAATTTCTGACTCATATTTCTTAGAGAGATGTTACCAGGTAAGAAGAGAAGCATCCAGTCTTGGAAAGTCAAAGTCACAATCATTTCATAATTCTTCCAAAGGCCAGTCATTCTATTCAACATTCATTCACAGTGTTCCAGGCCTGTACTAGATGCAGAGAGTGCAATGGTGAGCAAAATACCATATTTGCCTTAGGAGCAAATGGTCTAACCCGAACAGAAATATCCTGAGGAGAATTCTATTTGGTCTTATTTATATCCTGGACATACTTGAACCAATCACTGTGGCAATTCTGGGCCACATTTCCATCCATTAGGTGAGGAAGATGGGGTGTGGATCAGGAAAATAGGCAAGGAGCTCAAGCATGCAGACTGAGTGTTCCACATAAATGACATGAAGCATTCTCCAAAGCAAAGGTGGGATAGGAGGGAAAAGGCTATACTCAGAAGGAAGAAAATAAAATATGGTGGACAAACATACGAGAAACCCTTTCCCATGAATGATGCAAATCAGAAAGAAGACACACAAATTGTATTTCACAAGGTATGTGAGGTTTAACAAATCCACTTATCTAGGCAACTCACCAGGTAAAGTATCTTTCCCCAATTATTAAACCAAACAGCAAGGGGAAATGCACATATTCTTCAAGGGAATCCTGTTTAAAAAAAAGACCTGGTAATATAGGTTGTTTACTGATCTGTGGTTACGAGATGTTCCTAATTTGGCTACCAGTGAGATACAGTGTGCCATTCTATCATTGCCAATCGTTTCCTCAGGCCAGTCACATAAGAGCCATCTGAGCTTCTCACCACAACAAAGCGTTTATTGGCACAATTGATTGCTTAATAAAACATTCTCCTTTTGTTCCATGCAACATTGACTTGGTCCAGAGACAGAAAATGAAAGAACCATATACAATATTTACCCAATAATCTATTCAAGGCATTCTCCAGTCTGTGCATAATGGAGCAGAAAGCCCCACGGCACAGAGTTTAAGGCTGACAAAGAGTCTGAAAATTGAAATAGGAAATCCAGGAGAATAAAAATCCACAGAAGAGGGAGCCCTCAAAACTAAGAATAAATTCTAAGAATAAAATTATAATTTAAGTATAAAATCTAAGTGTAAACTGATTACTGAACTGTGAGACTCCAAAAAGTCCATTGGAAAGCGACAACTGGAAAGCTGAAAAGGCTGAGCAGAGATTTCAATTACTGTCTGATGCAAGGAGAGAGTGTTTTGAGTATGAATTTTGCCAACTTAGAAAGGCTTGATAATCATCTGGACTCTCCAGTAAAACTGCAGAAAGGAGTAATGCAATAGGAGCAAAGACTATGTCTCACCCTAAGATTAAAAGAAAAAGTAAAACAGAACTGCTCTATCAAAGTGTAAAACAAAGTCTACACTAGTTCAAGGTAATCAGCCAATAACTGAGCTGTTTCCTTGTATTAAAAAAAAAAAAGAACTATTCAGAGAAAGAGAACAAAATCAAGATTCTTTATAATGTATCAAACATAATGTCTAGATACCATTTTAAAATTACTAAACATGGGAATAGAAAAAATGTGACCCATAGTTAAAAAGAAAAGCAGTCAATAAAATCCCAAAATGATGCAGGTGTTGGAATCAGCAGTCAAGTACTTTATTTTTTTTATATACTACCCAAAGCAAATTTTTTTAAAATACTACCCAAAGAAATCTACAGATTCAATGCAAGCCCTACCAAATTACCAATGGCATTTTTCACAGAACTAGAACAAAAAAAATCTTAAAATTTGTGTGGAGACACAAAAGACCCCAAAGAGCCAAAGCAATCTTGAGAAAAAAATGGGGCTGGAGGAATCAGACTCCCTGACTTCAGACTATACTACAAAGCTACAGTAATCAAGATGATATGGTACTGGAACAAAACCAGAAATATAGATCAATGGAACAGGATAGAAAGCCCAAAGATAAACCCACACACCTATGGTCAACTAATCAATGACAAAGGAGGCAAGGGTATACAATGGAGGAAAGACAGTCTCTTCAATAAGTGGTGCTGGGAAAACTGGACAGCTACATGTAAAAGAATGAAAATAGAATATTCCCTAACACCATAAACAAAAATAAACTCAAAATGAGAAGAGCAGTGAACCTAAAAACAGAGGAATAAAAATAACCCAAGACCTAAATGTAAGACTGGACACTATAAAACTTTTAGAGGAAAACATAGGAAGAACACTCTTTGACATAAATCACAGCAGTCAAGTACTTTAAAGCTGCTATTATAAATATGATCAAGGACTAGAGGAAAAGATGATCATATTGGATGAAAAGATGGAACATTTAAGCAGAAAAATATAAACTATAAAAAAGAACCAAATGAAAACTCTAGAAATGTACAATATCTGAAATTAAAAAACTCAAAAGATGGGCTTACCAAAAGATTGGAGGCATCCCCAGAAAGATCATGAACTTGAAAAACAGGGCAATAAAAAGTATTAACTCTGAAGAACACAGAGAATAAAAGATCAGACAAAATTAACGAGTTTCAGGCATCTACACAGAAAAATATCAAATAGTTGAACATATGTATAATAAGAATCTCAGAAGCATGAAATTGTGGGGAAATTTTTTAAAATATAGTGGATGAAAAATTCCCAAATTTGAGGAAAAACACTGACTTTTAGATCCAAGAAGTTCACCTAACCCAAGTCAGGAAAAACATAAAGAGAGCCATATTAGGCACGTCTGAGTAAAAGAGCAGAAAAACAAAGGTAATAAAAAAATCTTGAGAGCAGCCACAGCAAAATGAAACATTACATATAAAGGAAGAATAATACAAATGAAAGTTTACTTTTCAACAGAAAGAATGATGGCCAGAAGAAAGTAGAACAATAGTTTTTTTAAACCGAAAAAAAAATTTTTTTAATTTAAAACTATCAACCTGGAATTCTATAGCTTGGTAAAGTATCCTTCAAAAATGAAGGATAATTAAAAATATTTTCATATGAACAAAATTTGAGGATTTGTCTTCAAAAGGGCACACACTTCATGCTAACAGAAATTATCTGGCAGAAGAAAAACTACATCAGATGGAAATTTATACATTCAAGGAGAAATAAAAAGGAGTGGAAATGGTAAATATGTGGATAATTTTAACAGATGATATTTTCCATCTTCTATTAATTTCTGGAAAAAACAACTGATTGTATATACGTAATACTACTACACTATACACTTAAAATAGTAAAGATGATAAATTTTATATGTGCTTTTTACCACAATAAAGAGAAAAAAACTGACTACCTAATGAAAAAATTATAATTTTGTATTATGGGGATTATAATATATGTAGATGTAAAAATATATAACAACAATATCACAAAAGGATAGGGCTGCACATGGAATTGTAGTATTACAAACTTTTACATTTTATTACAAATTGTACTATATTAACTCTAAGATGGGATAAATTAAAGATCCACATTGTAATCTCTAGTAAAGTCATTTAAAAATAATACAAAGTTATAGCTAGAAAGTCATTAGAAGAATTAAAATGAAAGTCATTAGAAGAATTAAAATGAAACATTTAAACTTTGATTAATCCAAAAGAAAACAGGAAAGGAGATAAAAGGGAGAAGGGAAAAAAGGCAGGACAAATAGAAAACAAACAGCAAAATTGTGGGCCTAGAATTCCACTTCCAGCTATGTTGGAGTAACTGGTAGTAAATCAGCCCTCGCGACATAAACAGCTATAAAATTGAACAAACTATTTGAGGCAACCTTTTTAAGGCAGTGGACAACAGACAGCACATGACTGAGACCCTTGAGAGAAAGGAAATTCATTAGGTAAGCCCCATGACTACCCAGCTCTCTAACTGTATATAATTTCCCAACTGCAGTGCAGAGAACTGGAGGCTGAACAGTTCAAGCTGATTGATTCCATTGACCTGAGAGGCAGAAATCAGAGTTCAGGTTGGTTGAGGTAGCTGTAATCTATGAGGCAAGGTAACAGAGGAAAGGATGGCTGTGCAGAGGAGACCTCAGGAGTCCATGTGGGAGGTCCTGTGTAAATCTCTGACCCAGGGTGAGACTGTTCATGTTCAGAGTGAGACCATACAAGATTTACCAGATAGCCATTACTATGGAGTGAAGAGGGAACTAGGGATATTAGAGGACAAGAAATGCTGGAGGAAAAGCAGAGTTCCTGGCTGCTTCAGAGTGGAGAGATCCTGTTAATACTTTGATAATATCCCTGGCATTCAGCTGAGACACCAGAAGGCCACACCACAGGAGTAAAAACGAAGCTTTAGTGTAAGACTTACTCTAGATCCACACTAACAAAGCCTGAAACCAAGTCCTAATGAGATCCACAAGGGAGAAAGAGTTTGAAAGTCAAGTCCTCCAAAGGTAGAGGGGCTTGAGAAACATCCTGGACTTTCCACAGATCTGAAAATAGCTAAAACAAAATCTACAAAAGTTTAAGGTGACCAGCAAGTAATTGAATTGTCTGTTAAAATAAGAATCAATACTATTCAGAAAAAGATAACAGGATCCAGACACTACAGTATTTTTATTCACAGTATCAGTATTCAGTTAAAAATCACCAGATACATAAAAAAAAGAAAATGTCATCCATAGTCAAAAATAAATAAACAACAACAAAAATTAATCAATAGAAAGCAGATCAGAAATGGCCAGATGTTGAACTTAGCAGACAAAGACTTTAAATCACCTATTATAAATATGTAAAGAGTTAAAAGAAAATATAGTTTTAATGAGTTAATGGATAAGGAACCTCAGTAGAGAAATGGAAACTGCAAAAAATAATAATAAATAAATAAGAGGCAAATAGAAATTTTAGAATTGAAATTAAAAATTCACTAGATGAGGGCTTCCCTGGTGGCACAGTGGTTGAGAATCCGCCTGCCGATGCAGGGGACACGGGTTCGTGCCCCGGTCCGGGAGGTTCCCACATGCCGCGGAGCAGCTGGGCCTGTGAGCCATGGCCGCTGAGCCTGCGCGTCCGGAGCCTGTGCTCCGCAACGCGAGAGGCCATAACAGTGAGAGGCCTGCGTACCAAAAAAAAAAAAAAAAAATTCACTAGATGGGCTAAGGAACAGATTGTAGAAGAAAAAGCAGTGAACCTAAAGACAGAGCAATAAAAATAATCCAATTTGTTGTCTTTTCACTGTCGGTGTTTTGTTAATGTGAAATTAAACTGTAGTTCTAAGCAAACGTTGGTTGCCTAGGGAACAATAATTGTATATTCAGTTTATCAGAAATAAAAGAGTATTTGTCTTAAAATGCAAAAAAAAAAAAATATATATATATATATGCTCAGTCCAATCCAAAGGAGGAAAGAAATTTTTGAAAAAATTTAATAGCACCTCATGGATCTTTGGGACAATATGAAATTATCTAACATACATATAATTGAGTCCTGGAGACTGGGGCAGAGAAAATATTTGAAGAAATAATGGCCCAAAACTTGACAATTTTAATGAGAAACACCAACTGTAAATCTAAAAGATTGAAAATTTATGCAATGTGTTCTCCAAGAAAAAAAATTAAATTAAGTTAGAAATCAATAATAATGAGATATCTAGAAAATCTCTTAGTATTTAGACTTTAAATAACACATTTCTAAATAACCCATTGATCAAGGAAGAAATCACTAGAGAAATTAAAAAATACTTCAAACTGAAAAATAATGACACATCAAAATTTGTGGAATGCAGGCAAACAATGCTTGAAGGAGAAATTTATAGTTTTAAATTCATAAATTAGAGAAAAGAGAAAGATTTAATATTAATTATAAATTTCCACCTTAAGAAGCCAGTGAAAGAAGAGCAAGTTAAATCCAGAGTAAGTCATGAGAAAGAAATAATACAGATCAGAGTAAAAATCAGCAAATGATAGAGGAAACTAGCAAAGCTAGAAGTTTTTTCTTTTAAGGGATTAATAAAGCTAATAAACACCTAGCAAGAGTAACTAAGAAAAAAAGAGAAAATAAACCCCCACAAATTAACAATATCAGGAATGAAAGAGAAGCATCACTACAGATCCTACAGGCATTAATAAGGTAATATTAAGAAAAAAATTATGCCAATAAATTCAACAACTTAAATAAAATTTTTAAAAATTCCTTTAAAACACACAACAAAAATGACTGAAGAAATAAAAGAACTGAATAGTCCTATATGTATTAAAGAAACTAAATTTATAATAAAAATTTCATATAAAGAAAACTCCAGGCCAAGCTGGGTTCACTGGTAAAGTCTATCAATAATCAAGGAAGACTTAATATCAATATTACACAAATTCAAGTAATAGCAAAGAATGCTTCCACCTTATTTTATAAGCCAGCTTAACTCTGATACCAAAATCTGACAAGGTCATTACAAAAACAGAAATTTACAGACCAACAACCCAACTCTTCAAATGTATAATCAAGTGGGAAAAGGACAGTGTTTTCAACAAACGCTAATGAAATAACTGGATAAACATAAGGAAAAATGAACATTAACCTCTCCCTGACACAATTAATTAATGTGAAATGGATCATAGACCTCAGTGTAAAAGCTAAAACTATAAAATGTCTGAAAGAAAACATGGAATAAAATTTTCGTGGCCTTATGAGTAGACAAAAGATTTCTTAAATGGCACACAGAGAACATTAATCATATAAGAAAATTTTGATAAGCTGAACTTACCAAATTAAAACTTTCTGCTCTATAATATTGAAAACAAGTTAAAAGTTCATTAGCAGGAGAAAGCATAAATTGTGGGATATTCATACAATGGAAAATAACTCAGAAAAATTTTTAAATGAACTACTGATACACACAACATGGATGAGTATTGGAAACATTATGTTAAGCTTATAAAGCTAGACACAAAAGAGTACATATGAAGTTCAAGAACAAGCAAAATAATCCATGGTGATAGAAATCAGAACAGTGGTTGCCTTTGGGAGATGAGGATTGACAGGAAAGGGACAATAGGGGACTTTCTGGATGATGGAAAAGTTCCAGATCTTGTTTAAGGTGGTGGTTACACATACGTATACTTTTATCAAAACCAATCAAATTGTACACTTAAGACCTTTGCATTTTATGATATATAAATTTTACTTCAATTTTTTAACTGACAATAGGGAAAAAGGAATTTCAGTTCCTGCCAATTTATGTAATCTTCCATCTAGATTTGAAAAGGTACCAAGTATTATACCAAGTAAAATAAAACTCAAGTGACCCATGCACCTTACCTGAACCCAGTTATCAAACTATAAATAGGTAAAATGAAAGGTTCCAAAATCTACCCATCTAATATTCTACAGATTAGGATAGGCATATTCACTATAGAAAGACACAACAAAGACAGCAGGCAGCCAACTACATGGAGTTTCATCTGCTATCTGCTTCTGCCCTTCATCTCTCCACAGGGTCCAACTTCCAAGGAAAGCCCACCTGAACCCTCTGGAGCCCAAAAGATGCCCATAAGCTTTCAGGCCTTGCTACCATAAGCTAGGAATAACTCCAGACAAAGCTTATCATCAAGACAATATCCAGGACCAATCCACAAGCACTCACTTCTTTGGTAGCCCCATCAAGGTCATTCAAGTCAGTGAGACTGACCTTTCCCAACATTAACCCAGGATTCTAATCAAGCTTACAAGGAGATTAACTTAATTTGCTCAGCTGGCTACAAAAACATGTGCATGAATTCTTTCCTGCTCACCCTCATGCTAGCCTTTCCCTCTGCTCTTCCTGTTTCTTTTCTTTTTCACACATGCACAAACAGTCACGTCGTCATATGAGACAAGTGAACACTGAATCTTATGGGTAAAAAACAGATGTTTTCCAATTTTCCTTCACAAAACCATATTTTATATCAGGTTCTCCTATGGATTTATAGCCAATGAAGAGATGTTACTACATTCGCTCATGGAGGGGGATGATAAAAACTGGAAAGGAAGAATCAGACAAGGCAAAGAGAAGCTATCCAGAAGGCTGCAATTGGAGAAGCATGACAAATGGGCAGCACAGTTTTAGAGGGTTCCGGCAGAAAGGCAGATTGCCTGACTGGGAGAGATTCTCCACAGCTGGAGCATCGCACACACCATCTGGAATTTTTTAAATCTGCTTTCCCCAGGTGATCTGATTCTCAGATTGCCAGTGGAGATGAGAAAAGGAGTAATTGTATAGCTCAGAACAGCTCTAAATTCTCCCCAAATTAGTTAATGAAACCTTGTTTGAATCAGTTTCAACTTCTCCTCCAAACTGAGCCCCTAGTTTTGCATTGTTGTTTCCCCACAAAGAATTGAATGTAGGAGTTTAACCCCAAAGGTTTTCTGTGCAGTGGAACAAAACAGGATTCCCAGCACGATGGTCAAAAATGGTGCTCCAACTGTAGGATCTGGTCCAAATTTCTCAATACAGGCCAACAAAGCTTCATTTTCATTTTCACTCCTCTTGACTAGTCTTAGCACTACTTTTAGCTGTTGCCAAATGGAGAGCCTACATACTAAGGTCCCCAGTTTTCTTTCCCAGATGGTCCAAACTCCAGATGTAAAACAGTAAAGGAAAATATAATTTAAAAAATTAAGAGCAACTGCAAACCCTCAAAATAATGAAAGGCTTTGGTCTTCTTTCTTTCACAACATGTATGTTTGTGAAAACAGAAGTGAGGTGCATGGGAGAAGGGAGGGTGAAAGAAAGAGATAGAGCTTGCTGGGGAACAGGAAGGGCAAAGGAAGGAATAAAAGGTAGAGGAAAGGGATTATGCCTCTATCTTCTATCCTCGTTTCTGCCCCAACCAACTTTTTTTTTAGTCTCCTATTCTATCTTGCTTTAAACCAGGAGTATAAAAGCAAACTTTTCCTGTAAAAAGCCAGATAGAAATTATTTCAGGCTCTGTGGATCATGCAGGTGCTGTCACAACTGCTCAACTCTGCCACTGTAGAATAAAAACAACCATAGACAACATGTGAACGAATGAGTATGGCTTTGTTTCAATTTATGGATTCCAAACTTTGGATTTCATATACTTTTAACATATCACAAAATATTATTCTTTTGATATTTTTTTCAACCATTTAAAAATATAAAAACCATTCTTAGCTTGCAAACCACACAAAAACAGTCAGTGGGCCAAATTTGGCCCATAGGCCACAGTTTGCCAATCCCTGTTTAATACCAATAAAGACCATCATTCCAGGTTCAGTTCCAGGACTGCGCAATGGTTACAGCAAGAAACTCACATGATTCCTTACTCAGAGTAGATTTTTTTTTAAATTGAAGTGTTACATCCTACCATGAGTAGCTGTGGTAAACTTTTCATTCTCAGGTATAGCATGCCAGAGGTCTAAATAAACGTATATCTAAAATAAATTCCTTCTCCACTTTTAAACTTTTGAGAATTTTCTACTTTGCCTATTCTTCTTATGCATCTTCTTTCATTCTTGTTGGTATCAAGAAAGGGTAGTTTCTTGACAATCTCAAACATTTTTAAGTATCTACCAGCGCTTTACTTTGGTGATAATAAAGGTTAATATAGATACCAGTACATTTCTTTTCTCTTCTCTCTCTCTTTTTAATGAAAACACTAACATGTCCACCCAAATAAATTAGCATCTCTACTACTATAGACTTATTTGCTGAGAATAACAAATTCATTTTCAAAGAGGAAAAATTTCTGGGTACAAATAAAAATAGGCAAGAACAGTTTATCATTTATAACTATAAGTTTTGGTATAGCACTTTTCACAGAGTTTTCACTGAAGGGACCATTCCAAGATAAAGGTATCAGGTCAGGATCTGATACTAAGGATATGGTCCTGCCCTCAAAAACTTACCATCTAGTTGTAGAGGCATAAGAGACACACAAAACAGTAATATAATAACCACATCACTCCACATAATTCAGTATATATGAAAATGTATAGCAATATGGAGTCCCACAAGATATAATAAAGTGAAAGCTTGGAGAAATTATATGAGGAAAAACCCCACTCTCAAAATATATTTAAAAAATACTTCCTGTCTAACAAGAACAAAATTAGAAAAATTCCAGAAAAGGCAATAATGAAATGTAAAAAATGCCCTACCCTACCCACCCACCCCACCCCCCAAAAAAACTATGGATAAAAAAATAAGGACCGGGCTTCCCTGGTGGCGCAGTGGTTGAGAGTCTGCCTGCCGATGCAGGGGACACGGGTTCGTGCCCCGGTCTGGGAAGATCCCACATGCCGCGGAGCGGCTGGGCACGTGAGCCATGGCCACTGAGCCTGCGCGTCCGGAGCCTGTGCTCCGCAACGGGAGAGGCCACAACAGTGAGAGGCCCACATACCTCAAAAAAAAAAAAAAAGAAAAAGAAAAAAAAAAATAAGGACCATCACCAAAGAAAAAGAGAACACATTACAAATGTAGTAAAATATAAGAAATAAATGACATAATAAAATAATAATATGGACATAAATGTCCTAGCAGCATACATTGGGGGACATACTTTTATGTTGGAAGTCAAATGTGAATTTAAGAGTTTGAGCTTGTAGTGTTTAAAATTCTAGAGAAAATGCAAACATGGATAATAATAAATAATTCAAGGTAACTGAGTATCTGGTAAGAGGTACAGATGACAAATAATCTAGGAATTCAGAGAAGGCTGAGGACTAGGGTAATGGTTTACAGAAGAAAGTAGTCCTACACATAAAGCCCAGCACAAATGAAACCCAAATGTTCAAGGGAAGGGTGGTACACCAGAGACAGGGTGATGCAGGAAGGGAGCTTGGATAGGAAGGAAATCTGCCTGCCCATGGCAAAGGGAGTCCATCAGTTGGAAAATAACCCCAAAAGGACCCAGACAGTATAATGTCCAACTGGAGAGCCAAGCAAAACCAAACTGTAAGACAGCCGAGTATCTCCTCTTTATAATCAATGTGTGGTAATAATCAATGAATATTAGATCCTTTGAGATTATCTAATCCTATACATTAATTTCATATATAAGTCTTCAAACCAAAGAGGTAAACTAACTTACACAAATTCACGTAATGAGTTGGTGGCAGGCCTAAGTTTCCAACCCTAGTATCCTATCTCCCAGATGGTCCAGTATGCTGTCCATTGTACCACACCAAGTCCTTAAGTGATGTGTGTCCATTCTTGTTACTCTCTTAGGAATTTCTGAAAGTTGCCTTTCAGTATAAGTTCAATACTTAGAAGACTAAATGCAGCTAGGTTTTATGTTTTGTTTTTTATCAGTATAAAGAACTGCTAATATTATAGGTCCTGGCATCACACAGATCTACGCTTCAATTCTATCATTGACATTACTGATCGTATGGCCTTGAGCAAGTTACTTTACCTCCCTAACCTCAGGTTTTACATTCATAAAACAGATACAATAATGCCTCCACAAAGGACTGTTGTGAAGATAAGTAATATTTTACATGTAAAGTATGTAGTACATGTCCTGAAATACAATAAACACGCAATAAATGCTAGCTATAATAAATGGTAGCTATTGTTAAAGAAAACATTCACCCTTTCCCATATTTTCACCCATTACAGGCAGCACAGCCTAGCAGTTAAGAAGGTAAAGAGGGCAGACTCTACAGCCCCCTGCTCTGCCACTTACTAGATGTGAGCTTGGGCAAACTACTTAAACTCTGTGTGTCACACTCCCTATCTGTAAATAGGGTTGTTGTAAGGATTAAATGAGACATTGTATGTAAACAATATCTAAACAAATAGAAATGTCTGTTAACAAAAATTAACTTACATGATAGAAACTTCCATCTGCTGGGAAGTATTAGGGTGAAAATTTTGCCTTTTTCCCATTGATGGGTATGAGAGAGAGTGATTGTATATGCTTATAGTAAGCTCATGGTGGTAATGGGACGGGGAGGGGAAATGGGCAGAAATTGCTCCAGGAGTTCTATCGATCTGTCACCAAAATACCCATCAAGAGGTTTTCTGCCTCAGTTAGCCAGAGTTGGATTTTACTGCTTATGAGTTAGAATCCTAACTGATATTAATATCCTAAGGTATCGTTTCATTTTATAACAATAGGATTATACTATGCACAATGTTCCATAGTTTGCTTTCTATTTGACAATAACTTACTTTACTTTCTAAATTTCAGATTGGCTAGGAGGTGCATGCCAGTTTCTTTTAGTCCCCCTGTTCCTCTCAAATACCAGGTGACAGAATGATTAAGGAGAATTTGTATGACTTCAATCCATGCTGAGAGTAAATTGCCTGTAATGAGCTCTCTCCAGTCAGAAAAAAGAATGAAATGTACCACACTTCCAACCTACCCCCACTCCCTCACTAATATTTGGTATCTGGTAGCTGAATTTCCTCATTAAACATTTTGAGGGCATTTTGAAATAAAGTATGTTCTGTTGCATTTTCCCCAATGCAACTCTCCATCTCTCTGTCATTCACTAATATAAAGATCTAAGAGCCCAGTAACACCACCATGGCCTGGAACTAGGGGCAAAATCCTAGGGATCCACTGAGATTGCAGCCAGTAATCTGTCCATAGGCACAGCCAATGGTCAGAGCCAGAAGTTATGAAGTAAGCAAAGTTAATGTCCAAGACCTGAGCCAAGAGCCATAAAACAAAGTTGGCAAGGAGAGTCGAGGAAGGGAAATGGGTGTCAAATCTAAGCCAAAGGAATTAAAAACACCTCGTATCATCATAACCAACTAGAGGCCATTGCAAAACTATTACTGCTGCTTTAGGCATAGCCTTCTTAAAGATTGCTGCCCAAATGGCTGGGCCCTGAAGAGCAGTCAGTTTGTTCTGTGGCTACTTCTTTGTTCAGTGGCTTCTTAGCCTATTCACCCATCGTCTACAGTTTCCCTTGTGGTGTGCCTTTTTAGCAGTATGGGCTTAAATGTAATCCCTTCCTCCTTGGGCCAGTCACTTAAGCTCTAGGAATCTTAGCTAGCTCATGTGTACAATGATGATAGTGCTTCTTACCTTTATAGATTTGTTTTAAGGACTGTATGAGAATACATATGAAAATCTTGAATATTTGACTAAATCTAAATGAATTATTGGTAAGACACTATAAACAAAGTTAAAAGATTAATGGTGAACTGAGAGAAAATATTCATTACAAATATTTAACAAAAATGTTAATATCCCAATAATTTAAAACTTCTACAAATCAATATGAAAATTACAAATGACCCACACATAGAAAAAAATTGCAAGGCATTCACAGACAATTCACAAAAGAAATACAAGATGTTCAACTTCGTTAGACATCAGGAAATTGCCAACTAAACAAGGAGATACCACTTTACCACTTGAAAAAAAGGTAAAAAGATCAATAATACCCGTGTTGGCAAGGGTGTGGGGAAAAAGGTACTCTCATACAGCTGGAGACAGGAAAAGCCTTGTAGGTAGACAATTTGCCTGTAATATTTAAAATGTGAATAACCTTTACTCTGGCAATCATACTGCTAGTAAACTATCAATAACAAACACTGTCATAAGTTCTTAAAAATATATGTCCAGGATGTCCATTAAAATAACTAAATTAATTGTGAATAAATGTGCACACACATATATATATATATGTTTTATATTTATTCCTTTGCTGTATATGTTATATACACATATGTAAATATGTATAAACAGTGACTAGAAAAAGATCTAGAAGTTTACACACTGTTGATGGTATCCATTCCAAGGAAGTGAGATTGGAGAACATAGAGAAAAGACTTTATATATATTTATATATAATATATATACTTTATATATATTATACATAATAAATATATGAAAGTATATCCTATAATTTTCTCCAACCAAATAAACTTCTTCCATAATTTTTAAAGACAAAAAAAGAAAATGTTTTACAGATTAGAAAGCAACATATAGGTGTTATGATTCTTAAGTTATACTTTATCAAGCAAAAAGAATTTAAGGTGATATACAAACATGTAATGTTATTATTTCTTACCCAAATTTCTTACTTAAAATTATTTTCAAGTCAAGAAAACAAAAGTTGTCAAGCATTCCATATGCTTAAAAATGTGGTAACTCTAGGTTTAAAGTACAGAATTATAGTTCTCTTTAAAAAGGGTATAATCAGAGAAAAATGTCCTTGTAAATTTTAGCAATTCTTGTATTTTTTACTATTATTCTCATGCTTAAAGCATATTACAGACATTAATATTATTCCTAGAACATGATGCCATCTCTGACCTACTTGTCTTCTAAAGTAATTACCCCAAACTGAAATTCCCTTCTTTTAATATCTTCCCTCTTCTCAGTTTGTCAGATCATTTTAAATTTGAATATATTTATCTGATCACCAGATACAACAAGATCACCAGCTCAGTTTTGTTAGATAAGCAAACACACGCACCTTCCATTTCATCATTGAAGGTAATATAAAAATGTTGCAAAATATTAAAAAAATATATTTTTATATTTATAAATATAAAAATATATAAATGTTGCAAAAAATATAAAATATATAAATATAAAATATATTTTATATTTATAAAATATAAAAATGTTGCAAATTTATCAAAAAACAAGAATTCCAATAAACCATGTTAAGCTCAGAGGCAAATGGAACCTTTAGTGTGCCCTTTACCCCTTTCTGTGCCCAGTTCTGTGGTGCTGCTTCCCAAGGCACCCCAAGCTCCCTCCCAGCAAAGCCTGCTTTCAGGAAAGGATCTGAAAAACAAATTTACATTGATGAGTGAAAAACATACAAAGAAATAAAGCTGTAATTGCTAAATTTCAGAAACTGATTTTTAAAGTTTGACTTGAGTACCCAGTATTGCCAGGTACTGTATACAATGTGAACCAAATTGATGGGCCCTGTCCTCAGAAAACATGGAAAACAAATAAACAAGCAGCTACACTGAAGTGTGGTAACTGCTATGATAGATTTAAGACATGGTGTTGTAAGATGGGAGGTCTCACCAAGTGCAAAGGGTGGGGAAATTCTGGAAGAAATATCTAAGCCAAGGATTTAAGAGTAGGGGGCATCAACCAGACAAAAATGGGTGGGAAGAAGGAATGAATGTATGAAGAATGCCTTCTTGACACCTCTGAAATCATGTCACCCCATCCATCCAAAATAAATGTCTGACCCTGGTGACTAGTGAAGTTGGGAAGTTGGGAACAAAATTCAAGTCTTCTAACTTCCAGTTCCTTTCATCATTTGGAACACTATATCTCTCACTTCCTCTCCTCTCTTCAGCTTCGAATTATCATGGCAAACAACTGAACTAGTAAAATGAGAAGTTACAGAAAATCACAAATGCAGGGCAGAAAGTGAATAGGTATAGGAAGACAGCTGGAGAAATGGCTTTGAAGACTTTCTCTGGAGGACAAATGTTTGGGACAAAACAGAATTCCCAGCAACAGTGTATATGCCCCTAAAGATTGTGGATTTTGCAGAGCAGTAAATATCCAACCCCAATGTCCAAACAGAACAAATATCTGGATAGTCTCTGCCAAACCAAGATTAAAAACGGCTACTATATCTTCTGAAGTAAAAAATAGCGAGCAATGAATTTGTCCACTTTCAACTAAGCAATACTTAGGAATTTATAACTTTAAATGCCTCTGCTAGAAAAAAGATCTCAAATCAATAACTTAAGCTTCTACCTTAAGAACCTAGAAAATGAAGAGTAAACTCAACCACAAAGCAAAGAAAGGAAATAATAAAATTTAGACTGCAAATCAACTAAATAGAAAATAGAAAAGCAACAGAGAAAATAAATAAAACCAAAATAAAAACCCAGAATATGTTCCTCATAAAAGGTAAACAACTATCAAACTTTTAGCAAGACCCACTAAGAAAAAAAACGAGAAGACAGATCACCAAAATCAGGAATGAAAAAGAACACACCACCACTGATCCTACAGAAATCAAAAGAATTATAAGGGAGTATTATGAACAATTTTATGTCAACAAATTAGACAACTTAGATGAAATGAACAAATTCCTAGAAATACACAAATGATCAAAACTGACTTGAGAAGAAAGAGAAAATCTGAATAGACTTATAAATGAGTAAAGACACTAAATTAGTAATTAAAATTTTTTTACTGAAAGAAAAGACCAGATCCAAATGATTTACTGATGAATTCTTTTAAAGATTTAGGAATAAATAATACCAATCCTTCACAAACTCTTCCAGAAAATGTAGGAGGAGGGAATAATTCCCAACTGATTGTATGAGGCTAGTGTTCCCCTGAGAGTACTCTCTAAACCTGGTCTGAAAAGAACCCAAGATCACAGACCTCAGTTAGTTCTGATACCTCTGGGTTTTGGATCGATTTTTAAGGCCATCTGAGAAGCTAGAAATGTCATCCAAGAACATCTTAAGAAAGCTCTAGAACCAGCCTGGATCTCAAAAGTCCTTTAAATATTTAAGGCTATCTCATGGGGAAATTGAGAATAGCTACCTAAAAAGGTCAAAAGAAAACTTTTTTTCCTGTCTCTGCCCTGAAAAGTTAGTAACTGAAATATTTTGGCTTGCAGGGCAATATTGGGATCAAGTCACCAGAGCTGGACCTCTCAGTTCTCAATCACTTTATAGATTTTGGACATTCTTATTGGTTTAGATGACATCTCATATGTAAGGTTACTAAATCTATGGGAAATAAGTGATTTTCCAATTTTTTAAAAAAACTTATATTTAAGAGTATGTTCCAAAAAAAGAACTTTTTCCTTCCTTCCTTCTTATGTGTACATTTATTATATGTACACCATGGTTATAGGTATATAGTACCAATACTCAACTTCACAGTTGTGATACTGAAAAGTCTTTAGCTAAATTAGCATAAAATGGCAATGATAATGATAGCCTTATCAAGCATTCACTTAGTACTCAGCGCTGTCATGTATCTTCTCATATAATGCTCACATTCTCCATGTTTGTTCTCATCTAAAGAGGGTTAGGTAGACACTGCAACTACTGTAACTGTAGAAGCTTTTTATTTGGTAAACTGGAAAAAAATCTATGCTTACTTGGACAAATAAGATTGGGACATTTTGTCCATAATAAAGACAGGGAAAGTGGGGTAGAGGCAAAGAAACAAAAGAATCTGCATATCAAGGTATTGAGGCAATTTGGGGAAGTATAGAACAAGGTTTTCCAGTACTTTTGTCCAGAGCAATTTAGAGAGAGATGTCTAAAGACTTTTTTTTAAGTTTTTCTGTGCATTAAGAATGTAACAAACACCAAAATCATGGCCCATGAAAGGAAAAAAATGATAAACTGGACTTCATCAAAATCAAGAACTTTTGCTCTTTGGAGGACACTGTCCAGAGAATATAAAGAAAGCAACAGACTGAGACAAAATATTTGCAAATCACGTATCTGCTAAAGGAGTTTTATCTAAAATATGTAAAAAGCCCTCAAATCTCAATAATAAATAAACAACCCAATTTTTTAAGTGGGCAAAATATTTGAACATATACTTCTCCAAAAATGATATGCTGGTGGCAAATAATCATATGCTCAACACCATTTTTCATTAGGAAAATGCAAATTAAAACCACAGTGAGATACCACTACCTATTAGAATCCCTAAAATTACAAAGACTGACCAGACCAAGTATTGAAGAGGATGTGGAGCAATTAGAATTTCCATACAATAATACTAGTGGAAGGTAACATGGGTGAATCTCAAAACAATATGTTGAATGAAAGAAGCCAACAAAAATCAGTACGTCCTGTATGATTCCATTTATATAAAATTTTTAAAACTGCAGTCTGATGTATGATGACAGAAAACAGGTCAGTGGTTGCCTAGGTATGGGCGAGCCAGGGTGGGGCGAAAGGAAGGTATTACAAAGGAGCATGAGGAAACTTTGGGGGAACATAGATATATTCATTATCTTGATTGTGGTGATGACTTCATGGGTGTATATAAATGTTAAAATTTATTAACTTTTATGCTTTAAATATGTGCAGTTTATTGTATATCAATTGTTTACTTATATCAATAAACCATTAAATTTTTTATTTGGTATTTTAAAGACTAAATATCTTAATTACTTTTGGTTACAATTTTCTGCTAAATTGCTATTTCTTTGAATTACATAGAGACTAGGCATGTGGAATTAGCATTATATTTGGGTGTCAGTTGTCATCTTCATTTTATAGATAAACAAACTGAGAACCAAAGTAGATAAACAACTTGACCATACCCATAGAGATTGTACATGATAGAGCCAAGATTTGAATCCATATCTGTCTGGCTCCAAAGCTAACGTTCTTTCTCACTGTTATAATCCATGGGAAAAGTGAAATACAAAATGGTAAGGACATGATATTGTAATTAAATATAGCAAAAATGAAAATACTTGTCTAAGGTTGCTGAGATAAAAGATAATTTCTTATTGGAAAAAAATTTCATTGGGATTTTAAGTTGTTAGCCTAATGTACCTTATGGAACACAACTTTAATGTACCTAGTTTGAACTATCTTGGCCAAAAAAAACAATAATCCAAGATGAAATGCTTTTGTTGCTTCTTAATTACCTAGTAAACAATAAAAACTGGGCCTATCGCATGTGGAAAATAATGGCTTTTGGGACAAATACCATGATACATTTTCTTCTTACAGCCATAGATTCTGTCAGAGAGAGGGTATCTTTGGCATTGATTCTGGAGAGCCTGGAACCAAGTACTCTTAGGTATGTGAAAAAATAATGTTTAGAGTCCATCACATTGTTTTACTTGGCATTATCCTGATACTGCTCAATCGTTTCGTAAATCTGAGTGATGCCAAGACTACATGTTTCTGATTTAGTTCCATTTAGCAAATCAAAGTGCTGTTTTATGAGTGCTGCTTGAGATTTAACGCAATACTCAAGTGGTATCCTTTGAAATATGGAGACTGAGTCAGAAGCCATCATTCAAGTGGCAGATGGGTTAAAGATGCTTTATACAAACCAGCTCTATCAGTTTCCACTGAAGTCCATGTTCTTGCCAAATGCATTCTTTTAGAATGTACAATGAGATTTTTTTCACATTTATAGGCCAAAATTCCTCTTGTAGCCACATCTTGCTTCAGTTTACTTAGAATAAGTTTCTATCTCTTTTATATAATGCTAGTTACAGAATATTTGAAGCCACGTTGCTTGAATTCTAGATTTAAGAAATGTAATTAGACCTGAGAGAGAAGTGAAATGCAGAGAACACAAGGCCAGGGATAGCAGAAGTACTTATATTCAAAGGCAAAAAGATGAGAAATAAATGGTACGAAATTGAAATGTGTGTAACCACCAACCTTTCTTGAAATGAAGGTGGGACTGAGATGAAGTGAAGGGAAATAACCTGCGTGTCTGGAATTTTAAAATACTGCTGGAAATTCACATAGCTAAATGGAGAGGTAAGTGCTAATCCCATTTTCTCTCTTGTTCTTAGTTTCTCACCCACTTTCATGATTCTCTCCAACTCTCTGATTGTTTTCTCCTATTCAATGATAAGAGAAAGTGTGGTACAATGAGAGTAAATAAAAGAAGGAGAAGAGGTAAAGAAAGAGAAAGACCTAGATGGGAAGAAATGGGAACAGAGAGGAGAGAAAAAAGGAGAGTATTAAACACCTGAGCACCTGATAATTTCAAGCACTGAAGCAGTTTTAAAACATGATCCCAAATTTGTTGACACTCTTTCCATCAATAAGCAGACTCTATGTCCCTTACCCTGAATCAGAGGAGTCTTTTGACTGCTTCTACCAATAGAGTAGGGCAGAAGTGGTATGTGATACCCAAGATGAGGTCAGTAAAGGCCAAAAAGTTTTCACCTGGTTCTTTTGGAATATTTGTCCTCTGAGAGGTCCCTCTAAGGACTCTACCACTTGGTACCCAACAGCCATGTTGGGAGAAACCTAATTCACATTGAGAAGCCACATGTACGTGCTTTCAGTCAACAGTCCCCATTGAGTTCAACCTTTGAGTCATCCCATCCCAGGAATCATAAATGCGAGTGAAGAATCCGGGACTAGCTTCACAGGCATGCAACCTAAACAGTCACAAAGGGCCCATACTCAGAGGGCCTTATGGTTGGTTTAACCTCTACTCTTACCAATTCTTAATAATTTTATCTTTGAACTTGTGTTTTATAAGTGAAGTCCATGGGACAATGCAGTATGTGCACAAGTAGAGCACAATATGTGTAACCCACACACACCACCCCTAACTCTCTCCATCCCTTGCCACCCCACATATAGCCTTCATGTTGCTCTACAAGTACAGAACCCAGATGGACCCACAACATGTGGGAATTCAGGAAGACTCAAAGTGAGTCCAGAGTAATCATGTTACATCTACGATAGAGTTAAGTGGAGGCACTAACAGCCTTGAGAAGTCATACTTTTCATTCAAACCAGAACCTGCTTTGAATGCAGGAAGAAGGAGGTGGCATTCTAAGAAACTCTAACAAAGGAAGCTTATTTTATCCTTTCTTTCTCATATTCCGTCCCTGTATTAACATACAACCACTTACAATGAAAATGATGACATGGAAAGAAAGGGAAAGATAGGACAACCTACAGTTCTTTTTCCTTTTAGTTCTTCCTTATTCATCAGTAAGCCAAAGGTAGAGAATGTTGGTAGAATGTGTGCATTATCAGAAAGTGAAGGAAAAACTGTAGAGACGGACTGCACAGAATTTCCATTGTTGCAGTAAGACCAAAATACATATACATATATGAGCTATGAAATACAAATCATATACTATCTGTGGTTCTGCTTACAAGTTAAATGCTCTTATACTTGCATTTAAAACTCATATTGTACAATATAAATATGAATAGTGGTCTACCTCCTCCCATGTACTGCTTCAATCTCCCTACAACATCACCATCAGCCATGTAGCCTAGATGCAGAATGGGGAAATCACAAAATCTGTAAGTCTCATGTTCCTCACTGTAAAATAGGGATAATGATACTTCACAGGATGGTTTGAAGATTTAAAAGAATGCCTTTAGTGCCTCTTAGTACACTACCTGGACATATCAGTCATTCAATAAGTAGCTACGAGAGTACTATTCTACTTAAAAAAACAATGATGATGGGCTTCCCTGGTGGCGCAGTGGTTGAGAGTCCGCCTGCCGATGCAGGGGACATGGGTTAGTGCCCTGGTCCGGGAAGATCCCACATGCCGCGGAGCGGCTGGGCCCGTGAGCCATGGCTGCTGAGCCTGTGCGTCCGGAGCTTGTGCTCCGCAGCGGGAGAGGCCACAGCAGTGAGAGGCCCGCATACCGCCAAAAAAAAAAAAAAAACGATGTTGATAATACAATCTCTCAAAGTTACCCATTCATTTTCAGACAGCTTTATTACAAAGCCCTTCCATATAGTGAACTAAAGCATGTCTCCTTTTAAATTGTACCAATCATATTTCATAAGACCCTAGACCGTAAAGGCCATGGTTAATCCTTCTCCCACAGCCCTTCAGAAGACTAGAAACAATAACAGGGCCTATCATTCTGCAAACTAAAGAATTACTGCACAGCCTATTTAATGTCTTTGCTAAGGCTGAACACTCCAGTTAAGCTCCTGAATATTGGGCAATCAGTTGAACTGACATTGCTTCCTTAGCTATTCTGTATTATATTCTGTATTATAGCCGAGCAGGTGACTTGCTATTACCCATGTTACATATCCAGTCTCAGCTATATTCTTAGCCCATACAAATTTCAACTGAAAAAGTTGAGGGGTGAGAAATTATTGACTAGAATGTTGGTTCCAGGAAGGCAAAGATATTTTCCATCTTTGTCTATTGCTAAATTTCTAGTGCCTGGCACACACTAAATACATATTATTTGTTGAATGAATTTAAAAAATGAATTCACAGGAGTGTAAATACTATTAGTTATATCATTACTTCCGCCCTATTTCCTAGGAACCTCAAAGTTCGTATTTTCCCAGATCCTAAGACCTTAACATGAAAAATAGAAAAATATCTGAATGTCAGAAACTACATTATATCAGTTGGCAGCAAAAAATATATATATATATATGATTGTTATACATAGAAACACATATGAAAGAACAGCAAAGAAATAAATTAATCTTCCAGCACTGATCATGACTTTAATTAGAGATCTCTACTTTGGGGCTCTGCAATTAAAATAAGATTTGGGAGATTGAGAACATGTTTGGAAGAATAAAGTTTTGGAAACAGCCACTATATCGAAAATCTAAAAGAAAATAGATATATTTCATCCAGAGAAGCTGAGTCTTCTAGAATGTAAAAGAATATTACATTAATAATGGTGAGTGGTTGTCTTGTTTCCACTGTAATGGGACAAAAGAAACAGCCTTCAGTTTAGAGCAGAAGGTCCTCAGACTGAAGATAAGAATTCATATCTCAAGGGATGTGAAGCACTGGCAAAAGCTGCCAAAAGAGATATGGATTCTTCTACTCTACAGGCTTTGATGAAAAGAGGATCCATCTTTCTAAGATTATTTAAGTGGATTTCTGGCCAAAGGAAAGTGTGAACTAGATAACTTCAAGGTCGCTATTAGAATTTCTGAATAAAAAGCAACTGTGAAAAATAGGGCATTTCCAAGTACTTAAAGTAAATCACATAATATGTCTAGGAGATTTTTTTTTAAACCCTACATTAAATTTTTAATAAGATCTTACATTTAAATAGCATTTCACAATTTACAGCAAACTTTCATTTATTTCACCTCTTTATTTTTATTATGACATGGTACCCCAGGTTTCCTGCCTAAGCTTGAAGGATAAAGAGGGTGAAGGGAAGAGAGAAGAAGTCTTAGTTTTAAATATGCCTAGGTTCAGGAACTCACAAAGGCCTCATACATGAGGGACAATACAGTTTCACAGAGTATGAGAAGAACAAAGACTGCAAAGATACATAGACCTAGGGCACAGAGAACACTAAAAAGCAGTAAAGATCTTTTCTTCCTCAATCCAGACAACACTATTCCTGGGTGCACTATGGGCAATGCAGAAGGCAGTGAAAAGCCCTCCACCCCTTCTCAACTATCTTGTCATTCATTTCTCTTGGAAAGAGGTGTTTGTTGGGAGGGACCCTGAGTTTCTTTTTCTCCAAAAAATATGCTTTTGGGGTCAATAATGAAAAACATTTTTTTCTTTTTCTGGAAAGAAAAATAACAAAGACAATAAGAACATTTGTGAAAGGCTGAAAAATGCCTGTGATCCAGAAGGCATTGTTCATCTGCAAGTCTGAACAGAAAACCTGCAAAGCTGTATGGGAATGTGCAAAAGTTTTTTTTTTTAAATAATTGCTCAAGGTTTTCTCCCAACAGTCATTTCAGGCCTGGTCACCCTATCTTCAATCTGAAACATAAGGTACAGCTATTGCGAAAAGGCTGCCATTCACAGCCAGGTCAGAAGTCTGAGATTTGTTTGGCTTATGCCCTTTGCAGAGAGGACCATAAAACTCGATTCCTCCTCATCCTGAAATAAATACTAAGCAGAGTAATGTTTCTAGAATGTCAACAGAATGCCACAGAGAAGCATTTGCTTTTCTTGGTAACCAGTGCTTTTAAGAGCACTGAAGTCCATATTTTTAATTCCAAAGAACTAAGGACAATGACAATGATTTCAGGCTTTTTTCACCATATGGAAAATGCTAGAGGAAATTAAGATATAAAGTGGCCTTTTTTCTATGCAAATATGTATTGGCCCCTTTCACTAACAAACCACTTGGTGCCCATTAGTTCCCAGGTAGGTCAAAGGTCCTCACAAAAGAAGGATCCAAATGTTCACAGGGCATGGGTTTTCCCTTTTACTTAGGGAGTTATTTTTAAAGTTAGATATTTCTGCAAACAAGCCAAAACTAAGCCTCCCTGGGGAACCACTTTTGCTGGGCAGGTTGGCTCCACTGGTTAGAAACTGATTTGAATGAGGCCAACCATTTGAATTTTATCTCTCAAGGACTAAAATTCTAAAAACAAAAACAAAAAACTAGTAACCGCAGAGATAGCACCTCTTATAAATGCATGCCTTTGGTTGCCAGCAGATTGTATCCAAAGAAGTTAAGAGAGTAGAATCTGCAAAAACAAGCCAATGGACAAACTGTCCCCCACCACCAGCCCCTGTCAATATTGCCTGACACACAGAAGGTACATTAAAAAGGAACATACTCAGCAGTGAGAAATATCAGAACTATTTTGTAGTTCTCCATCTACCAGTCCATATCCTTCATACCTCCAGCTCAAAGTACACCTTGACTACCAACTTTCCCCTCTATGTCTAGTA
Organism: Lagenorhynchus albirostris; assembly: GCF_949774975.1. Lineage (NCBI taxonomy): Eukaryota > Metazoa > Chordata > Mammalia > Artiodactyla > Delphinidae > Lagenorhynchus > Lagenorhynchus albirostris. Next base: position 55,402,564 of record NC_083110.1, read on the forward strand.
CATCATCTCTCTATGATGTCTCATTCCCATCTCCTCCACCACCCTTCCTGGCCTGTATGGTATGAGACAAAGGGAGGGAGCAGAGCAGGCCAGAGGCAGGGATCTGTGAGTGCATCCACAGTGAAATCCTAATGTGCCTCAGCACTGCCCACAGCAGCAAAGAAAAATCCAAGAAGGGGTTCTCTCTTGCTAGGTGCAGCCTTGACTGCTCAGTACTTTTTTTTAATCTTTATTGGAGTACAGTTGATTTACAATGTGGTGTTAGCCTCAGGTGTACAGCAAAGTGAATCAGTTATACATATAAGTGAATCAGTTATACATATACATATAGCCACTCTTTTTTTAGATTCTTTTCCCATATAGGCCATCACAGAGTATGGACTAGAGTTCCCTGTGCTATACAGTAGGCCCTTATTAGTTACCTATTTTACATATAGTAGTGTGTATATGTCAATCCCAACCTCCCAATTTATCCCTCCTTCCCCCTTTTCCCTCTGGTAAACATAAGTTTGTTTTTGACATCTGATACTCTATTTCTGTTTTGTAAATAAGTCCATTTGTATCATTTTTTTTTAGATTCCACATATAAGTGATATCATATGATATTTTTCTTTCTCTGCCTGACTTACTTCATTCAGTATGACAATCTCTAGGTCCATCCATGTTGCTGCAAAGGGCATTATTTCATTCTTTTTATGGCTGAGTAATATTCCATTGTATATATGTACCACATCTTCTTTATCCATTCCTCTGTCAATGGACATTTAGGTTGCTTCCATGTCCTGGCTGTTGTAAATAGTGCCGCAATGAACACTGGGGCGCATGTATCTTTTCAAATTATGGTCTCCTCTAGATATATGCCCAGGAGTGGAATTGCTGGATCATATGGTAGCTCCATTTTTAGTTTTTTAGGGAAACTCCATACTGTTCTCCATAGCGGCTGTACCAATCTACATTCCCACCAACAGTGTAGGAGGGCAGGCTCAGCTCACCACAATACCAGTCAAACCCACTATCAAGGGGATAATGGCCAGCATACACTGAGGTAAGAGGTGACAGTCATCCATACTAAAAACTGTCCTCACATCAAATAAAAAAAAATAATTAAACCCACGCAGGCTACACAGAGATGTTCCCACATAAAAATAGCCCTCCAAGACAGTCTGAGGGTCTGGCATTGGGAAGAAGAACCCTACAGCATTTAGCTTTGAAGGCTAGTGGGGCTTGAGTGCAGGAGCTTCACAGGGCTGGGGAAACAGATACTCCACTCTTAGGGCACACAAGGTCTCACATGCACTGGAAGCCAGCAAAAAGCAGTACTTCCATAGGAACCTGGGCTAGACCTATCTAGGGGTCTTGGAGGGTCTCCTGGGGAGGCAGGGGTTGGCTGTAGCTCACTGTGGGGGCAAGGACACTGGTAGTGGAGGGCCCACAGAATATTAATCAGCATGAGCTCTCCCGGGGGTCCCCATTTCAGCACCAAGACCCAGCCCCACCCAACAGCCTGCAGGATACATGGCTGGAATGCCTCAGGCCAAACAACCAGCAAGACAGGAACACAGCAGACATGCTGCCTAAAGTTGTACTAAGCTCACAGCCATCCCAAAACAAACCCCTTGACGTGGCCCTGCCCACCAGAGGGACAAGACTCAGCTCCACCCACTAGAGGGCAGGCACCAGTCCATTCCACCAGGAAGCCTGCACAAGCCCCTGGACTAACCTCACCCACCAGGGGACAGACACCAGAAGCAAGAGGAACTACAATCCTGCAGCCTGCAGAAAGGAGACCGCAAACACCATAGGTTAGACAAAATGAGATGACAGAGAAATATGTTGCAGATGAAGGAGCAAGATAAAAAACCTACAAGAACAACTAAATGAAGAGGAGATAGGCAATCTACCTGAAAAAGAATTCAGAATAATGATAGTAAAGATGATCCAAAATCTCGGAAAAAGAATGGAGGCACAGACTGAGAAGATACAAGAAATGTTTAACAAAGAGATAGAAGATTTAAAGAACAAAGATGGACAACACAATAACTGCAATGAAAAATACACTAGAAGGAATCAATAGCAGAATAACTGAGGCAGAAGAACGAATAGGTGAGCTAGAAGACAGAGTGGTGGAAATCACTGCCACATAACAGAATAAAGAAAAAAGAATGAAAAGAAATGGGGACAGTCTCAGAGACCTCTGGGACAGCATTAAGCACACCAAAATTCACATTATAGGGGTCCCAGAAGAAGAAGAAGAGAGAGAGAAAGGGTCTGAAAATATGTGAAGAGATTATAGTCAAAAACTTCCCTAACATGGGAAAGGAAATAGTCACCCAAGTCCAGAAAGCACAGAGAGTCCCAAACAGGATAAACCCAAGGAGGAACACGCCGAAATACACATTAATGAAATTAACAAAACTTAAATACAAGGAAAAAATATTAAAAGCAACAAGGGAAAAGCAACAAATAACATACAAGGGATCCCCATAAGGATATCAGTTGATTTCAGCAGAAACTCTGCAGGCCAGAAGGGAGTGGCATGATATATTTCAAGTGATGAAATGGAAAAACCTACAACAAAGAATACTCTACCCAGCAAGGCTCTCATTCAGATTTGACAGAGAATCAAAGCTTTACAGACAAGCAAAAGCTAAGAGAATTCAGCACCACCACACCAGCTTTGAACCAAATGCTAAAGGAACATCTCTAGGAGGGGGGCAAAAAGAGAGAGAGAGAGAGAACACAACTAGAAACAAGAAAATCACAAATGGGAAAGCTCACCAGTAAAGGTAAACATACAGTAAAAGTAGGAAATCATCCACACACAAATATGATTCAAAACCAGCAACGTGAGGAGAGTACAAATGCAGGAAATGGGAACTGCATTTGAAATTAAGAGACCAGAAACTTAAAACAACCATTATATATATATGTGTGTGTGTGTGTATGTATATATATATATATATATATATATATATATATATATATATATATATATATACACACACATACACACACACACACATATATATATATACACACAGACTGCTACATGACTGTTCAGTATTGAATCATAGCAGAGAAAGGGATCCTGGAGAATATTTAGACCAACTCCTCATTTTCAAAATAAGGAACATGAAGCCCAGAGAAGTGGAGTAATTTGTCCAAGTGTGTGCACTGGGGCTAACACAGAGGCCCAAGGTTATTTCCCAGCACCACAGTATGCCAGGCTGGAGCTTAGTCGCATGCCTGTGCTAGTGATCTACACCATCTCTAAAATGAGAAGATAAGAGCTGAAATCTGTTTCTACTTGCATCATGCGTCTCTTTTTCTCACCCAGAGATTTTCACATCACTGTTTTCACCTTGAGTCCCTTCTATGATATCCATCATCCTGGTTCATAAGCCTGTTTATTCAATATTAAAACTTTCCTGAATGGGTAGAGAATCACATTTATTAAAATATTAAAAGAAAAAGAGAAAATATAAACTGGATTGAGTAAAAGAGGCTTAAAGATAACATCTGAAATATTTTTATTAAGAGAAATGACTGGAATTTTATCCTGATATGGACTGAGATTGGAAAAAAAACACTAAGAAATGTGAAGTGCTTTCATAGCAAAACCCAAATTCCTCAGCTTGGCATTCAGGGGTCAAAGGTTGGTCCCAACTACTTCATCTCTATTATAACTACTCAATACACCCTATGTTCTAACCACACAAGATGCCTCACTGTTCCCTGATACTCATATCAAGCACTCATATAATTATTTTTTCAGGCTTATCACTCCACCTGGAACACTGTTCTCATTATCCTATCCACACCTCTGTCATCAGTGAAAACCACACTTACTTTCAAAGTGCATCACAGAAGATCAGAGTTACTTCAGGCCCTTCCAAAATAGCAGGCAAATTGAACTTTTCCCCTTCCACTTTATTCTGTCCTGGAATTTTGTTTATATGTCTATTATAGAACTTACCACATTTGCCTTCTGTGCATAGTGTATTGTGTATGCCCCATCAACAGATGCTAAGTACCTGGATAGCTGGAACTGGGTTTTCAGCCCAGAGTACCAGCCCTGCGACTGGCCTAAAGGAGTCACACAAAAAATGTTTCTTTAACTGAATGGAAGATTTGGGGAAAAGGAAGTATTATTAATCAGCATTAAACAGCTTAAATACAGTAATATACAAGAGTACTTTCATCTGAAGAGTTTAAATGGTGACCTCTGTACATATTTGAATTGAATTTCTTACAGAAAACAAATTATCCTAATCTAATCCTTCATTCAAAGAACAAATGTGTTTTCCACATTTTGTATCTGTATCACAAAATGAAAACTCCCTTCTATTTACTACTACGTAAAAAAAAGGACAATTTCTCTCCTGAGTACTGACAAGAGCTCAATCTCCAACCAACCTGCAAATCAGAAGATCACGCAGAATACCAGTTTCCCATTTTCCATGCAGAGTACCATTTTCCCATTTTGTTCCCAGAATCCAAAAGATCCTTTGCAATTCTCGAACTCTAGACAACTTCATTGTAGAAAATACATCTAACAACAGATGAAATGTAGCACTAGTTTGGAGAATGGTTAGTTTTCTTTCTCTGTATTATTCCAATTCAATTATAAAATGAGAATGAATTTGGAATGTTTGGGTTTAGAATATTAATTTCATTGTATTTAAAAGCATACAACAGGCAAAGGATCAAAACTTCACTAGAGCCATTTCCTGCATGTTTGAAAACTCATACATACTCTTGAAAACACATTTACAGATCATAAATATTTGTAAACTTAAACAGTAATGAGCCAGGCCCATATTTTGCATCCCTGGGCCATCTTAATCCATCAATGTTGACATTACCACAGAAAAAGTTCCCTTTCATGGTTTGTAGCTTGTCCCTCTCTGCAGATCTATGATACTTTCTGGCATCCCACACAGGGAATTATTTAATTTAATTTCTAAGGGCCAGATCCTGCCCTTGGATATGTGTGAGCAATAAGTACTGACGTCAATGCAAATTCTGGGTATGCATCTGAGGGCAGACGATGGTCCTCTGCATACTCCTAATGTGACTGCTGAAATTCTCTTTGTTAAGACTGTTTGATTTTGGCTCTCTTTCTCTTCAATGTGCACACAACACCAGAAATGATGCATGAAGGCTGTGATCAAATGAAGAGCTTCAGAGCCGGTGGGTTCCTGTGTAGCCTTTTGACCCAAGGAAAGAACTAGATTTTAAGTCCTCTACGTTCCCTGGTGTACTATTACCCTGATGAACAGCCCAAAGGAAGATTTATTTCCAGACCCATGTCCTAGTTAAAGAGAAAAAAACTAAGATTACAATTAATGCTGATAATTTTAAAAACAGTTTTTAGGAGTTTTAGGATGAAAGCTGCACTCAATTCTGAAACTTGATTGTCTTTAGCTACTAAGTGGTTACAGTTTTCCTGTTTTTCATTTATTTTTCACTGAATTGAACTGTAAATGCTAATAATTCCAGGACATTTATGAAACTGCATACAAATGGAGACAAACTGGTAAAGTGGCAAACTGGAACTACCTGGAAACCCGAGACTCATCCTATACTCCTTACTCTTCCTAGCCTGATCTCCACCCACATTCCCCCCCATGCACACACACAAACACATATGCATTCAGTTACCAAGACCTCTCAATTCTACCTCCTTAACTCTTGAGTCTCTCCCTTCTTCTTCAGCTCCACTATCTTTAGCCCTGTTCATCTTTTTCCTAAACAATTGCAATAGTCTCATTGTTCTGGCCTCCTGTCCCCCATCTTGAATACTATCCATTCTTCACACAGATGGCAGAGTGATACTTTTAAATTCTAAATCTAAGAATGATACTCTCATGAATATAATCCAATGGCTTTCCATCGGCTTCAGGCAATATCTAACAGTCCATTATTTGAACTGTCTCAAACAGCAAAATCAATAAAGTTACATAGGTCCCTCAACTAACCCATTCATCAAGTTCAGTAAGATTTAGAAACTCAAAATTAAGCTCTGATTTCTTTACAATTTTTTAAGTTCCAGACTTAAAAAAAAAACAAACCTGAGTGATCATAAACATGCTGTTTGGTAGAATGGGTACAATACATAATATAAAAACTAAAATAAGCACAATGTTTAAAAAAATTACTAAGGGAAAGGCATATCTTTTACCCAAAAGGAATGTTTTTGTGGTTGTGCAGGCCTTGAATTAACTCATCTGAGGACCAGGAGTTCACATCAAGAAATGATTATCAAAACTTGACTGAACTTTGGCATTTATTTTCAAAATCAACTTGTAAATAATTTCTTCTAAAAAGTCTTCATGTGGAGATCTCAATCCCAAACTGCATTTCTGACAATCCATTTCAGAAATTCAGCTCAACAAAATATTTATTAAATGCTTACTTTGCAGGCACTAGATTTTCAAAGAGGAATAAGACATTTTATGTGCCCTTGAAAATTATTTTATTGCATTAATGATCTTGTGTGGCAAACCAGATTATTAAAACCCACTCAGAATGATGCAATGCTTTCTGTTTATTTTAGGATCGCTATTTTAACTTGAAAAATTCCCAAGACCATAAATTATCTGCCCCCTCCCATCCTTTAATTCCCTAACCTCTCTTCTCATTAATTCTCTGAACATATCCCACTACTACTACGTTCCCCTTGCTCACACCTCTCCAGCCACACTGGGTTCCTGGCTGTCCCTGGAACACAGGAGACATGCTCATGGCTCAGGGTCTTTGCCCATGATGCTCCATCAGCCTGGAACACTCTTCCCCTGTTACCTGTATGACTTGCTTCCTAGCTACTTTAGGTCTTCCTCAAATGTCACTTTCTCAGTGAGTTCTTCTCTCAACACCCTGCTTAAAATGGCATACCTATCTCAGCACTCCTAGCTCCCTTCTGCTTTTATTTTTCTCCATAGCGCTTATCACCATCTAACAGAGTATATACTTTATTCATTTAGCTTATTTTCTCTTCCTTTCTAATATGGTCATTGTTATATTCTGCAATAATTAAAACAGTGCCCGGCACATACTGAATCCCTGATAAATGTGTTCTGAATAAATGAGGGAACTTGCTCAAGAACCTGGAGCCTTTGGGAAATTCTATTGCAACGAGACTTCCCCAAAGCAATAAATCATTATCAGAATAATCTCCCTTCATAAGCATAAATTTAAATATCTATAAATGCTACGCAAAATTTAAGTATACATGTTTCAATGAGAAATACATAAATCAATAAATAGATGAGTAGCATAAGAAAACTATTTCAAAGAATTTAACATGGTGATCAAATATGTAAAAATATTAATAAATTTTCTAAAAACCGTCCTTTCACTTGTACATCATTATTGTATCTTATTTCACCATTATTATGACAGTTTTATATGGGCTATAGCTCAGCTTTTTCAAAGTGTGATCAAAGATCTATGTGCATAAAAAAACATCTGAGGTGTTTATTGGTAAAAATGGAATTTCCCGCCTCCACTCAAGAGTTCTGGGGCTATGGTCTATAAATCTGTAATTTTTCTAACAAGTTCCCTAGTAGATTCTTATGGTTACTTAAGTTTGAGAACTACTGCTTTAATCCATCAGTCCTCAAAACCCACTGCAGCCATCTGTCTCAGCCTCCCTCCCAGAGGACTCTCCCTAAATCAAGATGATCCTTTATTTCAAACACCTGGATCTTACTTTAACTAGGGATTAAAAAACCAAAACTATATTTTCTTCTTTTGATGGTAATAATCCTTCAGAGATGTTATCTACTGACCAACATGTCTATCAGTGACAAAACTGTTCCGTTTAAACTATTAGTCCTTAGCAACTTCCTGTAATATCCCATAAAATTAGAAAATGAAATAGAAGTTTTAAAATACCCTAACCTACTTTTATGTACTCAAGGAGACACAGAGTTACAATTAAATTTAATAAGCTCCTACTATGTAGCACAGAGAATCACATTCACTACTTCACTGACCCTGAACCTTGTGAAATAACGGTAAATAACATTACGTTATTTACCTTCGTTATTTACGAAGTCCAGAATCACTTCGCTGGTACCTGCAGAGCAAAAAGTAAACCCCCGACTCCATGATTATTTTGTCAATCAATAAATAACAAAATTCTTTAAAGTTGCAACCACTACTTGCTTATAATTTGGGCCCAATTCTCCGTTTCCTTATAAAGTGGAGTTGCTCTAATTTAAAATTTAAAAAGGAAGGGCACAAAGTCTCCTACACATGTTCCATTTGGTATTCTGTGCTCCATTCCCTATTGTGATGTTTCCTGATAGTTCTGCCAGTATAGTCCTCTGCCCCAGATGTTTTTAATTTACCTTTTTATGGGGGCGTGAATGTCATTACTATGTCCCCGAATTCAAATGTTCTTGATGTCACAGTTCTGCCATATCAACTTTTTTTCTGGTCCTTTTATCATATTCGCTTTCAATAAAGGAAATGTTACTTTGTTCATTAACTTAAAACAAAATTCACTACGGGTTTTTAATTCACTATGAGCTTTCCTTTTAGAGGCTCTTTAATTTAACTCAAAAGTTGCTCTCATCTTTGTTACATGCATGAGCTTCAAATGCTAAGAATCCTGAAGTTCCCAAACAAATACTTTTAGATGGTATTTTTGAAAGTACATTCTTCAGATCATCCAAGTCTCAAGACATGTAGAGGAAGTGGGAAGGAATAGGGTAGAGAAAGGGTTACTGGTTAAATAAGTTTAGGGAAAACCATAATCAATATCCCTTCATTGAAATTCATATGCATATAAGCACATTGAAGGCTCTGACAAGTCCTTCAGTGGAAAATGGTTTTAACTCAGTATTTCCCAAATCAGCTTAACCATGCAACCTTCTCCCCCTGACTCAACACCTAAAACATCCCATAGAATTTACTATATGGTAAACATTAGAAGTTCCAATCTGTACTGCGGCAAGCAGGCTTCAGTAGTTGTGGCTTGCGGGCACTAGAGCGCAGGCTCAGTAGTTGTGGCACACGGGCTTAGTTGCTCCACAGCATGTGGGATCTTCCCAGACCAGGGATCAAACCTGCGTCCCCTGCATTAGAAGGCGGATTCCTAGCCACTGTGCCACCAGGTTAAGTCCCAAAAAGGATGTTTCTTAAAAAGTACAGCCCTTTCCACCTCTCAAGAATTCCTCTCTCAGATCTATTAACTAGCTATTCATCATAGTTGTCTTGTTAGAGTTTTTACATAAAAATATTTTCCTGAAATAAAAAAGACTAATAACACAAACTTTTTAAATTTCCTTAAACTTCTGAATAAATTATGCATTCACATAGTTTAAGACACAAAACATCATAAATGACATATAAAGTTTCCGTCTCAATTTTTATTCATCCCATGCCCCTGCCTGTGTCCATCTCTAATCACTTTTATTTGTTTCTTATGTTTTGTTTTTTTAATTTCTTTATGCAAATACATACTATTATTAATGTGTATAGATATATTTTTCTTTTCTTGAATTTTTTAAGTATTTAGTACATTGATTTTCATTCTTTCTTTACTGAGATAATTAAGGGTCCAAATTTTCCTACAAGCACTGCTTTAGCTATATCCCATAGTTTCTGACATCTAGTATTTTCATTATCATTGTTTTCTGGAAATCTTATAATTTTAGCTTGGTCGCATTTTCTGCTTGATTGAGAAATTGTTTAAAAGAGATTTCTTGGGTTTTGTTTTGTATTTTTAAAATTTCCACATTGGGGCAGGGTTTTGTTGTTCTTTTAATTTCTAGTTTATTGCATTATATACTATTTATTCTTTAGGGACTATTCTGAGATTTTCTTTGTGAACATTTTATAATCAAGTTCAGAGAATGTTCATTGGGGCACTTCAAAAGATGATATATTCTCTATTTCAAAGTAAAAGTGTATGTGTATACATATACATACACATTTCTATATCCACACATATTTTTGGTGTCTATGTGATCTATGTTGAACTGAAAGGTGGTCATGAATGCTAATGTTCTGATTATTTTCCTTTTATCTCTTAAATCTCTTGTCTTTTAAATTTCTGCTTTAGGAAAACTGTTTTGGGTTATTTGGTACATAGACATTCACAACTGTCACTGCATTTTGTATCTATTAGAATGATAACGTTTGTTTTGTCTCATTTAATAAATTTTAGCCTAACATTCCTTTTTCATGCTACTTCTATTGTGTCTCCTAATTTTTTCTTGTTATTTTCCTAGTATTAAGCAGCTTTATTGAGATATAATTCACATACCATAAAATTCACCTATTTAAATTATACAGTTCAATGGTTTTCTAGTTTATTGACAGAATTATGCAATCATCACCACATTCGAATTTAGAACATTTTCTTCACCCCAAAAAGTACTGCTCTGTACTCATGAGCAGTTACTCCCCATTTTCTCCAAAGCCTCCAGCCCTAGGTAGCCACTGATCTACTTTTTAATCTCTGTTGATTTGTCTATTCTGTACGTTTCCTATATAGGGGCTCAGACAACAGTGTGGTCATTTGTTACTAGCTTAGCATGATGTTTTCAAAGTTCATGATACATTTTTTTAATTGTCAATATTACATTGTATGGATATACCACATTTTGTTTATCTATTCCTCATGTCATGGACATTTTGGTTTCTACTTTTTAACTGTTATGACTAGTGAATATTTGTGTACAAGTTTTTCTGTGGACATCCTAGTATACTTTTTGCATGCTTTTATTTTCAATCTTTCTGAATCACATTTTAAAATACTTTTCTTGTATATAACATAATGTGGTTTTGCCTTATGGTGCAATGTTTTCTTAATGGATGAGTGAAGTCCATAAGCAAAAACATAAAGAAGAAATTTAAAATCACCCATAATGTACGACTCAGATATACACAGTATTTTTTATTTATCTTCTTGAAATCTTCACAAAATTATATACATTCCTTTTTAAATCGAAGTTGAGATCATTCAACAGTTGGTTTTGTATATGGTGCTTTTTTTCTTAGTATCATACCATAAGTATTTTTTCTTTTCATAAAAAACAAGCCCATGAATTTAACAGCTGCAGAACACTCCACTGAATAATTATACAAATAGTATGTAATTTTAAAATTTGATTGTTCTTTTATCCAGCACACTAGTATATTATTTTAGTATGAAAATAATACTAAATTTGAATAATACTAAAATTTATTGAGTACTTAATATGTGTCAGGCACTTTTCTAAGTGTTTTACTTATTTACTCCTCACAACAATCCTGTGGAGTAGGTAATATTTTGTTGCCTATTTTACAAATGAAAAACTAAGGTCCAGCCTTGCTAAATAACTTTCTTGTTAAAACTAAGAATGCCCTTAATATGTGGTCCCCTTCTACTTTGTTAATTCATCCTTCTACATAGTCTAGATTTTACACACTTCCTACTGTATCACTTCTGGGCTAACTGATCAAACTTTTGCCTTCGGGGACAATCCATACTGGGGACATTGAAATATTTTCCAGTACTTGTGTTTTTTCATAAATTGTAGAAACTTGAATAAAATGTTTTTCTTTCCTATAGGAAAGAAAGTTATCCTTCTTTGATTAAAGAACTTATATAGCACCTGAATCCCTACAGAGCAAACAAAGCCTATATTACCTTTTAAGAGGCATTTGGTGATTATGGCAATATTAGAAAAATTCAGAGCACACAGCGCTGCCAGTCCGCCCACCTGCCCTCTCCCCTTGGCAGGGCAGTGGGGAGGCGAAAAACAGTTACTATTATGTGTTGTAAAGTGGATGTCTTCTAAAAATTTCCTGAGAAGATGGCAGAGTAGAAGGACGTGCACTCACTTCCTCTTGTGAGAGCACCAGAATCACAACTAACTGCTGAACAATCATCGACAGGAAGACACTGGAACTCACCAAAAAAGATACCCCACATCCAAAGATAAAGGAGAAGCTGCAATAAGACGGTAGGAGGGGTGCAATCACAGTAAAATAAAATCTCATAACTGCTGGGTGGGTGACTCATAAACAGGAGAACACTTATACCACAAAAGTCCACCCACTGGAGTGAAGGCTCTGAGCCCCACGTCAGGCTTCCCAACCTGGGGGTCTGGCAACAGAAGGAGGAATTGCCAGAGAATCAGACTTTGAAGGCTAACGGGATTTGATTTCAGGACTTTGACAAGACTGGGGGAGACAGAGACTCCACTCTTGGAGGGCACACACAAAGCAGTATGTGCATCAGGACCCAAGTGAAGGAGCAGTGACCCCATAGGAGACTGAACCAGACCTACCTGCTAGTGTTGGAGGGTCTCCTGCAGAGGCAGGGGGTGGCTGTGGCTCACCATGGGGATAAGGACACTGGCAGCAAAAGTTCTGCGAAGTACTCCTTGGCCTGAGCCTTCCCAGAGTCCACCATTAGCCCCAGCAAAGAGCCTCTAGGCTCCAGTACTGGGTCACCTCAGGCCAAACAACCAACAGAGAGGGAACTCAGCCCCAACCATCAGCAGACAAGCAGGTTAAACTTCTACTGAGCTCTGCCCACCACAGCAACACCCAGCTCTACCCACCACCAGTCCTCCCATCAGGAACCTTGAACAAGCCTCTTAGATAGCCTCATCCATGAGAGGGCAGACAGCAGAAGCAAGAAGAACTACAATCCTGAAGCCCGTGGAACATAAACCACATACACAGAAAGACAGACAAAATCAAAAGACAGAGGACTATGTACCAGATGAAGGAAAAGATAAAACCCTAGAAAAACAAGTAAATGAAGTGGAGATACACAACTTTCCAGAAAAAGAATTCAGAATAATGGTAGTGAAGATGATCCTGAACCTTGGACAAAGAATGGAGGCAAAGATCGAGAAGACCCAAGAAATGTTTAACAAAGACCTAGAAGAATTAAAGAACAAACACCTAGAAGAATTACAGAACAAACAAACAGAGATGAACAATACAATAACTGAAATGAAAAATACACCAGAAGTAATCAATAGCAGAATAACTGAGGCAGAAGAATGGATACGTGACCCGGAAGACAGAATGGTGGAATACACTGCCACAGAACAGAATAAAGAAAAAAGAATGAAAAGAAATGAAGACAACTTAAGAGACCTCTGGGACAACATTAAATTCATCAACATTAGAATTATAGGGGTCCCAGAAGGAGAAGAGAGAGGGAAAGGACCCAAGAAAATATTAGAACAGATTATAGTTGAAAATTTCCCTAACATGGGAAAAGAAATAGGAAGCACAGAGAGTCCCAGGCAGGAGAAACCCAAGGAGAAACACAACGAGACACATAGTAATCAAATGGACAAAAATTAAAGACAAAGAAAAATTATTAAAAGCAACAAGGGAAAAACAAAAAATAACATACACGGGAACTCCCATAAGGTTAACAGCTGATTTCTCAGCAGAAAGTCTACAAGCCAGAAAGGAGTGGCACAATATATTTAAAGGGATGAAAGGGAAGAACTTACAACTAAGATTACTCTACCCGGCAAAGATCTCATTCAGATTTGACAGAGAAATCAAAAGCTTTACAGAAAAGGAAAAGTTAAGAGAATTCAGCACCAGCAAACCAGCTCTACAACAAATACTAAAGGAACTTCTCTAAGTGGGAAACACAAGAGAAGAAAAGGACCTACAAAAACAAACCCAAAATAATTAAGAAAATGGTAATAGGAACATACATATCAATAATTACCTTAAACGTGAATGGATTAAATGCTCCAGCCAAAAGACACAGGATCGCTGAATGGATACAAAAACAAGACCCATATATATGCTGTCTACAAGAGACCCATTTCAGACCTAGGGACACATACAGACTGAAAATGAGGGGAGGGAAAAAGATACTCCATGCAAATGGAAATCAAAAGAAAGCTGGAGTAGCAGTACTCATTTTAGATAAAATAGACTTTAAAAAGAAGAATGTTACAAGAGACACAGAAGGACACTACACAATGATAACGGGATCAATCCAAGAAGAACATATAACTATTATAAATATATATACACCCAACATAGGAGCACCTCAATACATAAGGCAAATGCTAACAGCTATGAAAGAGGAAATTGACAGTTACACAATAATAGTGGGGGACTTTAACACCTCACTTACACCAATGGACAGATCATCCAGACAGAAAATTAATAAGGAAACACAAGCTTTAAATGACACAACAGACCAGACAGATTGAAGTGATATTTACAGGACATTCCATCCAAAAACAGCAGATTACACTTTCTTCTCAAGGGCCTAAGGAATATTCTCCAGGATAGATCACATCTTGGGTCACAAATCAAGCCTTGGTAAATTTAAGAAAATTGAAATCAAGCATCTTTTCCAACCACAACACTATGAGATTAGAAATAAATTACAGAGAAAAAAATGTAAAACACACAAACACATGGAGGCTAAACAATACATTACTAACTAACCAAGAGATCACTGAAGAAATCAAAAAGGAAATCAAAAAATACCTACAGACAAAAGAAAACAAAAACACGATGATCCAAAACCTCTGGGATGCAGCAAAAGCAGTTCTAAGAGGGAAGTTTATGGCAATGTAATCTTACCTCAAGAAACAAGAAAAATCTCAAATAAACAATCTAACCTTACATCTAAAGGAACTAGAGACAGAAGAACAAACAAAACCCAAAGTTAGTAGAAGGAAAGAAATCATAAAGATCAGAGCAGAAATAAAAGAAATATAGACAAAGAAAACAATAGCAAAGATCAATAAAACTAAAAGCTGGTTCTTTGAGAAGATAAACAAAATTGATAAACCTTTAGCCAGACTCATCAAGAAAAAGAGGGAGAGGACTCAAATCAGTAAAATTAGAAATGAAAAAGGAGACGTTACCATGGACACTGCAGAAATACAATGCATCATAAGAGACTACCACAGGCAATTCTATACCAATAAAATGGACAACCTGGAAGAAATGGAAAAATTCTTAGAAAGGTATATAACCTTCCAAGACTGACAAGGAAGAAATAGAAATTATGAACAGACCAATCACAGTAACGAAACTGAAACTATGATTAAAAATCTTCCAACAAACAAATGTCCAGGACCAGACGGCTTCACAGGTGAATTCTATCAAACATTTAGGGAAGAGCTAACACCTATCCTTCTCAAACTCTTCCAAAAAACTGCAGAGGAAGGAAAACTCCCAAACTCATTTTATGAAGCTACCATCACCCCGATACCAAAACCAAAGATACTACAAAAAAAGAAAATTACAGATGAATATCACTGATGACTATAGATGCAAAATCCTCAACAAAATACTAGCAAACAGAATCCAACAACACATTAAAAGGTTCATATACCATGATCAAGTGGGATTTATCCCAGGGATGAAAGCATTCTTCAATCTAGGCAAATCAATCAATTTGATATACCATATTAACAAACGGAAGAATAAAAACCATATGGTCATCTCAATAGATGCAGAAAAATCTTTTGACAAAATTCAACACCCATTTATGATAAAAACTCTCCAGCAAGTGGGCATAGAGGGACACTACCTCAACATAATAAAGTCCATATATGACAAACCCACAGCAAACATCATTCTCAGTGGTGAAAAACTGAAAGCATTTCCTCTAAGATCAGGAACAACAAAAGGATGTCTACTCTCACCACTATTATTCAACATAGTTTTGGAAGTCCTAGCCACAGCACTCAGAGAAGAAAAAGAAATAAAAGGAATCCAAATTGGAAGAGAAGAAGTAAAACTGTCACTGTTTGCAGATGACATGATACTATACATAGATAATCTAAAAGATGACTCCAGAAAGCTACTAGAGCTAATCAATGAATTTGGTGAAGCTGCAGGATACAAAATTAATGCAAAGAAATCCCTTGCATTCCTATACACTAACAATAAAATATCAGAAAGGGAAATTAAGGAAACAATCCCATTCACTATTGCAAAAAAAACAATAAAATACCTAGGAATAAACCTACCTAAGGAGGTAAAAACCTGTACTCAGAAAACTATAAGACACTGATGAAAGAAATCAAAGATTACACAAACAGACGAAGAGATATACCATGTACTTGGACTGGAAGAATCAATATTGTGAAAAGGACTACACTAGCCAAAGTACACTACAGGTTCAATGCAAGCCGTATCAAATTACCAGTGGCATTTTTTTACAGAACCAGAACAAAAAATCTTAAAATGTGTATGGAGACATAAAGGACCCTGAATAGCCAAAACAATCTTGAGGGGAAAAAACAGAGCTGAAGGAATCAGACACCTGGACTTCAGACTATACTACAAAGCTACAGTAATCAAGACAACATGGTACTGGCACATAAACAGAAATATAGATCAATGTAACAGGATAGAAAGCCCAAAGATAAACCCACGCATCTATGGTCAACTAATCTATGACAAAGGAGGCAAGGATATACAATGGAGAAAAGACAGTCTCTTCAGTAAGTGGTGCTGGGAATACTGGACAGCTACATGTAAAAGAATGAAATTAGAACACTCCCTAACACCATACATAAAAATAAACTCAGGGCTTCCCTGGTGGCCCAGTGCTTGAGAGTCTGCCTGCCGATGCAGGGGACGCGGGTTCGTGCCCCGGTCCAGGAAGATCCCACATGCCGCGGAGCGGCTAGGCCCGTGAGCCATGGCCGCTGGGCCTGCATGTCCAGAGCCTGTGCTCCGCAATGGGAGAGGCCACAACAGTGAGAGGCCCACATACCGCAAAAAATAAAAAATAAATAAATAAATAAACTCAAAATAGATTAAAGACCTAAATGTAAGACCGGACACTATAAAACTCTTAGAGGAAAACATAGGAAGAACACTCTTTGACAAAATCACAGCAAAATCTTTTTTGACCCACCTCCTAGAGTAATGGAAACAAAAATAAACAAACTGGACCTAATGAAACTTAAAAGCTTTTGCACAGCAAAGGAAACTATAAGCAAGACGAAAAGACAACCTTCAGAATGGGAGAAAATATTTGCAAACAAATCAACAGACAAAGGACTAATCTCCAAAATATGTAAACAACTCATCCAGCTCAATGTTAAAAAAACAAACAACCCAATCAAAAAATGGACAGAAGACCTAAATAGACATTTCTCCAAAGAAGACATGGAGTTTGTCAACAGGCACATGAAAAGCTGCTCAACATCACTAATTATTAGAGAAATGCAAATCAAAACTACAATGAGGTATCACCTCACACTGGTTAGAATGGGCATCATCAGAAAATCTACAAACAACAAATGCTGGAGAGGGTGTAGAGAAAAGGGAACCCTCTTGCACTGTTGGTAGGAATGTAAATTGATACAGCCACTATGGAGAACTGTATGGAGGTTCCTTAAAAAACTAAAAATAGAATTACCATATGACCCAGCAATCCCACTACTGGGCATATACCCAGAGAAAACCATAATTCAAAAAGATACATGCACTCCAATATTCACTGCAGCACTATTTACAATAGCCAGATCATGGAAGCAACCTAAATGTCCATCAACAGAGGAATGGATAAAGATGTGGTACATACAAACAATGGAATATTCCTCAGCCATAAAAAGGAACAAAAGTGGGTCATTTGTAGAGATGTGGATGGACCTAGAGGCTGTCATACAGAATGAAGTAAGTCAGAAAGAGAAAAACAAATATCATATATTAATGCATATATGTGGAATCTGAAAAAATTAGAGACGATCTTATTTACAAAGCAGAAACAGAGACACAGACGTGGAAAACAAACATATGGATACCAAGGGTTAAGTGGGGGGTGGGATGAATTGGGAGATTGGGATTGACATATATACACTATTGATACTATGTATAAAATAGATAATTAATGAGAACCTACTATATAGCACAGGGAACTCTACTCAATGCTCTGTGGTGACCTAAATGGGAAGGAAATCCAAAAAAGAGGGGATATATGTATACATATTGCTGATTCACTGTGCTGTACAGAAGAAACTAACACAGTATTGTAAAGCAACTATACTCCAATCAGGATTTTTTTTTATTGAAAAAGAAAAAAAAAGTTGAAAAAAAAGAATTCAGAGTATTTCTGAAGCAACATAGTCATTCTCTTAACAGTGTCTTTCAAAGGGCAGAAGCTTTCAATTTTAATGAATTACAACTTTTCAATTTTTTATTTCATGGATCATGCTTTTGATGTTATATCTGAAAACTCATCACCAAACCCAAGGTCACCTAGATTTTCTTCTATATTATCTTCTAGAAGTTTCATAGTTTAGCGTTTTACATTTAAGTCTATGATTCATTGAGTTAACTTTTGTGAAAGGTGAAGGGTCCAGTTGTCCCAGCACAATATGTTGAAAAGACCAACCGTTCTCCATTGAATTGCCTTTCCTTGTTTCTCAACAACTGACATTTGTATGGGTCTATTTCTGCACTCTCTATTCTATCCCATTACCTAATTTGTCAATTCTTTCACCAACACTACATTATCTTGATTACTGTAGCTTTATATCAAGTCTTGAAGCTAGGTTGTATCTGTCCTCCAACTTTGTTCTTACTCAGTATTGTGTTGGCTATTCTGGGTCTCTTGCCTTTCCATATAAATTTTTGTGTGTAATTTCGAGTTTATAATGTTGTAGCCTTTGTCTTAAAGGGGGGAAAATAAAATTCTATAACCTACAGAGCCCACAAAATCAGGACCCACCTCTACTGACAGTTCAAGCCATAAGGGTGGATAAAAACTTGAAGGGAGAAAGCAGAGGGTGAGGCCCTGATGTATACCCTCACACAAACAAAAGAAAGCGATAAGGAAAAAGAACAAGAATGAAGAAAAATTGAGATCCTCCAAGTTGCTCAACAATTTTAATTCTAAATGATGTCTGCAGGTGCCTACATGTAGTATCTCTAAACTTAGTGTAAAAAATGAAATTATATTACTTACCTATAAATTATTTAATTCTTTGTTTTAATTTTTGTTTTATATTGGACTATAGTTGATTTACAATGTTATGTTAGTTTCAGTTGTACAGCAAAGTGATTCAGCTATACATTCAAAGGAAATGGTCCAAAGACTAAAGAAATTATAGAATGGTTGCATATCTCCTCTTCAGAACCCTGACAGAGACAAGAGTTGCTCTGGGGAAGAAGTGTGGCAAGTGGGCAAGTGTGTTTGTGTGCTCTTGCCCCTATAATCTCTGCAATAAACTCTCTACTTCCTCCAAAAACTAGACCCTTACACACACACACACACACACACACACACACACACGCAAAATAGATGCATGGAAAAATTTACTTTTGACAATAATCATGAAATTAAGGACTTACCTCTTTTGGAATCTACTTAGTTCTTTCTCACTTTGCATTGTGATAGTACCTGAGACATGAGTTTATTTATGGAAGATTGCCAAAAGGACAATCTCTTTATTAATAATAATAATTAAAATAATAACAACAAAAATAGCTAACATTCATTAAGTGTATGGCTTTCTATTAAGCCCTTCATAACATTAGTTAATCTAGTCCTCACAAACCATGTAAGATAATATTTTCTCTATTTTACAAATGGGAATGAAACTAAGTAGTTTGCCCAAGTTCACACAACTAGTACACGGTAAGTGTAGGATCAAAACCTCGGTCTGTTGAACCCTAAAGTTCCTGATCATATCTACTCTCCTACGCTGCTGTGAGGAACCAAGGACTTCATAGGTTTCTGGTCCCTAAATTTTTTTATTGCATATCGGTAAAATATTTTTATCATAACTCATATGTATAATAACATAAAATTACATATATGTAATACATACATATATTACATATGCACCTACTGCAGTAATATTTTAGTTACATTATAAAACAGAGGTCAAAATAGAAGTTTTAAACTACTCAGCAATATTTTTAAATTGTGTTTATTGTTTATAATGGTTCAAAACCTTTTTGCTCCTATTTTTAAAATAGTATTAGTAATAATGTCTGGCCATATATAAACTTTCAATAAGATACATTGTTAAAAATAACATGCAACTTCAATTTTCAAATAGTCTTCTTGATAATTCAGGCATTTTTTTGGACATCTTGTAAGATTATAATAATCTTCTGACAAGATGACTGTTTAATTAATAATCAGCAAAACTCCTCCACTCAATGGATTTCCTTGCACATCTCCTGGAGTGCCTATACATCCTCTCCCATACCCACCTGGACCTTAAATATCACTTAGCTAAATACTCTAAAATCCACTGTTGGATTCAACCAGACTTGCAGAGAGTTGTCTGCACTTAATTCACTGTCCAAAAAATTGCTTTTATTCAATTCTGTTTTGATATGTCATCAGCCTAACTGAAGGAACTTATGACAAACTGCTTCTCATAGTGGAAAATAGGAAAGCGAAAGTATAAATAAATTCAAAGGACTCCTTCCAATGTCATCTTCTGCAGAGTATGGGTGAAAAGCAAGAAGTAATCACCATCTCCCCAAGACTCCTAACACAAAGACTCGTGAAAACAAGGAAGTTCATTCTGTGATTCATAAAGACAAAGATTCCATCAACTTGAAACAAATCAATCAATGCTCCCAAGTTTAATTTTGAGAGAAGCAGAACATGACCACTATTTTTAAAAAAACTATATTCTTTAGTGATTCTCTATACTATTGCCAATACAATGATTTTAATGTACAAAATGAAGTTTTTGCAATTATATCCTTTTCTCCCATGTTATCTTTTTTCTGATCATGTTTACTGAAATGTAATTTTATGTCTGCTGAACATAATAATAAGAACTGAGTTTGAAGAAAATTTCACTTATATGATGGTTCATAAGAGGACTTACAAGTAACAGAGTAAATATCTTTGTACTTAAAACCAAAAGTTGGAGAAAAGGGGAACTGCTAGTCATGTGCTATATAACCTCATGACTATGCATTTGTGTATGGCCACTGACTTACGCAGACGTTTCACTGTTTTGCTAATAGCATTGGGCTCATTCTAAATATGTAAAGTATCATCTAATTTACGTGCTGCTCACCCTAACATCTTCATTTTAGGGTATTCAGGAATAATTCTAATACCAACTAATATTCATCTAGTTAATATCATGCCTTCAAGGAACTCAAAATGCTTGACCAAAAAATTCTGAACAATGCTTCCCACACATGACACATTTTCAGACCATTATCTTCCAGGCGACTTAGTGACTCATGCTTTATTTTACTAATTCTTACACACATCTTAGATAACTACGAAATCTAAGGTTCAGAGTGGTTGGGAGATTTATCATGAAACTACCACAAGCTAACAGCAGAGTTCAAAATTAGCACAGGGAGTTCACCTCGGTGCTTGTGACCACCTAGAGGGGTGGGATAGGGAGGGTGGGAGGGAGGGAGACACAAGAGGGAAGAGATATGGGGATATATGTATAGCTGATTCACTTTGTTATAAAGCAGAAACTAACACACCATTGTAAAGCAATTATACTCCAATAAAGATATTTAAAAAATTTTTTTAATTGTTTCTGATTGGTTTTATCTTACCACTCTGTGTCAGTTGAGGTCTTAAAGCAGAGAGATTTCAGTACAAGAAAAGCAACTAAGCTACCCAAGAGTAACATTTGCATTTGAAAGCATAGTAAGATTAATCACAATAATAAAATCTAACATATATTGAATACTTACTGTGTTTCAGGCACTGCGCTAAGGAATTATGTACAAAACCTCATTTAACCCTCAGACAATTCTCTGAAGTATGTAAACAATCGCCTGAGGAAATTAAAGCTAAAGAGAAGATGAAAAAAATTTCCTGAGATAAGGGAGCTGATAAGTGGCTGTTCTAGAATCAAACTCAGACTGTTTGATTCCAAAACTCACATGTTGAATCAATACAGTAGGTGGAATTAAAAGCTGCCTAACCACTTGCACATTTCTGCACCAAGGGACCACCATGTTCCAAACCTGCCAACCTCATCACTGTCACAGTAGCAGCCAGTAGTTTAACTACTTACAGAGAATGCAGATAAAAAGGTGCCCTGGGAGAGATGGAAGACTAAAGCCAGATTCACTAAATGGGGGGGAAAAAAATAAAAGGCACTGCTGGCCGAGGGCCAGAGGCAGCAGTTGATAGGAAGTCGCAGAAAGAAGGAGTGAGAGGGATTACAGGACGCCTAGGACTCAGGTAGGCCTTGTGGCCCAGGAACTAGATGTACAACATCCCAAATACCATCACAGAGCAGAATCAAACACCGCTATAATACCTGGTTCTAGAATAGTAACACCAAGGGCAGGACAGAGACAATCTCCAAACTGCTAGCCTGGCAGGATAAGCACAGAGGGAGGGAAAGAGAAAAAAGAAAAACAAAATGGAGAAACAACTAAACTATTCTTTTTTTGATTTTTAGGAATTTCATGTAATGTCTGAAACATTAATATTAACATATTTCCATATAAAAAACCCAAAGAAAGTTTAGTATTAGTTTTTTTTTTGAATTTTATTTATTTTTTTATACAGCAGGTTCTTATTAGTCATCAGTTTTATACACATCAGTGTATACCTGTCAATCCCAATCGCCCAATTCATCACACCACTATCCCCACCCCCACCCCATGGCTTTTCTCCCTTGGTGTCCATACATTTGTTCTCTACATCTGTGTCTCAACTTCTGCCCTGCAAACTGGTTCATCTATACCATTTTCCTAGGTTCCACATACGTTTATTAATATACGATATTTAACAACTAAACTATTAATACAACAAAGACAAATTTAAAAAGCCCAAGAATACATTTTGGCAATATACATGACAAAAGATTACTATCCCTAATATATAAAATGATCTTATTATTGAATAAGAAAGAGACCAATAACTCAATAAAAAAAAAGGCTAAAGAAATGTACAATTCGGGCTTCCTTGATGGCGCAGTGGTTGAGAGTCTGTCTGCCGATGCAGGGGACACGGGTTCATGCCCCGGTCTGGGAAGATCCCACATGCCATGGAGAGGCTGGGCCCGTGAGCCATGGCCGCTGAGCCTGCGCGTCCGGAGCCTGTGCTCCGCAACGGGAGAGGCCACAACAGTCAGAGGCCCGCGTACCACAAAAAAAAAAAAAAGAAAAAGAAATGTACAATTCACAGAAGAAATAAAAATGGCAAAGAATGTAAAAAGATCATTAACCTTTACTTATCATTAACCTTACTGATCATTAATCAGTAAGCAATGAAATGTATTTAAAACAATGCCGTATCCATCACTGTCTATTACAATAACACAGACAAAAGAACGGAAAATAATCAGCATGAGCAAAAGACAAGATAAGTGAGTCCTCTCATACACTGTATAAACTGGCATGACCTTTCTAAAAGTCCATTTACTAAATGCATCAAAATTTTAAATGTCTATTCCTTTGACATAGCACTCATACTTACAGGAATTGCACAAAGATATGCAATGTTGTTCATCACAACATTATTTATAGTCATTAAAAATTAGGGACAAACCTAATTTCTATCAATAGAAGATCAGTTAAACAATTACAAAATATTCATACAATAATGCAATTCTAATGTAGCCATTAAAAAGATTTTGAACCTATGTTCTTTGATATAGAAAGACGTCTACAAAATATTGTTAAGAAAAAGGATGTTACCAAAAAAAAAAAAAAAAGAAAGAAAAAGGATGTTACAAAACAACAGGCATGTGTATTGTATAAAACTGGTTTGACATCATCCTCAATGGTGAAAAACTGAAAGCATTTCCACTAAGATCAGGAACAAGACAAGGTGCCCACTCTCACCACTATTATTCAACATAGTTTTGGAAGTTTTAGCCACAGCAATCAGAGAAGAAAAGGAAATAAAAGGAATCCAAATCGGAAAAGAAGAAGTAAAGCTGTCACTGTTTGCAGATGACATGATACTATACATAGAGAATCCTAAAGATGCTACCAGAAAACTACTAGAGCTAATCAATGAATTTGTTAAAGTAGCAGGATACAAAATTAATGCACAGAAATCTCTGGCATTCCTATATACTAATGATGAAAAATCTGAAAGTGAAATCAAGAAAACACTCCCATTTACCGTTGCAACAAAAAGAATAAAATATCTAGGAATAAACCTACCTAAGGAGACAAAAGACCTGTATGCAGAAAATTATAAGACACTGATGAAAGAAATTAAAGATGATACAAATCGATGGAGAGATATACCATGTTCTTGGATTGGAAGAATCAACATTGTGAAAATGACTCTACTACCCAAAGCAATCTACAGATTCAATGCAATCCCTATCAAACTACCACTGGCATTTTTCACAGAACTAGAACAAAAAATTTCGCAATTTGTATGGAAACACAAAAGACCCCGAATAGCCAAAGCAATCTTGAGAACGAAAAAAGGAGCTGGAGGAATCAGGCTCCCTGACTTCAGACTATACTACAAAGCTACAGTAATCAAGACAGTATGGTACTGGCACAGAAACAGAAAGATAGATCAATGGAACAGGATAGAAAGCGCAGAGATAAACCCAAGCACATATGGACACCTTATCCTTTGATAAAGGTGGCAGGAATGTACAGTGGAGAAAGGACAGCCTCTTCAATAAATGGTGCTGGGAAAACTGGACAGGTACATGTAAAAGTATGAGATTAGATCACTCCCTAACACCATACACAAAAATAAGCTCAAAATGGATTAAAGACCTAAATGTAAGGCCAGAAACTATCAAACTCTTAGAGGAAAACATAGGCAGAACACTCTATGACATAAATCACAGCAAGATCCTTTCTGACCCACCTCCTAGAGTAATGGAAATAAAAACAAAAATAAACAAATGGGACCTAATGAAACTTCAAAACTTTTGCACAGCAAAGGAAACCATAAAGAAGACCAAAAGACAACCCTCAGAATGGGAGAAAATATTTGCAAATGAAGCAACTGACAAAGGATTAATCTCCAAAATTTACAAGCAGCTCATGCAGCTCAATAACAAAACAACAAAACAACCCAATCCAAAAATGGGCAGAAGACCTAAATAGACATTTCTCCAAAGAAGATATACAGACTGCCAACAAACACATGAAAGAATGCTCAACATCATTAATCATTAGAGAAATGCACATCAAAACTACAATGAGATATCATCTCACACCAGTCAGAATGGCCATCATCAAAAAATCTAGAAACAATAAATGCTGGAGAGGGTGTGGAGAAAAGGGAACACTCTTGCACTGCTGGTGGGAATGTGAATTGGTTCAGCCACTATGGAGAACAGTATGGAAGTTCCTTAAAAAACTACAAATAGAACTACCATATGAGCCAGCAATCCCACTACTGGGCATATACCCTGAGAAAACCATAATTCAAAAAGAGTCATGTACCAAAATGTTCATTGCAGCTCTATTTACAATAGCCCGGAGATGGAAACAACCTAAGTGCCCATCATCGGATGAATGGATAAAGAAGATGTGGCACATATATACAATGGAATATTACTCAGCCTTAAAAAGAAACGAAATTGAGCTATTTGTAATGAGATGGATACACCTAGAGTCTGTCATACAGAGTGAAGTAAGTCAGAAAGAAAAAGACAAATACCGTATGCTAACACATATATATGGAATTTAAGAAAAAAAATGTCATGAAGAACCTAGGGGTAAGACAGGAATAAAGACGCAGACCTACTGGAGAACGGACTTGAGGGTATGGGGAGGGGGAAGGGTGAGCTGTGAAAGGGCGAGAGCGAGTCATGGACATATACACACTAACAAATGTAGTTAGGTAGATAGTTAGTGGGAAGCAGCCGCATGGCACAGGGATATTGGCTCGGTGCTTTGTGACCGCCTGGAGGGGTGGGATAGGGAGGGTGGGAGGGAGGGAGACGCAAGAGGGAAGACATATGGGAACATATGTATATGTATAACTGATTCACTTTGTTATAAAGCAGAAACTAACACACCATTGTAAAGCAATTATACCCCAATAAAGATGTTAAAAAAAAAAAACAGGTTTGTATAAAATTATATGTGTTTCCTATACATTTATGGCTTATGTATATGTGTGTGTGTATGGATAGAGAGATGCCTAGAAGAATGTTAATCAAAATATCTTTCCTCTGTCATAATAATAAAGTCATTCTCATTTTGAAAAAAATATATTTTGACTTTCAAGGGATTGGTTTTAGTGGATAAATATTCAGGTGCTTATACACATGAAATAGTGAAGTCATTTTCATTAAAATCATGTGAAAAGCAGCTATCACCACTATTTTTCAATATTTTGGGGAGGTTTTTAGAAAATAAAAGGAAAACAGTAGGTAAAAATTTAGAAAATAGAAAAAATCTACCTTTGTCTTTGATCAATAGTTTCTCTTTATACTGGAAATAAGTTATAAAGAGAAAGAAATTCATTTTCAATATCAACAAAAGCATAAAATATTAAAGAATATATTTAACAAGAAAGGTACAGAAAAATTATAAAACATTATCAAACAACATAAAACAAGAACTGAGCAAGTGAAAAGATATATCATCGTAAGTGGAAGACTTAACATCAGAAAAATATCAATACTTCCCAAATTAGAATACAGATTGAATATAACTCCAATCAAAATCCAGCAATGAATTTTCTTTAACTAGAGAAAGTGAAAGTTTATTTCAAAAAGTAATTATATGAGAACAGCTGTAAAAACCTTAGAAAAGAGAAACAAAGGTTAATAAGCCTTACCAGACATGAAAACAGTATAACACTGGCACAGAAATAACGAATAAAAAAATAACATAACGTAGAGTTCAGAAATAGGTACAAATATATGTGGGAGTATAATATATAACATATATGATGTTTCAACTCAGAGGCAAAAGAATGTTTTATTTTAAAAAAACAGTGTATGCAAAGCTGGCTAGCTACTTGGAAGAAAACAATGTTACATGCTTACATCACACTATATATAAACATAAATTCCAGTCATAGTAAAAGATTAAAGCTCTAAACTAAAAAGAGTTGAAAAATAAATGACATTCAGGGAAGAAAATGGTTTACAATACATAGGACAAAGGATTAACATTCCTAACTCACAGAGAGCACTTATAAACTGATAAGAAACAGATTAACACCCAATTTTTTTAAAAGGCAAAGATATGAATAGGTAATTCACAAAACAGAAAATATAAATCACCAATAAATATGTAAAAATATACTCGCCCTGGCTCTGGCCAGAAAATGGCAACAATGAGATAATATTTTTCACCTGTTAAAGTGGAAAAGATTGAAAAGAGCACTAATACCCAGCACTAATGAGAATGTTAGGAAATAACTGCTCTCATACATGGCTAGTGGGAATGGGAATTGCTACAATCTTTTCTGAAAATTATCTGGCAGAATGCATTATAATTTTAAATGCAAACCATAAAAGCAAAACTGGACTTCATCAAATTTATAAGTTTCTGCTCTTTGAAAAAAGCTGTTAAAAAATAAAAGGACAAGTCACAGAGGAAAAATGTATTTGCAAATCGTATGTCAGATAAAGGACTTGTTGCCCAAAATAAATACAGAACTCTCAAAACTCAATAGTAAGAAAACAAAAGTCATTATTTTTTTAAAATGGGCAAAAGGTTTGAACAGACACTTCACCAAAGAAGATATATAGATAGCAAATAAGCAAAGAACAGATACTCAATATCATTAGTCATAAGGTAAATTGCAAATTAAAACCAAAAGATACTACTACTACGTACCCACTAAAATAGCTAAAATTTAAAAGACAGACAATGCTAATTATTGGCAAGGATATGGAGTATCTAGAACTCATACACACTGTTGGTGGAATGCCAGATAGTACAGCCACTTTGGAAAACAGTCTGACAGTTTCTTATAAACAGGCATCATAAAATCAAGCAATCCCACTCCTAGGTACCTACCTAAGAGAAATGAAAACATATGTCAACACAAAGATCTGAGAGTAAATGTCTACAGTGGCTTTATTCATAATCACCAAAAGCTAGAAATAAACCAAATGTCCATCAACAGATGCATGGATAAATAAATTGTAGGATATTCTTAACATGAAATATTACTCAGCAACAAAAAGAAATGAACTGCTAATAAATGCAAAAAGATGACTGAATCTCAAAAACATCATGCTAAGTGAAAACAATCAAACACACACAACTACTTTATTTTTCCATTGATATGACATTTAGGGACAAATATCAGATCAGACACAGCTAAGGCTGAGAAAGGAGAGTGACTGCCAAGGGAGACAAAAGAATTTTTAGGGTGAAGGAAATGTTCTATATCTTGATGGGGATGACAGCTATATGACTCTATAATATATTAACCTGTCCAAATTTATTTATACTATAATGTAAATTACACCTCAATAAACCTGAATTCATAAAATTTAAAAATATGTATCTTTTGACCCAGACATCCACTTTCAGAAATCTCTTCTACAGAAATAAATGTGTAAATATGCATAGAAATTAATATACACTAATAGGGAAATGGTAAAATAAAGTATGTTACATTCAATACTATGGAATATAATGCAAATAATTAAACAGACCTGGATATAGTCCTTTGAGAACTGAAAGAATACTTATTTGGGCCCTTTGCTCAACTGAAGTTAGAAAGGTTGGCCACAACAAGGAAGTATGAGCCTCTTTTGCTCAATTCATTTACCACAGTAATACAATAAAGCTAACCACAAGAATCTCAGTATATTTTGGAATCTAATGACTGAAAGAAGAGGTACAAAACCATAAGTAGCAGACAATAACATAACAAGAGTCCTCATAAAGGAATTTTGGAAAGCATCTTGAGTAATGCCATCCATTTATAACGGCTATACGGTTCAGGCTACCTGGAAACAAGAGTTGACTAGATGACTTCACAACACAAATTTTTTAAAAGTTGACTTCATTACAGGATCATTCACTATGTTCTAATTACTATGCAGAATGCAGCACAAATATAATATTCCTTGCCTTCTGGGAGTTTATGTTCTAAAGAAAATCCTAGAAAGTGTATTGCCCCTTAAGGCTGGCTTTTAACTTTTTATTTTCTGTTTTTCATTTGATTATAGTACAGGCATCCGCCACAAAAGTTCAATTTATACCTCAAAAGAGGGGGGTTCGCCAGGGGAGGGGAGACAAATAACTAAATTCAAACCTATAAAGTTATTTAATAGATGTCCAAATTAACCCTTAAAAAGTAGTCTTTGAGTGAACTTACAATGTGTACACAGCAGAACATTTTCAACAAACTTACAGAGCATTATCACATTAAGAATCATGAGAGCACAAAGATACAGAAGACATGATCACTGTTCTTTCTTAAAGTCACCTACCAAACTCTCCCTTTCATTTATCACTCCTTGAGTAACATGCCCAGTGACATTTAATACTCTCAGATTCAAGAAGCTACAGGACAAGATTACATGCATGTGTTGGTGAGTCAGTGTAAAAAAGTGCAGTGTATTTAAAATAGTTCTATCATTGATGTTCTCCTGGAATTCCTCCATCACCTTCACATAACCTTAGAGTTTACTTCAAAAACCCTCCAGATTAGGTGAGGCTAACATTATTTCCAATACCGTGTAAATCATTCACATGAAGATATTAAGACATGTTTAATATTATGCAAAAATACAATCCATTTTTTAAAAAATATTATACAATAAGAACCACGTGTTTCCATTAACTGGGTTGTCACTAGAACTGTAGAGTTGTTTTCCTTTTATTAAATGTTCAGAAGATCCTCAAAGCTAGAATATTATTTGCCCTCATCTGAAGGATGGCTGTTTAAGAGAGATCACAAGCTAGAATGCAGAATATGAAGGCATACCTCTCACTTCAATGCTGACAGATCAGCTAAAGATGGAACACCTAAGAATGAGGGCTTGCTTGTGAGGTGAAGGGCAAGAGCCATCATTTTTAATAAGCTTTTAAGCAGCTGCCATTTCCATCACTTTATTAATTTCTTACTATACTGACATTTCAATCACTTTATTAATTTTTTTCCTCTACTGTTAACTTAGTTGTCCAATTTAAAAATAAAGACTATACCACTAACTGACCACTAACAGGAAACAATCATGATACACTGCTACACATATACATGAAATTCTGTAAATAATTGGGGAGAGGGGTTGAGGGGAGAGCAGAGACATTAAAAAGTGATCTCTGGGCTTCCCTGGTGGCGCAGTGGTTGAGAGTCCGCCTGCCGATGCAGGGGACACGGGTTCGTGCCCCGGTCCGGGAAGATCCCACATGCTCCGGAGCCTGCGCGTCCAGAGCCTGTGCTCCGCAACGGGAGAGGCCACAACAGTGAGAGGCCCGTGTACCGCAAAAAAAAAAAAAAAAAAAAAAAAAAAGTGATCTGTTTCTGAGATTTTGGAGGCCCAGTTTCCTCATCCTGTTCCCACATACTTTCATGGCAGACATTTCAAACATGCCAG
Organism: Lagenorhynchus albirostris; assembly: GCF_949774975.1. Lineage (NCBI taxonomy): Eukaryota > Metazoa > Chordata > Mammalia > Artiodactyla > Delphinidae > Lagenorhynchus > Lagenorhynchus albirostris. Next base: position 55,432,998 of record NC_083110.1, read on the forward strand.
AGTTATACAAAATAAGTAAAACATCACCAAGCAGAAATCCTAGGGTAGGTGTTCTGAACATGTTGGTAAAGAAAGTCACTTCATTTGAGAGGTCTCTGCCCCTTCAACCTCACCCTCCTTACCAATATACATTCATCACCGAAAAGGGAAATATTTACAGAAGTTAGTTTAGTTATGTTTAAATATTATGTTTAGCTGTCTGGAGACCATGTTCTCAAAATTTATACAAGAAATCAAGGATTAAACTTCATAACAATTAGAAAACTACACTGTGTAAAATCAAAGACTTAGTTAAAGGATAGTAAAATAGTTTTACCATTGTTGCTAAAATGAAATGACTCCATCTCTTCTCAACACCTGGCACCAAAACCTTTTGAACTTTCACGTAAACAACCCAGGGCACACCAAATGCTCTGTCTGCAGCAAGGTACCACCTCTGCAACAGGCATTTGGGTGAAAAATGTGGAAAATGCCTGAGGGCTCTTTGAAGCAGCTTGGGAGAAGTGAGAGCAGGAAAGAGGCTCTTCTCTAGGGTAAGTTTGTTTAGTAGAAAGTAAGCAAGTTGTCAGGGTAAAAGTTGACAATGTTGATTCCAACAGTTTGAACTGAGAATAAACATCCAAAGGGATTATGTTACTGAGAATTAGAAAAGATTCCATTGAACTCAATAGAGCACTTGTGTTTTCAAAGATAATATGCCTTCAAGCCACACTCTGGATGCACAGTTTAGGATTAGAATTACCCTAAGCTCTTTCTATGCCACATTAAAGAACACAGGGTCTGACATCTCTAATGTATGCCTAAAAATATTAGAATAAGGATAGCTTAAAATACTGCATTTCCAATAACTGAATTGGAAAATACTATATACATTTACTATTTGTACATTTGAGGTAGACTGAAGAAATTTGGAGAAAAATATGTTCTTCCCAAACATCTAAACTTAAATACAGTTTCACTAACCAATTTAGGATTTATTAGCCATAAATCACTTTTAAGTTTTCCTTCCTTAATGACCTATCAAAGAACAAAAAATAGTGCCTATACTTATGAAATCTATAATCCTCTTCTCTGCTCTCCAAAGCCACATTTAAATCTGGCTTTCATCTCATGCTGCTGAGTTTTCCACCAGGTACAGATGTGGAGTCAGAAGAGACTTGTGCTTTTTCAAAAGCAAGACAACCTGGTTGCTGGAAGCAACCTGGTGAAATGCCAGGAAGCCTGTAAAAAATTTTTAAATTTTCCTAACTTGGAGTTTACAAAAATAAGTGTGAGATGTTCATAGCCTGTCAGGCATTCCATCTTTTTATTTTTTTAATATTCATAAACAAGGGAAAACACACACTTTGATTTATTAAAATTTATTTGAATCAAGATAATGCAGATCTGCCTTGCATTCCCTTAAGAAAATGGAGGTAACTCAGACTGCTCTTCTTAGTTCATCCAAGTCCTACATGATTCTCACATTAGAGTGTGCTATTAGAATTTTTTTCCAAAGCTTGACAAAGGCATGCAACTCACATGCTCTTTACCAGCAAAGTCCGCAGCAGCCCTGCAAAAAGTTGTTTCTCCTTTGAGCTCTCACATATATTCATTTCCCTCCTAGAACCAAGGATGTAAAGGAGTATGGCTCAGTCTCATAGCCTCTTTGTTCTTAAAAAGTAAATCAAATTCCCTAGATATTTTCAAACTCCACCAAGAATACAGAACATTCTCAGCTCTGCCTGTGGATCATTATCTCTTTTACATTTCATCTTTATATTCACTGGGTTCACAGAAAGGGCATACACAGAAAGAGGAAAATAGCTGTTTCTTAGACACCAAATTTAGTAATTTTCTCAAATCTATTGGCACACATCTAAAAAGTCATATTTTTACAAGGCTTCATTAGGTTTTCATTGGTTCTCTCTTTTGAGAACACACATGCTGAACCGCCCATAACCTCAAGCCAAAATACATCTGCAAAATGTAATAAATATTTTATATGAATATAAGAGTCATCACAATTTTAAAAGGGATAAGTGGGAAAAGACAGACAGATGCAGCTCATCTGAATCCCACTTTAGTGTCTTCCAAGCATCAAGTTGCTAACTGATGGAGACCATCAATCTACAGTGCTCTAAGATTCCAGCCGACGCCAACAGCCTTACCTGTTAATACGAGATTACTGTAAGTATTGGAGAATTGCTCCTTTAGAAGAACCAGATGCATCTGAGCTGCCTTCTCCCGTTGGAGCTCCAGCATAACATCAGGGTGCTGGGCAATCTTGCAGCCTTTCTGTTTATCCAAGGCAACATCACTTCGAACAATGTCTAAGAAAAGAAAGAAAGAATACAGGCAGCAAAAAACAAAACAAAACAAAAGCCATATACACATCAAAGTCCTGTTGCACCCAATATGACAGAATTTATAAACTACCAGCGTTTTCATCAAAGTGAAGAGATTCAGAAATAATAAACCTGAAGGGTCTCCTACTTCATGATGCATCCTACAAGTTTCTCTGGTCATCTCCAAATTCTCTGGAGATTTCTGTTTCTTAGCTTTCTCTGACCTCATTTAAGATTCTCACTCCTCCATTCCCCTTCTCAGCTCACATCCAGGACTTATGTGCCTCCTGGTCCCCTTACTTAACATATTTTACCATGGAGAAAAATAACACGACCTTGCCTGAATACTAGTGACTATGAAGGTCATTCCCTCTACTTCAGGCTGTAGGACTGGGTGATAGCACCAGCATGTGTATTCAGGATACTTGGCCTGTTTTCAAATTTACCCCCCACCCAGCCCATTCAGCTCAAATGAAAGCTGCCATTCTGTGGTATAGCTGCTTAGGACTTCTACTGCTATTTTTCATGTACCTCTGAGTATATTCAGACTCATTAATTGCCCTTTAAATATATAAAGTATATAAAAGTATTTTGTGGGTCACTGAAGAAAGCAAGAGTAGGGCTAGAGTCACTTTGGAGAACTGCCTCTTTCCCAATTATTTTCCTATTAGTGATAGGCTGCCTTTCACACTTCAGTATGATTTTCACTCAAAGCATATGTATTCTCCAGAA